>NC_092036.1:20174646-20774646 GCF_003086295.3 Arachis hypogaea
AAACATAAATAAAACATAGGATGAGGTAATATTATGAAAAATGAACAAATATTTTAAAGAAACAAGTTTTATGCACAATCACATTCTTTTATTCATTTTTATATAAGTACATAATTATGTTCAAATCATATAAATATAAATGCATTTAATATCATAATATATATATATATATATATATAATATATATAATATATATATATATATATATATATATATATATATATTATGTAACCAAATAAATAAGAGGAGAGAATTGATTATTTGAAGGAATAATATCTTAAAAAATAATTAAAAAATATAATATCATGAAGTTCAAAAGGGTTCAATACAGTCTAAAAAAATACTTTGTATCCTCAAAGGTTTATTGAAATTTATGAATATACACTTAAAATATAATTTATTGTATGTGAATAATTATAAGATGATATTAAAAATATGACTAAAAAGAATACAATTCATCATATAAGTGTTGGACTAAAAAGATAAAACCTAATAACACTTAGAAATAGTCATCTCTTTAAAAGAGAACTAAATTAATGAAAGTGGATTAGTTAGATTTGAACAGTAGAAAATATCATCTAGTTATAAACCAAACTATATGAGGAGGAGATTAACAGCCTCCAGTAGATCATCAACATCTAGCTCTCCGACATGTACTTATTCATGCGGGAGAAGTGGGAGCAGCTCATCCAGTAATGTGCCTGCCATGCACTGTCTCTAATCGTTCATCTGGTCCTCGGCCGGACGCCATTAGCACATCAACATCATAGGAGGGGTATGATAGACTGGGGCATAATGATGATGACGACACCTTCATCTCAGACGATTATATGTAGTCCATATGATTTTTATTTTTATTGTATTTTCAATTTTCATGACATTTTTTGTTTTTATTTTGTTTTGTTTATTTGAATTCGGAATATGGTTGTATATATACTATTTGTTTAGTTTCATTTTTTTATTTATTGGTGTAAAATTTTATTTAGATATTTAAATGGTATATCAAATGTTTGAATATATAAAAAAGTGATTTACCAGCAGTAACATTAAATTGCTTTTTAGTATTTTATTCATACATAATTCACCGACGATAGGTATACAAAATTTATAATTTTATCCATGCTCTAATTTACCGACGACATCCCCCATCGGTGATATTATTTTATTATCAATGAAGGCTCAATTACTTGTCTTAATTGTCGGTATGGTCATTAGAAAAACTCGCGCGTCTTGTATTATATATGTTCTTTTACTAATGTCATATGTTATGAGTATAATTTTTTTTGAATATCTTTTCAAAGAAACGTAGGAAAGTGGAGATCAATTTCATTTTTTTCACCATTTTCGATAAAAAAAACTTAAAATAAGAGAGAAGACTCAAAAGCACTCGGTGAACATTGTCCCATTTAATGACTACACTACAAGAAAAATTAGTTTTAGCGACAAATTTTTAGCGGCCATAATATAATAGCCGCTATTTTTTTATTTAAACTATGTTTTTGTGGCAATTATATATTTACCGTTATTACTATATATTATAATGGCAATTACTGCTATTGCCACTAAATTTTAATCTTTTTATACTTTTAATCTTACTTTTTATAAATTAATAGTGGCAATTATCAGTATTGCCACTAATTTTTTTATTATAATTTTTTTTGTCACATTCTAATTCAGTTCACTTAGAAAGTCTGGTCCTGAATCAAGTAACCTGAGAGAGAAACTCCTAAGCTCTTCCCTCCGTCGCCAATCTCCGCCGCAGGCTTTACCATCGTTGACCACCGTCCATTATCCTTAGTCATTCACACTCATTCAAATTGATCATTCTTCATGTTTCAATCCTTTCCCCCGCAGATCCGCATCGCTATTCTTGTTCATTCATGATCTCCATTGCTAGGTTCGATTCCTATCGCCAATGTTGTTCGCCAAGGAAGAAACGAAAATATGGCGGAACCAGCAACATCTTCATCTTCAAAAGCATCATTAATGGTGGTAGGGAAGTCCGACGCGGAGGTTGAGGAGGTTCTTGATCAGATGCTCACTCATTTGGCTCTCTACGGCGATTCCAAGCTTGATCCCTTACTCTCCAAGCTTCTCTCTCTGCAACTCTTCACACTCCTCAAACTCCCCCGCTGTTCGCAACGAGATTTGCCAATTCTCATCTCTCTCTTTCTAGCTTAATTTTATTTATCAGCAATTTCAAGTGTTGCTTTCAAAATTGAAGATGCTACTGCTAATGTTTCACTTTTGATTTTGTGAATACTTGTGTTAATTCTGCAAATGTCAAAGGATTTCAAATTTGCAGTTGTGAGCAACTTAGGGCACATTGGAATTAGAATATAAGAGGGAAGATAGTTTCAGCATTGAGTTCATGGATCTTCAATCCGAAGAGATAATAGTAACAAATTACACAATTTTGAGTTCTACTAATGTTGCTTCTATGATCTATGAAGAAAAAGATATCATCATTTTTGCAACTTGTTCTGCTATAATTATTGGCACTGCAACTAACAAGAATGGAAGCTTGAATGTTACTCGCATTATGACTATTGCTAGTAAACTGCCACCTACAAATCCTAGAAATTTTGTCAATAAAGTTATTGGAATTTTTTGTAACTAATGACAGAACATCTAATGGTGATAGTTGAAAAAATGAAACTATTTCAGTTGATATTGGGATTTTTTGTGACTAATGACATAACATCTAAATCTAATTAAGTATTTCAGTGAATAATATAACTTGTTGATCTTCAAGTCATCAACCTGTTGATGTCTTCTCTTTATGTGGTTATGCCTAACAAAACTCAAACTACAAGAGTTTTCTTTAAAAGTAAACTTTTCTTAAGTTATGCTTCAAATCAACTAAAATTTATATTCTTCTTAATTTTTTTTCTGATGTCAAGGTCTTCCTTTTCAAGATATGCCACTTAAATATTGACGTGTTCATAACTTTGTGCTACTTCAAATTTTCTTCGGGTTCTAGTTTGGGGAAAAAGTACAAACAATATTATCTTTTTTTAAGTTATTGCTCATTTACTTGCTACTAATTCAATTTCTATTTTTAATTGGTTACCTATATGTTGAATCAAGAGAGTAACGATCTTGAAAGAATGATTGAAAATTTGGAATGGAATATCCTATAATGCAATATGTGATTCATGAATGTGATTGATTTATAGGTTCATGGGTTCACTGTGGTTATCACTTGACAACATCAATAGTGGCACCACCACTCCTAAGTCTTCCATTTTATTTCACTTTTCTCAGATGGACGGCTGGGATCTTGTTCTTGGTTATTGCTGCTGTTGTTACTTTCTAAACTACAACTTGATATCTCTAGTTCTTGAGCACCATGCTAATCAGGATAGGTGCATGCTTTGAGTTAGAGACATGGCTCGCGACATTTTAGGTACCAAACAAATTCCCTGCTCTAGTAATCTAGCAGTTAAGGACTATCTTCATTTGAGTCCTGCATAAAATTAGAATAGAGTTATATTAACAAGGTTTGGCATGTTAGATTAAAATACAAATTTTTAAAGATGAATTACAAAACTTGACTTTATTGAATTTGATATAGGTCCACCATGGGGTCGGTTTCTTGTGGGGCCAATTCAATTTACACTATGCTTTTGTGTTGTTGTGGCTTGTATCCTTCTTGGAGGAAAATGCATGAAGGTGAGTTTGGTTTACATTTCTCACATATCAAGTGATGAAAAGATCACTTGAATGTTGTTATAATGTGACTAAAATGCTGAGGTGTTAATTGCAGATAATTTACCTACTATCGAACCCAAATGGTTCTATGAAGCTTTATGAGTTCATCGTGGAATTTGGATGTTTCATGCTGATTTTGGCTCAAATGCCATCTTTTCATTAATTGAGACACATTAATTTAGTGTCTTTGATTCTGTGCTTGGCCTATAGTGCATGTGCTATTGCTGGTTCCATTTACATTGGTACTTTTCTTTCCCTCCTTAGCACCCAAATTAATTATCAACTATGGTTCCATTTAATCAATTAACTTATTATCCCTTTACTTCCTTAATTCCTGGCTAATCAGGATACTCATCAAAAGGTCCCAAAAAGGATTATTCAATAAAAGGCAACACAGAGAGTCGCATTTTTGGAGCCTTCAATGCCATGTCCATCATTGCTACAGCATATGGAAACGGAATAGTCCCAGAAATCCAGGTCTCAAAGTAGCTTAGATCAGTTCCTTAAAAGTCAAAAATCTTAGTACTACTCAAGTCATCATCAGATAATTCATTTAATGCAAAGTGCTATGTTTATGCTTGCATTTTCTTTGGTCACAGGCAACATTAGCACCACCAGTGAAAGGAAAAATGTTCAAGGGACTATGCATTTGTTATGCTTGATTATAGTAACTTTCTTTGGTGCAGCCATCTCTGGCTATTGGGCATTTGGAAACCAAGCAGAAGGTCTCATTTTAACCAATTTTATGGACAGTAATGGGAAGTGATTGGTGCCAAAGTGGTTTATTTACAAGACCAACATTTTCACAATAGCACAACTAGCAACTGTTGGAGTGGTAAGTACTAAGTAGCTCTTTTTAACAATTACCTTAGCTACTGAATTAAGTTATTGCTCATTTGCTTGCTACTAATTCAATTTCTATTTTTAATTGGTTACCTATATGTTGAATCAAGAGAGTAACGATCTTGAAAGAATGATTGGAAATTTGGAATGGAATATCCTGTATGATGACCTGTTGGCAATTGTATCACTTTGCTATCAAATAATACACATTCTCCAAATAAGGGACTTTGGAAACCTTGTTCATGTATGTGCTATTGAGGAATTCTACCGTGAAGATGATGAACTTTTTCTCAATTCTAATGCTCAGGTCAGTCCTTTCATTCTATGCTATTCGCAGTGCCATTAGATAAATCTACATGTTTTCTTCGTTTTTGGAACTTGATGACTGAATTAAAGAAATATTGATTTGATGTTTATCTTTGATAGTCATTACATCCTTCTTCAATTTTTAAGCCATATGAGCTCATATTGTTATAACTTTTATACTCTGCTAGCACATTTTTATTTACTGTAGTTCTTTCATGTGTCATTTTTGACAGGGCATGGCACTTTCTGACAAAAATAAACAGTAGCAGCTTCTTGAGAACCACATTGATAATAACATACACCAAGCACAGCCTAATCCAGGGAATTCCTTTCTAAGTGGTATAAAGCAGTGATTACTTTCATTCATGTTCCGGGGACTATGGAATGAAGAAACCAATGATACCTTGGTTGGTTTTCTAAAGTTAAACTTTGGTTTGTTGTTCCTGCTCCTTTCATGTATTCTCTTGCACTTCTCTTTTGCTTGTGTTTCAGGCACTTCTCTTTTTCTTGTGTTTCAGGAAATTCTTGAAATCTTTGAAGAGCTTATGTATCAGAAGGAGATGGAAACCACTGCTCGAGTTCCAAGTCTTGGCTTACAAACAGAAGCTTCTGGCATTGGGAGTAGATATCAATCTCAGTGAGCTTGAATTCCCTGATGATCATCTTCTTAATAAAAGTGAACAAAGTGGAGAAGATGATCAAATTAGCTCTAAGAGAAGGTTGCAATCATTGCCCCTATTTACTTTAGTTAACACTTGTATTGCTACATTGATGCAACATAGTTATAGGCTTGTAACATCTTTTGTTGTTTAGATTTGTAACATGATTTATTACTTTTCAAGAAAAAATTGTGTATCAATATTTTGAGTTTAATAAAATATCTCATTTTGTAGTAATTAATTTCAGTATATTTATATTATGCATAACAATAATAATAATTTTTGGCAATAATAAATGAGATTCTAGAAAAAAAGATAGATCGTTACTTCTAAGAAAATGAGTATAATATAACTAAAAAAGTCTTAAGATTTTAGCAGCAATAGTAATGGCAACAAAAAGTGAATAACATTATAATTTTAGAATTAGTTTTAGTGGCCATATAAATTGCTGGTAAAATGGGTTTTGGCGGCAATAGTAATGGCTACTAAAAATGAATAGCATTGAAATTTTAGAATTACTTTTGGTGGCCATATAAATTGCCAAAAAGATGGCCGCCAAAAGTTATATATTTTTTGTAGCCATTAAAAAGGTCTTTACCGGCAAATGTTATAATTGCCGCTAAAACCTTTTAGGGACAGAGCATAAGACGGCTAATGTCTAATTGCCGGTAAATGTATTAGCGGCTATTTTTATTGCCGCTAAAAGCAAAATAAATAGCTGCTAGAAGTGATTTTTCTTGTACTGCTAGTTTATACATAAGAGAAGAGTAGGGTAAATATGTCCTTGTCAACATGGAGGAAGGTGTTCTCCTTTCATAATATATTGGTCACCAAGTTGGAACTATAAAAGACTTTTTCTCAGTTCTCTCATAAAGGCTTTTTGAAACTTTGTAGGACCATCTTTTTTATTTGCTCTTTTCTAATGTTTTCATCTTTTTATTAAGACTACTATTGTTGTTTGATGTGTCATAAATTTATGTAAAGTCAAATTAATCTTTAAAAATATACATATTCATTTTTATCCGCAATTATAGTGAGTCAATTAGTCATTGGATAAATTTCTCTTATTTTTCCTTCATAATTTTGAATTTTGAATTTTATTAATTTTAATCTCAGATATTACACTTCACTAATTTAATATTTTTAGAGATTAATTTGACTCTATATAAATTTATGACATGTCAGATGACACATAAATTAATTATTTAATTACATATTATATTAACCGACCATATCATCATGTCACATGTCACTATTTAACATGACATGTCCTCATCTTACGAATGAAAAAACTAATTTTATTTATAGTTATATTATTTTAAAACTAATTTGAGGTGTCTAACCTTCTAAAGAGTAAATTAATCCTCTAGTAATTTTTCAAGTATAATTTAATGCGTAAGAAAGAGCGTGATTTTTATGTCCAAGTCAAAAGGTAGACACTGTTAACTAATAACTTCTGCGCGCGCGCACACACAATTTTTCAAGTATAATTTAATTTAATGTGTAAGAAAGAGTGTGATATATATATATATATATATATATATATATATATATATATATATTTGAATTAGGTTTTTACAATTTAATGTTTATCACTACAAGAAAAACGTTAAATATCGTTGGATTTAGTGACGGACGTTAGCAGTGGGTTTACCAGTAGATTTTCTGACAGATTTGACAATAAATTCGTCGGATAAAATAATAATCGGCGAATTCGATTTTTCAACGGTAAATTCTTCCGTAATAATTGGAGGAAAAAGGAAAAAATTGGCGCGCACGTTTACCATTGAATTTACCGGTAGATATATCAACCAGTAACCCTAATTAGTGCAACGCTGTGTTTTAGTCACTCACAAAGCATTACCGTCGAATTAATCTGCCGGTAAATCTGACGGTAATCTTACTCTAAATTCAAATCACGAACTCTCTCTCCCTTCATTTTTGAACTACTCTCTCTCTAACCTTCTCGTCTTTCTGTCCCTCTCCCCCCCCCCAAACCACCTCTGGCAGCTCCCTCCACCAATGTCGATGATAAACCACTATTTTATAGTTTATATTGTGTTTAATTGTGTGGTCTTGTCATGATCCTTACCCACTTATTCATCAATTTAGCATGCATTTAGATTTCCTTCCTGAATTTATTACATGTTTGAAAATTGCTTCCCAGAGACTTTAATTATTTAATTTTAATTCTCCTTTATTCCATTCGATGCCGTAATTTGTGTCTCAAGCGTTTCAGGCTTTATAGGGCATGAATGAGACGGAGATTGGAGAGGAAGCTAGCAAAAATGGAAGGAACACAAGAGTTTGAGGAGATAACCAGCGAAAAGTGACGCGGTCGCATGGCTCACACGACCGCGCGAAGGAGCGCAAATCGCAATGACGCGGCCGCATGGCTTGCGCGACCGCACGGATTGGAAAGCACAAGCAACGCGGTAGCGTGGACGACGCGAACGCGTGAAGAAGAAAAGCGCCAGCGACGCGTCCGCATGAACGACGCGATCGCGTGACATGCGCGATCTGCATAAACTGCAAAATCTGAAACCAGCGATTTTGGACCCTATTTCGGCCCAGTTTTCGGCCCGGAACAGCAGACCAGAGTCAGAGAATATGCAGAAACAACAGAGAAAACATTCATTAAGTAGTTTAGATCTAGTTTTTGACTCTCTTAGGTTTTTTCTCTCTAGTTTTAAGAATTTTAATTTTCAATTGATCTTAGCATTGGAACATTAAGAAGAGTTATTTTCCTCATCAAGACTTCATCACTCTAGTTTGTTCTCTTAACTTGGTTTTATTCTTCCATGTTCTTTGTTATGTTCAATTTTGTCATTCATATATTTTTATGATTAATTAATGCAAGGATTATTTCTTTTTAATTTAAATTCCATTCCAATAATCATGTCTTCTTTTAATTCCCTTTCATGTACCATGGATTCTTTATTTACAATGCGTGAGTAGTTTCATTACTTGATGGGGAGTTGATTAAAAGGAACTCTTGAGTTGGAAGGATTGAAAGAAAAATTTGTAATTGGGTTGAATGTTGGATTGCTATCCTGTCACTGACGCCAATCCCTTTGAACTAAGTGGGTTGCAACTTGTGAACAGATCTGGCATTTCCACTTGTTTGACTTTCTCTTACCTAGTAAGGGATAACCAAACAGAACAACTATTAATTATAAATTAATCTTACAATCACACCATCAATGATAGAGATTCTAACCAATCAATTCCCAGTCAAGGCCTCTTATTTTTATTATTTAAAATTCCTCAATTTAAATCCCAATTTACTTAGCTCAACTCTTTTTGGAATATCTGATTAATAAAATAGCATATTTTTCTGCAACTCGTTGGGAGATGACCTAGGACTTAAAACTCCCAGTAATTTTAATTTAAACTTTAAGTGACATATTTCTAAATTGATAGGCAGATTTTCGGTGAGTTAAGAACTATACTTGCAACGTAACCATTTTAATAAATTTTTAATTCACCAACTTCTGCACTCCATCAATTTTGGCACCGTTGCCAGAGAGTTGCAATAGAGTGCTTATTTTATTAATTAGAATTTATTTATTTGCATTTTCTTTAATTTTGCTACTATGAGCTGCGTGTTTCTTCTGTCAAATGACACGTTCACTTCCTGATCCGCGCTTGCTAATATTCGATCCTGAAATTGAAAGAACAATTTCACGAATAAGGCGAGAACAGTGTAGGTTAGTCCGCTCTGAGGGCGGATCTGAAAGTGAATCTGAGGAAGAAACCAGCCCCCGTTCTACTGATTCGGTTGTTTTACGTGCAGAAAACATGGCAGCTAGAAGAATTACCATTCAGGAGGAAGGAGCTCCTAATTTTACACTGCAACCGTTTCAAGCGCATCATCCAGCGGTAGCTACGGATTTTGAAATAAAGACCGCACTGCTAAATTTGATGCCGAAGTTTCATGGCCTACCTGCTCAAGAGCCTATCAAGCACTTGAGAGATTTCCAGGCAGCCTGTTCTACTATCAGGCGTGATGGCGCTAATGAAACTTCAATTCTGCTGAAAGCTTTTCCGTTCTCTCTTGAGGGAAAAGCAAGAGAGTGGTACTACACTCAACCTCTAGCAAACGTATCCAACTGGGATACACTCAGAAAGGAGTTCCTGGAGAAATTCTTCCCATCTGAAGTTACTGATAAACTGAGGAAGGATATCTCTACAATTGTTCAGGATGACAATGAGACTATCTTTGAATACTGGGAGCGCTTCAATAATCTTCTGGAAGCATGCCCCCACCACATGATCGACAATATCGTGCTACTCAGCTATGTCACACAAGGTATGAGACCCCAAGATAAGACCACATTGGAAAGTGCCAGCAATGGGTCTATGAAGAAGTACAAGACCACTGATGAAGCTTGGCAATTGATCAGTGATTTAGCTGAATCTACTCGAAAACACAGACAGAAGCAAAGCCGTTCAAGGGCCGTTGCAGAAGTATCTTCTGGCACAGAGACTGCTGCTCTAAATCGAAGCATCTGTGAAATGACCAACCTGCTGAAGCAAATGCAGTTAAATCAACAAGCTCAGCAAACTCAACCGCAGCAAAACCAACAACTAGTTCCACAAAGAATTTGCGGAATTTGTGCTGATTACAGCCATTACACTGATGAATGCCTGCAGCTCCAACAAGAAGACAACATGGTGGCATCCACTCACAACTTCTATGACCGCCTCAACCAAGGGTACAATCAAAGTGGAAATAATAACCATGGATGGCAGAACAATTCAAACCAGAATTGGAGGGATAACAATAATAGGGGAGGCAGAGATAATCAGGAAAATCAGAGGTGGAATAATTACAACAACAGGCAGCAAAATCAACCATACCGAGCACCTCACCTGAGGCAAAACCAAGGACCACCGAACAATCAGCAGCAAACCTCTCAATTTACTCATTCTTCTGTATCTTCTAATGAAGAATTATTACAAGCTTTTGAGAAAAGACAACTGGCCATGGAAAATACCATCGTGAACAGTATTAACGCCAGTCTGAATGGTTTCACCTCTACTCTACAAGCTTTTATGACACAACTTGGTTCAGCACAAAATTCCAGTAACCAACCTTCAAGCACCACTGGAATCCCCTCTCAACCATTACCCAATCCAAAGGGAGGAATTAATGCCATCACCCCGAGGTCCGGAACCACACTGCAGGAGAGGAATCAGGAGGAACCAAGCTCACCAGAATACGCCTCAGCTGAAGAGGTGGTAGAAATCGAAGATGTTGAAGAGGAAGAGGATATACAGGACATAGCCGAAGAAGAGATAGCTCAACCACAGGAAGAGGCACAAAAAGGTGCAGGCACCACAGAAAACACTACTCCCATTCCATTTCCACAACTTGCAAGGAAGCCTAGGAAGCAGCTGGAACCTGATCCTAAAATGGTAGAGATATTCAAAAAGGTTGAGGTAATTGTTCCCCTTTTTGATGTTATTCAACAGGTACCTAAATATGCAAAGTTTCTAAAAGACTTATGTATCCATAAAGATAAAATTAATGAATTAGAAACTATTCCTTTAGGTAGTTCTATATCTGCTTTAATGGGAGGATTACCTGAAAAATGTAGTGATCCAGGTCCTTGCATAGTTAGTTGTACTATTGGTGGTGTAGTAATTTATGATTGCATGTGTGATTTAGGAGCATGTGTCAGTATAATGCCTTTGTCTATATATGATGTTTTAAGGCTCCCTCCCTTAAAAAGGTCGGCAGCTCGTTTTGTGTTAGCAGATAAAAGCATTATTACAGTTGCTGGAGTTGCTGAAGATGTTTTGGTGAACATTAAAAGGCTCACATTTCCCATTGATTTTTATATCTTGGAGATGCCCCATAATGATTCAGATAAGCCATCATCAATCCTACTTGGAAGACCATTCCTGAAGACATCAAAATTCAAATTGGATGCTTTTTCAGGGACATACTCCTTTGAAATAGATGGCCGCATAGTAATCTTCAATCTGAATGGAGTCATTGACAACCCCCCAGAAGATCGTTCTATCTTCCAATGTGATGTCATAGACGAAAGTGTGGCTGAAGTTCAAAAAGAAGAGTTTGAAGAGAGGCACACTGGACAAGGTCCAAGTGTGGGGACCCTCTTAACTGACAATGAGGACACTTCGCCATTTTCACAAGCCCCAGATAACCCAGAGCCTGTCCATGATCAAAAGTTAGAATTGAAACCTCTCCCTCCACATCTCAAATATGCTTACCTTGAGGATGAGCAGAAGCTTCCGGTTATTATTGCAAGAGAACTGACTTCTCAACAAGAAGAACAGCTACTTGATGTGTTGAGGAAGCATAAGAAGGCAATAGGGTGGAGTTTGGCAGACATAGTGGGAATCAACCCTCAAATATGCGAGCACAGAATATTTTTAGAAGAGGGAGCAAGACCTGTCCGTCAACCACAAAGAAGATTGAATCCTACCATCTTGGAAGTTGTCAAAAAGGAAGTGACCAGACTATTGGAGGCCGGTATCATATATCCCATTTCAGACAGTGAATGGGTAAGCCCAGTGCAAGTGGTGCCCAAGAAGTCCGGAGTCACTACAGTGAAAAATGAGCATGGAGAGCTCATAGCAACTAGAGTTCAGAATGCTTGGAGAATCTGCATTGATTACAGGCATCTCAACCAAGCTACTCGTAAGGATCACTATCCACTTCCATTCATTGATCAAATGCTGGATCGCCTGTCAGGTAAATCACATTATTGCTTTTTAGATGGTTACACAGGTTATTTCCAGATTCATATAGCTCCTGAGGATCAGGAAAAGACTACTTTTACATGTCCTTTTGGAACCTATGCTTATAAAAGAATGCCCTTTGGCTTGTGCAATGCACCAGCTACTTTCCAAAGGTGCATGGTGAGTCTTTTCTCTGATCTTATCGAGGACTGTATGGAAGTTTTTATGGACAATTTTAGCGTTTATGGTGATTCTTTTAACCTTTGCTTAGATGGATTATCTAGAGTATTAGATAGATGTATTAATACAAACCTTGTATTGAATTTCGAAAAATGCCACTTTATGGTAAAGCAAGGGATTGTATTGGGACATGTGGTATCTAATAATGGCATTTCTGTAGACCCAGCAAAGGTGAATGTTATTTCTAGTTTACCTTACCCCTCTTCTGTGAGGGAAGTCCGTTCGTTCCTTGGCCATGCAGGTTTCTACAGGAGATTTATGAAGGACTTTAGTAAGGTGGCACTTCCCTTATCCAGATTACTACAAAAGGATATTGAGTTTGAGTTCAGTGAGGATTGCAAACAAGCATTTGATAAGCTAAAGACTGCTCTAAATCAAGCTCCAATTGTGAGAGGACCCGACTGGAGCCAGCCATTTGAAATCATGTGCGATGCTTCCAACCATGCAGTAGGAGCAGCACTGGCTCAGCGTGAAGGTAAAAATCCTTTTGTTATTGCTTATGCGTCTAAGACTTTAGACACTGCCCAGTCCAATTATACTACTACTGAGAAAGAGCTACTCGCTATTGTTTTTGCTCTGGATAAATTTCGGGCTTATTTACTTGGTACTAGAGTAGTAGTGTACTCGGACCATGCAGCTCTAAAGTATCTATTGGCTAAAAAGGAATCCAAACCAAGACTTATACATTGGATACTGCTGTTACAAGAGTTTGATTTAGAAATCAAGGATAGGAGTGGTAATCAAAATTTAGTTGCAGACCACTTGAGTCGCCTTGAACATATTAAGGATGATTCTACTCCTATAGATGATAATTTTCCTTTTAACAACCTGCAAGCAGTATCTGAAGTAGTCCCTTGGTATGCACCTATTGCTAATTATTTAGTTAGCCACACATTTCTTCCACATTTTTCTAAACATCAAAGAGACAAGCTGAAAAGCGAGTCTAAATATTATATATGGGATGACCCATATTTATGGAGATGTGGCGCTGACCAGATAATTGGACGTTGTATACCTCAATCAGAATTCCAGTCTATTTTAGAAGCCTGTCACTCATCTGAAAGTAGAGGACATTTTGGCCCTCAACGAACAGCTAGAAAAATCTTAGACTGTGGATTCTGGTGGCCTACTCTTTTTAGAGATGCTGCTGAGTTTTGTAAATCTTGTCACCCATGCCAGAAATTTGGTAACATATCCAAGAGGGATGAGATGCCTCAACAATATATGCTTTTCTGTGAAATTTTTGATGTTTGGGGCATTGACTTCATGGGTCCATTTCCAAATTCTAGTGAATATTTTTATATATTGTTAGCTGTAGATTATGTTTCCAAATGGGTGGAAGCAATTTCTACCCGCACTGATGATGCTAACACTGTTGTTTCCTTTGTGAGAAACCATATTATATGCCGCTTTGGATCATCACGAGCGATCGTGAGTGATCAAGGCACCCATTTTTATAACAGGAGACTAACAGGATTGATGAAGAAGCATGGGATAATCCATAAAGTTGCAACAGCTTACCATCTCCAAACTAATGGGCAAGCCGAGGTGTCAAACAGAGAAATTAAACGTATCTTGCAAAAGATAGTAAAGTCTCACAGAAAAGACTGGAGCACCAAACTACAAGATGCACTGTGGGCATATAGAATAGCATACAAGACACCCATTGGGATGAGTCCCTTCCGCTTAGTTTATGGAAAAGCTTGTCATCTCCCAGTTGAAATCGAACACAAAGCCTTCTGAGCAGTTAAAGAGTGCAACATGGGGATTGAGAATGATGGAGCTGAAAGAAAGTTACAACTGCAGGAACTGGAGAACCTTCGCCTAGAAGCTTATGAGAACTCCAGAATATACAAGGAAAAGATGAAAGTTGTGCATGATCAAAACATCAAGAAGAGAGAGTTCCAACCTGAAGATTTTGTTCTCCTTTACAAATCTCGACTGAGGCTCATGCCCGGTAAGTTGAGATCAAAATGGGAAGGTCCATACAGAATAGAGAAGGCTGAACCGTACGGAGTTTATCACCTAAGCCATCCTTCAAGTTCTGAACTTATTAAGGTCAATGGACACTGTCTGAAGCTATACCATGGTGAGAAGGTGTAGAAGAGCAAGGAGCTTGAGATCTTCCGCCTGAAAGATCCCTACATAGCAACAGATTGAGCTAGTGGAGCGTCCAACTTACGGACGTTAAAGCAAAGTGCTTGGTGGGAGACAACCCACCGCGGTATGATCGTTCTTTTCTTTACTTTTAGTTTTTCTTCTTTAAATAACTATTCTCTTTATTAGTGCTTTCGTGCTCTTTCAATTACATGTCTTTATCTTTCTAAAAAAAAAAAAATTTCGACGCACAAGCGACGCGTCCGCGTGGCAGGGGGAGTAAAGAAAAATAAAAATGAACAGAAAGTTTCGCAGAAGCAGCGCTGAAGTCGTGCCAAAGGCACAATTTACTCCACGTGACCGCGTCGCTGACACGACCGCGTCGCATGGAAATCATGGCCTCCCACGCGACCGTGTACTCCACGCGGCCGCGTGCCCTGCATTTTCGACGTAAAAGGGTGCACAATGCTATATTGTGCGAGAGTGGTGCTGGATTGGTGCGGGAAGCACAATCCTGGTCACGCGACCGCGTCGCCGACCCGGCCACGTCAATTAATTTCTGATGTACACTCACGCGATCGCATGACCCACGCGATCGCGTCACCTTAATTTGGCAATTGAATTATATTGAACAGAGAGTTGTGCTGGAGCGAGGCTGCACTCGCGCCAGCAGCACAATGTAGGTCACGCGACCGCGTGACCGACGCGATCGCGCCCCCCTTCCTGACGCACATCCACGCGAACGCGTGCCTTCCGCGGCCGTGTCGCATGCGCCGCACAACTCAACCCAATAAGCCAAATTATCTTATCTTTCTCTTCTCCAAACCCTACTTTTTCTTTTCCCCCCTTCTTTCTTCTTTCTCCCTTTCCCCTTCTACCTCACCTTTCACTTTCTCTCTCTCTCACCACCATTAACAAGGTTTTACCTTCTTCCTTCTTCTCTTTTCTATCATTCTTATTATAGTATGTATATATATTATTATTTTCTCTTTTCTTTTCTTTTTCTTTTCACATCTTTATTTTTCCTTCTTCTTCTTTTACATGGTGTTAGAAACCTTTTGAGTCATCATTCCTCATTATATGCTTGTGGATTATTGCAAATTGTTTGACAATTATTTTTTCTCCTATTTAAGGGATTGCTTGCATGTTCAATTTCATATTTTTTATATCTTGTTTACCATGCATGCCATGTATTTGTGAAAAAGCCCATATAGCACTATGCACTTTTCTATATTACTTTACTCTACTCTGCAATGCTTGCTTTTCACAAATTCACTTTCATATTTTATTATTTAAATTTAATTGTCAATACAACCGTGATAGTTAGTTTGTTACAAATGGTAACCTAACTTGGACATTGAATGTTTGATATATGCTACTCATGCCTTTGCCTGCATGCCAATAAACCTCTTGCATTCCATTGTCCTACATGCACTTGCTATATTTCCATTGATGAGCTTTTCACATGTAATCTGGACCATGTGTTCATGCCATTTATCTTTATTGTGCATTGACTATCACTTACAATACCCTCTTCCTTGCTCTATCTCTATGAATTTAATTTTCTTTCTCTTCCCTTCTTTCAGGATGGCCACCAAGAAAGGACAAGAGAAAGCTACTTCCAAACCATCAGCAAGAAGAGGAACTAAAAGAGCATTAGTGGCAGAGCCTTCTTCAACCGCAGTCAAGCCCTCAACAAAAAGAGTTAAGAGGATAATAAAGGTTGACGACAAAGAGAAAGCCTTTCCAGCAAAGGACACTGCGCGATTTTCCAATCGCTACTGTGAGCAGATGTCCCCTATCCTAGCAGAAAGGAACTATAACAATGAATACCTTCTCATCCTCCCGCCCAATATTGCCACCTTTGTTGAGCCACAAATTGAGCGAAGACAATGGGGTTTCCTACGAAGATAGCTAAGGCAGGTAAATCTTTCTTGGGTAGTTGAGTTCTACTCCAACTTCTATATACCAACCCTGCAGTCTGTTTATGTCCGGCAGAAGCAAGTCTCCATTACAGAAGAGGCCATTCAGCAAGTTCTGAGTCTTTCCCCTATTCCAAAAGGAATGGACGCTTTTCAAGAAGCCACCCTTCAGCGCCAGAGATACCAATTTGACTGGGATTCCGTTCTCAGAGTCATTGCTTTACCTGGCAGCCGTTGGATCTACGGATACCACCGCAACCGCCCTAAGGGAATCTTGGCTTCCGCACTTACCTTGGAGGCTCGCGTATGGGCACAGATCATGTCCCATTACGTCTTTCCAAGCACTCATGAGTCCTCCTTCACTACAGACATGGCTGTTCTACTATGGTGCATCCTTACAGAGCAACCTCTGAATCTCTCAAGACACATTCGGCATGCTATAGAGCATGTACAAATTGCGGGCAACTTACCTTTCCCCGCCTTGGTCTCAAATCTTGTCTCCGCAGCCGGAGTCTCCTGCAGAGCTGGGGACACCAAAGTCATGCTTCCACGGGATGATCAATATGTCCCTAATGGGAAATACCTCAGACTTTCAGCAGCCACTACAAGCCAGCCTACTGAGCCGGTTGAAGATATTCCTTCTTCAACACCACAAGCATCTACCACTGAGAAAGTGCTCCAGCAGATACTTGAAAAGTTGGATCGGCATGAACAAAAAGCAAAGATGAGAGAGCGCCGTAACGAGCGCCGATTCAAACACCTCAAGGAGCTACTCAAGGGACGCTTCAAAGACTCAGACACCCCGGACTCCACTTCTTTTACCAGCACCAGGAGCCATACTGGTCCCGACTATGGAGATACTGCCACCAGCCCACCCCTGTTCCTGACAGATGGCACCGAGGACGGTGCAAAGCCTTAAGTGTGGGGAGGTCGGTCAGTATCTGACTTCCGGAGGTAAATTCTCTTCTCTGACACCAATAATTAGGATATTTTAGTTAGATTTTTTCTTTCTTTTATAGAATAGAATAAATTGCATAGGTTAGGATAGTTTCATGCATGTTCTACTTGATTGAAAAGACAATAAGTTTTTTTTTTTAAAAAATCTATCTTTGGAACAAAATTTCACTAATTTTTTTCAAAGTTTTTATGATAAATCTGCTTGAGTTGTATTTGGAACATGATGTTTGAGCTAAAGAACACACAACCTGTGAAAGATTTGAGCCTTTATGTATGGTTACACTATTTAACCATAATTATTTTATTCTTGTGTGTTTACTTCTCTATGATTGTAATCTATATTTTGTTTTATCTTATATGTCCAATATTTATTATATTTACATGCTTGCACATGATTAAGGCCATTATTTGTTTAAACTCACTTATCCAAATCAAGCCTACCCTTTTCAATTACCCTTGTTAACCACTTTGAGCTTTTAAAACCCCATTTGTTCTATATTTCACCACATTACTAACCTTAAGCTGAAAAACAATTGCATATCCCAAATTGAATCTTTGGTTAGCTTAAGATAGAATTGTGTGTGCTAGTTAAGTATGGGAAATTGTGGGAACAGAAGTTGTTAAGGGAATGTGTCATGAAAATTTAAAGAAAATTTGGATACCCACTCATGTGAAAATATAAAAATGAAAAATCTATGTGCATTGATAAGCTTTATTTATTCAAAAAAAATATTCAATAAATAAGGGGACAAAATTACCCCAATGTTAAATTCAGAATTCAAAGATCAATGCACATATGATAGAATTAAAATACAAGGTTGAAACATGAGTATGGGTTGAAAAGGGGAATTATGGATAGCTAGGCATGAATTTAAAAGTATATAGAATATATGTATATTAGGTGAGAGCTTAGGTTAATTAAAGATTCAATTTATAAAGCTCACTTAGCCATATGTATATCCTTACCTGCACCTTGGCCCCATTACAACCCTGAAAAGACCTCATGATGTTTGCATTGGTATATTAACTGTTGTTGATTGGTTAGGAGAAAAACAAAAGTTAGAAAGCATGACTAGAGAAGAATAGAGTGATTACCCTATACACTAGAGATTAGAGCGTACATACATTATCAATGAGGGTTCAATGCTTGAATTTTCATGTTTCCAACCTTCATAAGCTATCTTCTTGCACTTTTATCGGTTTTATTATATGATGATAGAATTAGTGGAATTTGATTTGTATTTGTTTTGAAGGGCTTATTTACTTTTGATCAAGTGGATAATAATCATATAGTTGCATTTATTTATGTATGTAGGATTGCATTACATTTCATGAGTTTCTGCATGTTCATACTTATTTCCTTGTCTCCTTCAATTTAGCATGAGGACATGCTAATGTTTAAGTGTGGGGAGGTTGATAAACTACTATTTTATAGTTTATATTGTGTTTAATTGTGTGGTTTTGTCGTGATCCTTACCCACTTATTCATCAATTTAGCATGCATTTAGATTTCTTTCCTGAATTTATTACATGTTTGAAAATTGCTTCCCAGAGACTTTAATTATTTAATTTTAATTCTTCTTTATTCCATTCGATGCCTTAATCTGTGTGTCAAGCGTTTCAGGCTTTATAGGGCATGAATGAGACGGAGATTGGAGAGGAAGCTAGCAAAAATGGAAGGAACACAAGAGTTTGAGGAGATAACCAACGAAAAGTGACGCGGTCGCATGGCTCACGCGACCGTGCGAAGGAGCGCAAATCGCAGTGACGCGGCCGCATGGCTTGCGCGGCCGCGCGGATTGGAAAGCACAAGCAACGCGGTAGCGTGGACGACGCGAACGCGTGAAGAGGAAAAGCGCCAGCGACGCGTCCGCATGGACGACGCGATCGCGTGACATGCGCGATCTGCATAAACTGCAGAATCTGAAACCAGCGATTTTGGACCCTATTTCGGCCCAGTTTTTGGCCCGGAACAGCAGACCAGAGTCAGAGAATATGCAGAAACAACAGAGAAAATATTCATTAAGTAGTTTAGATCTAGTTTTTGACTCTCTTAGGTTTTTTTCTCTCTAGTTTTAAGAATTTTAATTTTCAATTGATCTTAGCATTGGAACATTGAGAAGAGTTATTTTCCTCATCAAGACTTCATCACTCTAGTTTGTTCTCTTAACTTGGTTTTATTCTTCCATGTTCTTTGTTATGTTCAATTTTGTCATTCAGATATTTTTATGATTAATTAATGCAAGGATTATTTCTTTTTAATTTAAATTCCATTCCAATAATCATGTCTTCTTTTAATTCCCTTTCATGTACCATGGATTCTTTATTTACAATGCGTGAGTAGTTTCATTACTTGATGGGGAGTTGATTAAAAGGAACTCTTGAGTTGGAAGGATTGAAAGAAAAATTTGTAATTGGGTTGAATGTTGGATTGCTATCCTGTCACCGACGCCAATCCCTTTGAACTAAGTGGGTTGCAACTTGTGAACAGATCTGGCATTTCCACTTGTTTGACTTTCTCTTACCTAGTAAGGGATAACCAAACAGAACAACTATTAATTATAAATTAATCTTACAATCACACCATCAATGATAGAGATTCTAACCAATCAATTCCCAGTCAAGGCCTCTTATTTTTATTATTTAAAATTCCTCAATTTAAATCCCAATTTACTTAGCTCAACTCTTTTGGAATATCTGATTAATAAAACAGCACATTTTTCTGCAACTCGTTGGGAGACAACCTGAGACTTAAAACTCCCAGTAATTTTAATTTAAACTTTCAGTGACATATTTCTAAATTGATAGGCAGATTTTCGGTGAGTTAAGAACTATACTTGCAACGTAACCATTTTAATAAATTTTTAATTCACCAGCTTCTGCACTCCATCAGTCGACTACCACTAACAACGTCCAAAGACTGCGAAAACTCGGCTGGTGCTCTCTACGCCATATTGGTTACTCTATTGTCATTCTTTTCACCACTCCTACCACAGCTGTTGCCGCCATTACTCTCTATGTCGTCGGAGTTGTCTCCTTCCTCTCTTAAAATAGGTTGTCCTCCTCATTTTTCCTATTATTTTTTTGTTGGATAGGTTTTTCTTTTTCCTTGCTAGCATACATACTTTTGATTTTGTGCTTTACTTGTTCTGTGCTAAGTGGTATAAGTCTATCAATCTTCAAGCTAAGTTAAAGATTCTCATGATGTGATTTCTAGAATTTGAGCTACAATTTCTCTATTTTTTCCATTAGTCTCCATTGCAAGTGTATCAAGTAGTTTGTTTCCCTGCCATAATGTCTTTCGCATAAGTTTCTATAATATTAAATTACATTATGTTGCTGCAGTGGGTGTAATTAATGCTTTTGTCCATTATTTAAATGTCAATTTGTTACTAAAATGGATTGAGGATCCATTAAAATGCAATGTCGTATGATATTCATTAAGTGAAGTAATATGAATGTATTGACTTAGGTCAATTCATTGTATGATATAGATAAATGCCATAACAAAGTCACTGTACAAGATTTAATACGTTAGATTTATATTTGCATTAAGATTTATTTTTTGTTATTAAAAATATTATTTAAAAAATTCACATCCAATCCAAACCACATTATTTGAAATTAAATCGGATTGGATTGGATTGCTTAAAAAAAATATTTTAAAATTTAAGTTTACCAATAAATTTACCGTAGGTTGAATACACTGATAGTTATTAATTTAATTATTAGCAAATTTAACAGGAGATAAATCTAAGAATTACTTATGAAAATTTTTCGATGATAATTACCGGCGAATGAAAAAATTTGTCTTATACAATCGGATTTATTCCAACGATAAACAGATTATCAGTGGATATTTTTGATAAATTTACCAATAAATTCAATAATATCCAATAAATTTTTTGTAGCGTATAATTGAATCTCTATATTAAATAAAAATGTTTAATCATCAACTCCTTGCTAGTTGTGATTTTTTAGAAAAACATGCAACAATTTTAGATTATTTGCTTCTATAATATTTCCCAATCAACCTTAAATCGATTACAAAAACAAATATTCCAAGAATATTTCGTATCTTTTAACAAAATCATAGTTAATAAGGGCCAAATTGACAATTTTTATCTAAAAAAATATAGATACTCAATTACAAATATTTAAACCCTAAAAAATTAATTGAAAATTTAGTAAAATTATAAGAATTGATAAAATAATTAAGCTTATTAAATTTGAGTTTTATGCTTAAATTAAAACATCTTAATCAAGTTTACAAAAACAAAATGGCATGATGATCTAATTTTGGCTCTTTTATAAAATATCCCTTTTTATTTTATCATGTAAAAATAATTTTGAGAGGTTTAAAATATTGCTTTCCTTTTTTGAAATGTATTTTATTAAAAACTAAAATTTCCAAAGTAACCAAGCAATAACGAAGGTAACAACCATGGTGAAAAACTGCAGGCAATTAATATCTTAAAGATTCCGATATGTAGGCCCCATGTAATTTGGATTAGCTAGAGACGACAATTTCCACCCAAAATACTTGATGTTGATGGTTTAAGGCCCAAGCAGTGACACTTAGTTAAAAAAGAAAGAAATATTTTTAAAAATGAAAGTTACTTGCTTGGCAATCCTTACCCCTCAAATCAAAACCTATGAGCATCTCAAGTACAGAACTTCATGTATAATCAGATTATATAGCATCGAACAATACGGAGGTAGATCATATCATACAAGCACCACTAGGGTTAGTTTGATGATAAATAAACAAAGGTGGAAGTACAAAAGATTATTCCTTCATGATGAGTGGTTGATACTTGAAAGTTGAAACCCCATCCTTAAATTATCTAAGCTACAAATATCATGGTTGGGTTGGATATGAGTGGACATGCAATGTGTATTATTGTATCAAATTGGTAATTAGTGAGTTTAATTAGTATCCAACAATATAAAACTACCTTATTATCAACCAGTTAAATATAAACAGGTGCATTTATATGCTTGTAAAGTGAATTTATAAATGTAAAAAGAAAATTAGTAAATTATTACACTAAATTTTCTCCTTTAAAAAAAAAATTTCTAAAAATGGCAATAATTCTTTTTTCTTTATTCATGTGTTATTGTCCTATTTTTCAGAAAGATAATTAGTGTTAGAATTTTTTATTAAAAAAATTACTCTAAAAGATCGTTAAAAATTTTAATTATTAAAAGGAATCTTTGATACATTTTTTTTTAATAACAAAAATTTATTGTTCCAATCCACCAATTCACCATTAGTAAATTCTGTAACTTTTATTTAACTCTTTAATCATCATTGTGATAAAATGTATGAGCAATGTGATTTGCAATGTAGATTAATCTTTTATTCTCCCTCTTTCTCTTTCTTGCAACGATGTCTTTCTGCGTCAATTCAATTTATGAACCTTATTTTTTGAGTTCTATTTGAATTTGTATCATAAATAACTTCACTATTTCACTTCATATTTCAAAATTCAGTGAATTTAGATCTTCTAAATTTTTAATTTTTATTTTAAAGGGTAAAATGTGATCTCTTACCATTTATTTTATAAGTAAAATTAAGAAAAAATATGAAAAAGAAACTATTCAAAGATAAGAGATCACACTTTATCCTCTAAAATAAAATTAGGAAAAGTCTCGAGACCAGTAATTTTTAAAAAATTGGCCAGCATTTAACCATCAAAAGAAAATTGAATGATCCTACACCATTCGATTTAATCTTATACCATTAAAAACACTATTAATGACCAATTGATGGTTACAAAACACAAAAATTATTGATCTCATAACACTTTTCATAAAATAAAAAATTTAGAGGATCCAAATCTAAAACTAGGAGTGCACAACAAAGGCAGGATAAGAATTAAGACTAAGTGATAGAAAAAAAGAATATTAATTAATTTACTTATGGCATAGAGTGAACACTTTTTTGTTTTTTACTGAACAATATAATTTGCTTATTTCCATGGGAGTTTCAACTGCAATGGAAAAAAAAAAGAATAATATATAACTCAATCACCAGAAGGACCAATCACCAATACCTGTTCGGCGGAAAAACAAATGGCACTGGAGAAAATTCAGTCTAGAAAATGGAATGTAACTATGTAAGAGTTAACAATAGTTAAAACTCATACCAGTGTGGGGGGCACATAACTTTTTTCCTCTGATCCATGTGGTATCACGCAACAAGTTTGAATCCTTCTCTCTTTCTTTAATTGAATTTCTTTTGTTGTTAACATGGTACTAATTTAAAATTTAAGTGAAATCAAAATTGAAGAGTTAAAAAGAAAATAATCTAAGGCATATTTGTCTTTTTATAAAAAAGTATTTGATATTTTTTTAAATATTATAAAAAATTAATCATTTTTAATAATTTTAATATTAATTTTTTTAATAATTAATTTTTTTATGGTCTTTTATAATAATTTTTTCTTATTCATTGGAGATAAAAAATTTTAATTTTTTTTTTTACATTGAATACATAAAAAAAAAAAACTTTTTCACTTTCACATTCTTAATAACCAATGTCGTTTGAACTAAGTGCAAACTAAATCAAACTTAAAACAAGAAATTGATGATCTTCAATTGCAGAAGGATGAATCAAACTATGAGGATCGGGAGCTAATGGGGTTACCGAAGTGGAGGAAAAGAGAGAAAATTAGATAATGGATATGCCATCTATGAATTCCATCTCTTAATTAAATAATCTGTCAGAAAATATGTCCGTCATTATAAATATCTTTATATAGGGTGTGTCCAAGTTGCTGTCAAACCTTTTATTATAGAAAGTTTGAATGTCCATCCTCATGTGTCTTAGAAATATTAGACAATGATTTTCAAGACTCTTTAATCGGAACAGTTGATTCAAGTCTAGGACACAGTTCGGTTTACTTCAACTGTTTTCCTAACAAAATAGTCAGTTTGTTAGATATCAACATCCTTGACTCTCTTTTTCTAAACATCCGAATTCATGGTCTTAACATGAAGGAAAGATCCATCCCAGCCGCTTTAATCTATAGGATTCAATACAAGGTCATGAACACCTGTAATTTTAGAGTCCTTCTTAAATCCCAAGATCGTGAGACCACTTTGTTTGTCACAGACATGACAAAGGCTAACGTCACGGTCCCAAGGCTCATAAAGTGGGATGAAATTGACCTTCCCCAGTCATGGTCAATAGATCGAGCCATTCCAACGCAACCTAGACAAACACCTCTCTTACGAGAGATAAAACAGGATGAATCAGAAAAAATAGAGATTTTCTTTGACAGACGAAACTCTTTTTCTTCCATATCTGAAGCAGGAACATCTAATTATTTTCCTTTAGCAAGAAGATCTTTCTCTGTGACTTCTCAATCTCAATTTTCAAAAATTTCAAGTTTTGTAAAATCTGAAATTAATATTTCAGGATTGCAAAATAATTCAAACATTTCTCAACCATTTTATCAAACCGATGATGATGTCGAAATACAATCTTCTATTCAATCTCCAACATACTCTTCTATGAATGATGCCAATGAGTAGCACAAAATTCGTTATAAATAGAGAAGCTTTACGTAAAAATCTTTACTCTGAGGAATATGACCTCCATAGAGAATGGTATTTACGTATATATACAGCTGCTCAAATTTCGTCATTTAAAGAAAAGTACTACAATTTCCTAAATGATGTTAAAATACGTATTCCTTTCTTTGAATGGTTTTATGCTTATTCCATTAAAAATAATATTGATTATCCTTTAAAAAACAAACAGACTTCGCTATCAGCAAATGTTATTTCAACTTGAAAAGTTAAAGATGGGAATTTAATAAGATTTGAGTTTTCTCCAAAAGGATCTTTTGTTATTTCAAATACGGAAGGACATAACCCAGTTATGGCCTCTCCATTCAAAACCAAAAATGTAGATGAAGCTGTCGCCCCAAAAGATATTAAAATCTTATTGAACAGTCAAATTACACCAACAGATTTTTACAATATTTGGGTGACAACCTTTCATCTTCAGGATCTCTTTTGTCTTAAAAAAGCATCCCTAAAACCTCTATTTCTAAAACTATTGAAAAACTCTTTTTCAAATCTTTCAAAATGAGTAGCAGGGCAAAACAAAGTCTTAAAACCTCTATTTTAAAACAAGAATCTGGTGACACTCTTCTAAACTTTGATTGGGGATCACTTGTCGGTTTAGGCTATACTTGCGATATTAGAGTTGAAAATCCTTTAAAATTTTTCTAGACCGGCATTTTTTCCTCCATCACTAATCAATTTATCTAATAAGCAATTTGTATTAATGAATAGTTTCTGCAAGAATTTTTAAAGTTGCAAAGTGTGTTCAATTAAACATTGCTTCCTATAAAATGTTTGTATGCATAAGAGCATAGTAAGCAACATTAAGTTAATAATCTTAAAACTACATCATTCAACATAAGTTAAATTTTGAAAGTACACATTTACCAGTGACTAGTTATATTGGTGCAGTGCTGCCTTAACTTATTATCCTATAATTATAAACTCTTTCAAGCCTCATACATTAGAGTATTTTTTGTGCTCAATTTCATGGTAAAATAAATGTATCACATACTTCTCTCCCATCCATATCCTTTCTTCTTGCTTTCTCTTTTCAGCAATTTAACATAACCATTAGATTTATATAAACTATAAGAGTTAAATTGTTATAAAATCTAAATTGGACCTAGAGAAACATTTTCAAAGGTACATCACAAAATATTTATAAGTCTTGAAAGCTTTGTAGACTTTAACTTTACATAATACAAACCAAATATTGAACAAACAAAAACAAAAAACTACAGGTGAACTCTGGTGAATGTCATTTCTTTGAACATCAGAGATTAAAAGAAATTCATAACTTAGAGAAGAATGGCTCAAGAAATGTAACACCATCAACAAGTTAAGGGTCCAATCCAACTTCCTTCATTGCCTCTCTTTTTGTAGTGTCTCCTCATCCTTATCACCTTCTTTTGCCTTACTACCAGTAAGCCCACTTCACCTGCAAAACATCACAATTTCTATTAATATATAAAATATAACCAGTACATATCTTACTACTCGACAAGTATCACAGCTCCATGCTCAACACGTGTGTATGCTGATTTCATAATGTGAAACCTGCTGGAAATATAGTAACAAAAAACTTCAAATACAATAATATTATTATTATATATATACAATCTACATCATCTATACTATATATTATATAATATAAGACAAAATAGTATATAAGACACTTTATCCATAATATCTGTTATTTTACCCAATAGATTCAAAACTTCAATTTGAAACTCTCAAGGAATTTAAGATCTAATTCTTCAGCCACATATTCAAGCATTGGTTGTCTTTATCATACCACATACTGAATATTGAAAAAAAGATGGGTAAAAATTACGATTATGTTTCTGATGTCAATGCGAGGAAGTTTTGTTGGAACTTTAAGGTAGATGTGATTAGGATTTGGGAACATCCAACTAAGTTCAACGAGAAGAAAGTTGGAAGCATAGAGATGATCCTTCAAGATAGTAAGGTAACTACATCCCAAACAAAATTGCTATTACTAATATATTGCACCTAAATCAGTATAATACACAAGTATAGATGCCTCTAATGAAATATATTTGTTGGTTTATTCTACTGAAAAATACAGGGTGGAAGGGGTCATGCTTCAATACCCAAGTCTATAATTAAGAAATGGAGTGGTGTATTTCTGGTGTTTCAGATGCATATTATGACAAATTTTATAGTGGTGGACAAGAAGACCATAAAAAAAACCCACAACATATCGCTGGATACTGAATTTTTTCATACAGGATGGAGGTCAATCACGTTATGAATCCTACTTTTTCTCATCACGCATTTCTATTCGAGACAATACTAGAATTGCTCACAGCTGATAAGATCGACAATTCAGAGCTATTTGGTTAGTTTTTTTCGCAGCGAATTTTAAATTATCATTATAGAAACCAAGTTTACATGAAACCTATTTTTTTTCCTTAGACATGATTGATAAAGTGGTTAGAAAGCATGATCCCGGAGAGTTGGTCACCAGCAAAGGAAATGAGACCTAACGGTTGGTTGTAGTGTTGCAAGATCTAGAGTAAGTTTTATTATAAGGGTAAAAACATGTAATTCATATAAAATAACTCAAATTCATATACTACATGCATTTTTTTGTATGGTACTGATAGCATTCTTCTATATGTGTTATTTTAAAATATAAAAAATAAATAGGATTAACTGCACTTTATTTGGTAAAATGGTCAATGAGATACTACCACATTTGAAAGATGGAAGGCTGGAGCCACTTATTATAGTTATACAATACTTTAAGGCAATTAGGTAGAATGGTATGTACTTATAACCAGCACATAGTCTAATAAAATGATTCCATCTGGTATTTGTGAGTAATTCTAATTTTATCAAGGGCATATAGAAAAAATTTTGGTCCAGAGTAATTTTGAAATCTTCAAACTGCACATCAATGTAGAGTTGAAAGAGGTTGTTGGATTTAAAGACAGGTTAGATGGTTTCATTTCACCTTTTTCTATTTTGTGGTAAAATTCGATTAAGCCAACGTCTAAAAATTTTGTAAAAATTACTGAAATCTATATGGTGTAGATTGGTAAAGGGGACACCATCCAATGCTTCAAGAATAAGTCAAATGTCATCCCAGAGTGGCTGGTCTGGCATAAAAAAGATTACTAATGGGTCTGCATTAATTAAAACCATTGATGAGGCCGTGAGTTCCAAAAAGGTAAATTAATAGTTTTTTCGTTAGGATATAATAACTTCATTGTTTCATTATAGAACTAATATTTATATAAAGTGTCTTTGATTATTAGATATATTAGGTAATTTAAATACCTTTTATTATCAATGTTGGTGTTCAATCAACAAATTTGATAAGCAAAGAAAATAAATTTCTAATTTGGAATAATCACACACAACTTGATAAATATTGTCACTAATTTAAAGTTTTCCTTTCGGATTCTACTTTTTTTGAAATCCACATCTATAGATAGGTTGATTATTTTTTATACAACAAATTGTATCTAATATTAGCTTGGATGGAAGGAGGGTCCTATTTGGGTTATTGGAACTATTATGGCCATAAATTGCAGCAATAAAGATTAGTATTATAAGGCCTGCAGAAAGTGTCCCAAAAAAGTTGAAACACCAGTCGGTAATAGATACGAATTTGACAAATGCAGCCACACGCATGGAATCGCATTTATAAGGCTGTCGTAATGAAGATCTGAACCAGTGTTAATAGCTACTTCGGTTTATTATAAAGCAACCTAATTATGAATATTTTTGTGCCGATAAATAGATACAAGGTGGAGGTCAAGGTTTTTGATAGAGCAGACAGTATTTCCTTCTTGCTATGGGATAGAGAAATAAGGCAATTATGTGGAAAACAAGCTGAAAAAGTTTTGAAAGAAGATGTAAGTATTATTATGAACATTACATAATAAGTTCTTGATAAGATCTATTCAGGGTTTTCTACATGATGCCAACATTTTATTTTTTAAGGTGGACATGAGGATGAATACCCCCTATCCTAGAAACATAATAGACAGGAGGCTTTTTGTTTAAGATAAATGTGAAAATTGCTAATATCAGTGGCTATGATCAAGTGTTCACTGTGATGAAGTTATTTGACGATGAAGAAGTTGTTGACAAAAATCTACCCAAGAATTACGATGGCAATTCATTAGTGAATGTGACGGTATTAAAAGAATTAACATGTACATTCAAATTTTTAGCTATTGCCACATCAATTGTACCCCCATAATACTTATGCAAAATTGTGTCAACACTGTTCACAGAAAAATAGATGCAGTAATTCAGTTGATACATTTGAGAACGTCACTAATCTTAATACTAACACTGATCCTGACCCTCAGTATACTATAGTAAACAATTCAAGCAATAGTAAATTGTTATTGTTAATTTAAATAAATTAGGATTGATTATGATATGTTCTTTTTGTAGGATGTTAGAGAAGATTCCATATCTAGTTTTAAGTATAAAAATCTTACTAAAAGAGTTACAAGTGGCTTGAGATCTGGCTCTAGTAGTGCAAACCAAAATGAGGACGAAGGACAACTCTCAACAAATAAGTTTAGCCGAAAGAATGCCAAGAAGCAAAAATCTATAATGATAGATGGAGATAATTAAGTTTTTAAATTTGTGTTCAAGCATTGGCTTATATTTTATGCTATTTTAGTGGTGTTTTGTTTTATTCGTGAGTAAGACATCAGTATGCTTTGTTATTGGAGAAAGCATGTACTCTTATAACTATGAGTTTTTTCATTGTTTGTGATGTTATTTTGATACCAATTCTATTTAAGCTTATGATATATAGCAGTCAACACATATTATGGTCTAATTCATATCACACATGTAACCTGATTATAACCAAGTTAACAGATTTTATTGGTAAATTAGATGTTGTCTTCCAGAGTGAAAAAATAAAGTATAATGTAAATCATTCAAAATACAAACTGTGTTTAGTGTCTTATTAATACTCAGATGTTATATTATAGAGAAAAGAACTGAATTAAAATAAAACGACTATGGATTACAAACCTAATTCAATGTGTTAGTAAAACTCAATTTATTGCTTCAATAAAAAGAAGAATTCAGATATGACTTTTTTCAATAATATGTTCTGTGTTAAAAGGGAGCGTTAACCAACAAAGAGGGACTATGATACTTAGTGGTGAGAATTAATTTTTACTCAAGACTAAAAATATGTTCAAATTAAAAAAATAGTTTAGTAATTTGAAAAACAGTGAATAAAGACCTTGGTGTTTGAATCCAAAGAAACTCAATATATAAATTTAAACCCATATCCCAATGCATATGTAAGAATCGAGATAAAAGTTTTCATAAAGTATAACAAAGCAAGATTAAAAACCCATACTTATATAAATCTTTTTATATAAGATTTACATCTTTACCTTTTATAGGCAAATAGATTAATGCATTGACAAATTCATCTTATTGATGGATGTGGTGTCAGTAAAAAAAATACAAATCTATTAATATAGAGCTAAAATTAAATATGTAAATAGAATTACTTTGAGATATGGGTTCACCGTTAAACCATTTTGAAAATCCTATCACCTGATCTTTGACACATATCTTATAGAAGGATAAATCATTCACGAAATGTCTGTTTTAGAAAATTTACTTACTAAAACAAAAATAAAAAGTAAAGATACAAATCGCCGGTTAATTTTTAAGGAAGTTTACCAAAGATACATATCTAATAAAAAATGAATACATTAGCCAATAGTCAAAACATTCGTATACATGCAGTACCAAATGCATATATGAACATTTTATAGTAAAAATTGAGAATTTTAATATTCACAGAATTATTTATAGAAAACCAATCCAACACAATTTAGTTAATCTCTTACAAAAATTACTCAAAAGATATTTTTGTAATACCTTACACATGCATTAAGATTAAGTAATTTTTTCTTTTTATCATAAATACTATTGCTATATCAGTATTTTATACTAACGTAGAAATATTAATTTAAAAAAGCTTTTTTCAGTCAATGATTTGTTCTATTTTAATCTAATCGAAATGATTAGGATGACGACAACTAACCCGATACTTATTTCAATTCATCTATATGTTGATTGACTAAGATATATTATACTTGAATTAATATTAAGTTAAACGGTTGACCATAATAAAAAAATAAAATAAAAAAACTATATATAAACCCACAGTCCTAAACATAAATGTAAATTTCAATTTTATATTAGTATCATATATTAATCTAAAAATTTCAACATATTAACTTTATTGTAGGCAGTCAAAATAATATTTTAAAATTTTAAATAATTTTCACCTAAACATAACATTCATTTAAACACAATTTAAACTTTTTAATAAAATAAACCTAAAATCATTAGTAAATAAAAGGAGAATCATAGTTTATAAGAATGAGTATCTTACTCACCTATACATACTAAATACCTTTTCATATATTATAGTCTCATCAGAACCTCCTGACATCAAAGATTTTTTAGATATTTTATATAAAATTATAAAATATACTTAAAATATTTACTAACAACAGGAGTAAGACATAAATCCTTTTAAATATTGGCCCAATTTTTTTGATAAGCTAATTAAAAGTCATCAGTACCATAGACAATTTTAGCAACGTCACTGGTATGAAAGTGCATTAAGTTTATATCATTATATATATAGTTTGTAGATTGATGTCTTTGGATATAAATTTACAACTAAATCATAAATATTTAAACAGAGTAATTATTACATGGTCCATTGAATATGTTTATTCCTATTTTAACTTATCTATTATGATCAACCTGATTATGATATTACGAATACAAAATTCATTAATTAGATTTATTTCCATAGAATAAAATAACATCTATAATAATAAAATTAAAAAGCATATTCATGTTCATAAATCGTATCAAAATAATAAGCAATAGTAGCCTCCAAGCTAAAGAGGTATATCCGATCAATTAAAACATATCTTTAAAATTATTTAAAGTTTATTTTTGAGAATATGATTTGGTTTATTTAAGAAAAATTTTCTTAATCTTGACTAAAATATGTTACATTTGATTTTGTCGGTTTGTAACTTCCTTCTTTTATTCTATTCTCTTGATTTAATATCAAAAAGATTCATATCTTCACTATTTTCACTTCTTTTTAATGATGCACTTGAATAGATAAAACTAGCTAAAATAGTGACCTCAAGTCCTCATTTCTAAAGAGGTATTCCTAAAGAGGTATCTTCGACCAATTAATTATATGAATAGTATACAATATATATATATATATATATATATATATATATATATATATATATATATATATATATATATATATATATCTCGTAAGTAAAGGTCAAATTTAACAATCTATCCTTATAAATAATTAGTGACAGTTGTAACCACACTGTCCCATGAGGCCTGTGATTTCTCATTCTATACAACATTCGTTGACGCGCATAGGTTTAGATATATAAATATATAACATAGATAACGAATTAGAATTAGAACACGTAGCGCTAAAACTTTCTTTTAGTACTTCTGGGTGACGAACCTTTCCGATTCAATTATTCTGTGAAATAATTACTCCCGGAAGATTTTAATCATCTCTTTTGTTGTTCTTGAAAAGAGCTGATGAATGAATCATTGAACCACACTATTTTAAAAAGCCAAACCTTGAACAAAATTGGTTTCTTTTACTTTGGTCCAACCAAACCACTTTCCACCCAAATAAACCCAACCCTAGTTAACTCTTTTCTCAGCAGCGCTTGGAACTCAGCCATAAACCATAGTTTCACCTCCTCATATGTACGTTGCTACTGTGTTGAAGGGAGGAGAAGACACGAAGCCATCATCAACAGTATAGCCCATTCTTCCTTTTGTATAAATGAAGGTAAATAGCTTCAATTTCTCTTCTTCCAAAAACACACATCAAGCAGAAGATAGAAAGGGTGAGCGGCGAAAAAAGAAGAGAGAGCAAGGAGGAGGACTGCCAAAGCTGAAGTAGGAGTTTCATCCCACTCTCCCAGTTAATTCCTTGAGCCTCTCTGTAAAGTAAGAACCAGCAATTTCCCCTTCTTCCCTTACTTCTCTGATTCGAACCTCTGATCAACTCCTTGCTCCATTCCTCTAGTTTGCCCGATTTACGAAACAACCACCATCACAAGCAAAAAAAGGTAAGTAATTTTTCCTTGCTTGTATTTATTTTGGCCGAATGACCTCGTGAGTCTAATAGAGAATGTTGGTTCTTGTTGTGAATTAGGGTTTGGTGGCAAAAAGACAGTAGAAGCAAGCTTCGTGTGTTTGATCAACAAAAAAGATAAGGGTTAGGTTGATAAATATGCTTGATAAATATGGCTCTAGTATGTGTTTGAATGATGGTTAGGTTATATGAATTGTTATGTTTGACATAGTGCTGAAAAGTGGAAGTTCGATTATGGTTAAGTAATTGAAATTGTAAAAATTTATTGAATTTGGATTCTTGGACTGTATTGGCTGTGAAATCATCTCTGAATAACTGGATAAAGGTTAGAGGGATGGTTTTGGAAAGGTTATAGGTTTAAGCATGGAAGATGATATGTAAGATTGTTAAAAATGTTTAGATAGAATTTCTGCAAAATTGATAGTAGAATAGATCCCTTTTTGGGAGCATACCAGGCCCTATTTTTTAATGAAATTATTTTTCCATAAAACTTTAATGTATTTTGAGCGTCTCATAAAAATTTCAGAATTTATTGATGACTGGTTTGGGATAAGTGATTTTTTAAAGATTGATGGTTTCTGCAAAAAAAAATCTGTTTCTTTACTACAGAAGCACCAACTACTTCCAATCCACTTAATTTACAATTCTGATAAGTATTTAGGCTGAAATCAATGGTAGTCTCAAGCTTTATGTGTCCAAAATCTTCGGTTTAAATTTCTTGTCAAAACTCTTTTGAACCAATTAGTTATGTTTCAAAGAGTGAGGGTAGCTCACTGAATGTTAAAAACAGAAATCTGAAAGGTAAGGTTGTGTTCCTAAGCTCATAACATTTTCATGTGATATGGTTTCTGGAAATCTAGAAGAGTCTTTTTTAAGGACATAAATTTTGAAAGACAATGGGTGAAAATTGGATTTTTAGTGGATTTAACAAATCTACTGTCCGTGCTATTTCTTACTGCATTTTCTCAAAAATAATAGCAGCATTTTTTTTAAAAGGGATAGTACAAGTTTGAACTATGACCAAATTACCTTAATACCAAGCCATAGGTTCTAAAATAGCAGTATTAGGACAACCAAGAAAGGTTTAAAGTTAATTAATGATGCGGAGGTATGTATAATTAGGCGGTAGTGCGGAGGTATGTATAGTTAGGTGGTGATGCGGAAGTATATTTTATAGTGTTGGTGATGTGGAGTCATAATAAAGAGAAAGAAAATGAGAAACCATGTATAAAAGAGATAATTGAAATGAATAATAAATTATGAAAAGTCTATGTTGAATGGGCCTTGTACCAAACTGCTAATGCGAAAGTGTCCACCCAACGGATAGCCTGAGATTGCTAATGCCGGAATGTTCGCCTAACTGATAGCACTATTTTTTTACTGTGATACACATTAAAATGTTATTATGATGAGACCTAACTGACACGGGTAACCGTGATCCCAAGGTGTCTAATTGACACAGTAAAGAAACCATATTCGGGCTTCACTCCGAGTAACATCGACTTGCAGGTAGACAACTGATGCATGAGCTCATGGCCTGCATTAGGATTAGGCATGCATCATCTTGTTTGTGCTTATGAATTTTTTGTGAATTATTGATTGCCCTTTTCTAATTGTCTATACTATTTACTTGCTGTATGTATATTTGTGCTTGGTGTTTTTGTATTTGTTCTTTTTCCATTTCACGACAACTTAGAGACAAAGACCTTAGGCCCCTTTTTATCTTACTGAGAACTCTAGGTTCTCACCTTTCTATTCTTTCTTTCTCCCCCCTCCCCAGAAGGGTCCGGAAGAGTATCTCTTTGAGTTTCGTTTTATCCTGAGCTATGAGGATCCGACGCACGGCGGAGTCTTCATATAGAGCACGCTTTGGACCACTTTCTTGGACGATATTCGGAGATCACTCCAGATTTAGTCACAGTGGATCTTCCGCACCTTTTTTATGATCTTAGTATTACTTTTCTCTCACTTTTGTAGTACTTTTAGAGGGGTAGGACCTCTTAGTAGTTTGGTTCTGGTTTAGAAAATTCGTATGAGGGTTGGGACTAACTTTCTCTTTTGTGTCTGTACATATGTATATAATCTGGTGTAGTACTTGGTCTTTTGGTGAATGATATATATTTCCAAGCTTAACTCATTTGTATGTTTGTTTATATATATATATATATATATATATATATATATATATATATATATATAATATGTTATTTTATGTTACCGAGTACTTATCTCTGATATGACTTTAAGTTTTAACCTTGTGAGCAATTAACAATTTTTCATGATAAATAAATTAATTACGCTAAATCGGTAAAGGCTTATAATAATATTTGCTTAAGAAATCCGAGTCTAGAGCCAAGTAGGTCCTTACGACAAGTAACACCTAAACAATTGACATTGGTCATGATGTGTCGAAAGTTGGGTGTTACAAGTTGGTATCAGAGCAATTTATCCTTAGAGTCTTGGGATGGACTATCTATGCTTCCTTGCATACTCTGAATATTTTTATACCATGCAGTTAGGATATTTTGTAATATATTCTGCATGAAGGTCTATGAACATCAATTGTAGTAATATTGATACTTAATTTTGATATATTAAGACTGATCACCTTAATATTGATTGTTGGATATTAATAGGACTCAAATGGCTCTAAATAGGTGACGACGCTCTCGACTGAAGGGAACAAGCGAGGGAAGTATCCTCAATGCAGCGGCTATTCTCGAATCTGTAAATGCCATGGCCCCTACTATACGTGACTCAATAGCTGCTACCAACCGAGTAGTTGAACGTCTTGATCGTTATAATGGAGCTAAAAATAACCATGAGCCTAGACATGGAAATGGAAATGGCGACGAAGGCGAAGGTGGACTACGTAACGATAACCGGCTAATGACTTTAGCCTCTTTTTTGAAGATAAATCTGCCCCAGTTCCATGGAAACACTAATGCTACGCGAGCTGATGACTGGTTTAAAGAGATAGAACAATCAATGCGAGCATAACAAGTCCCTGAAGGATAGCTAGTGGAATTCGCTGCTTATATGCTGAGAAATGATGCGCAACATTAGTGGCAGGGAGTACTCCAACTACTAGGAAGAGAAGCTATTGACATCACTTGGGAGGAATTTTCAGCTAAATTTTATAAGAAGTATTTTTCTCAGTGTTTTCGTACCGCTAAGGAATTAGAGTTGCTCTAGTTGAGACAAGAAAACATGACAGTTACTAAGTATACTCGCAAGTTTGAAGAGTTATGTCGATTCTCAAACGTTTGTCAAGGAGCACCAGCTGCATTCGAGAAATGAAAATGCATCAAGTTCAAAGGAGGACTTAGGGAAGAACTGTTAGCTCATGTGGCCCAATGAAAATCCAGAATTTTGCGGAATTAGTTAACAAGAGCCAACTGACCGAAGAATGCATAAGAAAGTTGGAGGCAGCACAAACTAACCAAAAAAATCTTTTATCATGGGACTTTCATCGTAACCTCACCCCTCAAGAAAGAAACTTCAAAGTAACTTGGCAGCCAGATCTGGGTAAACAACCGCAATCGACCCAACTAAAACTGATATGCACTGTGTGTGGAAAGAATTATGGAGGCAGACTTTGTCTAGTGAAGTTTGAAATTTGCAATAACTGTGATAAGACCGGACACAAAGCCAAAGAATGTACACGATGAAGGGCCAAACTTATTTTTTCGAGACAGCAATAGCCAAAAAGGGTATAACGACCCTCGATTTTAAAAATATAAATATAAATAAATTATAATCTATTTTATAAAATTAAAAATCCTTATTTTTAGAAAAATTATTTTTATTATCAGTAATTGAACTAATTTTATAATAATTTTAATTTAATCAAATTATTATTATTATTATTATTATTATTATTATTATTATTATTATTATTATTATTATTATTATTACATGATCATCATTACTATTTCTAGTATTATTATTACTATTATTAATTATGAAGCATGAAAATCAAAGACGATTTATATTTCTCGTTAGATAGATATATATTATTATTATCATTGTGCATATATATAAAGTGTATTTATCTAATAAAGAAAGCATATATATATATATATATATATATCATTAGCATATGCGTGAGAAAAGGAAAAAGAAAACGGGAGAGAGAAGAACGTAATCGCAAAAGACCGTAAACCCATCAAATTTCCGACTTTGATTTTTTGAAATCCGTAACTCTAATAAAAAATTTAATTCGGTAAGAGTATTCGTAATCTCTTTCTTTACACATTGGCACCATTTTTGAATAGTGGAAGTTGACAGTGACGTAGCTCCTCTTTTCTTCGGGTTTGGCCAACGGAAGTTTTAGGAGGCATAGATGATTCTGGACATTTTCTTCTTCGATAGCTCAGTCAGAAAACTTCTTCAGAGCTTTGAATATTTTGATTCCATACGAAGGTATGGTTTTGGTTTCTCGTAGTTAATCTTTAATGTCACGTGAAAAATTAGGCTAGAAGACCTTAAGATAGGAATGAAATGATGAATGTATAATTGATGGAATGTGTACATGGAATAAAAGGTGTGGTTTAGTTGTTGTTAATAATTTGCTGTTGAAGTTGGTTGGTTTTGGGAAAAGACTTAATATTGGAATTTGTTTGATTTTAAAATAATTTGTTACTAGAAATGATTTGAATGACTGAGAGGTGTTTGATTTGATAGTTGAGACCCTTGAAAGGGTGGCAGAAATTTGAGTTTTAGAGGAGATACTGTCAAATTTCTATAAGAATTGGAGTTTCAATTTGAGGTGTTATTTTAAAAAGGAAAGAGATTATTATATGGCTTGTGTATTTGAGACTATTTGTTGACCCTCTATCGCAAGATGTGACCGGGCACTTTAACTCGCCGGATTCCCCCATGGGCATGTATATATATATAAATATTGAATATTATATTTGAGCTTGGAGTTCGACTCCATGGAATACTATATTATTGAGCTTGGAGTTTAACTCCATGGGATACTATATTATTGAGCTTGGAGTGTGACTCCATGGAATATTATATTATTGAGCTTGGAGTTTAACTCCATGGAATATTATTGAGCTTGGGGATGCGCGTACAGAGAAACTGTCCAATGGTTAACTACCAGGACTTGTTGGGTTGGCTGTATAACCGACAGATGAGACTCATCAGCCATAGGACAAGCATGCATCATATGCATTTGTTTGCTTTGTTTGAGTGTGTGTCGTTTTAGTTTGCTTAACTGTTAAATTCTGCTTATTTGCTACTTGTTCTACTTGCTGTAAATGCTTCTCTATCTGTGTTTTCCTTGCTTGAATTATATGTGTATATTTTTTGAGAAATCCCTCTTGGCGGAGGTGTGAAGAGGGTTGTCCTACGGGAGATTCAGAGGATTAGAAGCGACAGAAAGTATAATGTTAGGTTAAATTTAGATTCAGAACTTGAATACCTTAGATAACTTACCTAATTCTGGTTTAGTTGAATCATTAAGATGAAGTCTGAGTGTCGAAGTTCTAGGAATGCCTCTGGCTTTCCCGAGACCTTTTATATTAACTATGCGGGCACCTTAACCATACTGAGAACCTCCGGTTCTCATTCCATACTATGTTGTTATTTTTTAGATACAGGTCGAGAGGTATCTCATTAGGCGTCTAGACACCTGAAGTGAAGTGGTTACTGCGCTATTTTGTTGTGCAGTTATGTATATACATGTACTTAGCTTTCTCTCCGCATAACTTATTCTTTTTGATCATCTTAGAGGTTTATGGAGAGGCAGGTTTTGTTTATGTACATTTTGGGTTTTGGATATGTATATGTATATATATATCTGTGTGTGTGTGTGTGTATGTGTGTGTGAATATTCTCCGGTCAGCCTTGACTTCGCGGACTGAGTTAGGAGCTTGTTATTTTGTACCTTTGGCTTTCTATTCCTACTTTTATTACCTTACGTTTGATAGTTATAGTTTTCCCCACACGCAAGTTGTTCCGTTTCCGGAGAGTGGCGCTTTTCCTTTTGCGATTTTGTTTTTCCCATTTTTAAAGGCTCCTAGTCTATTATATTCTTTCTACTTTTATAAGTATGTATTTTAATTTTTAGAAATCGTAATACCTCACCACCTCTATTTTACAACTTAAGCGTAAATTTTTGGGTGGTAGGGTGTTACATTATGGTATCAGAGCAGTTCGTTCCTATAGAGCCTGAGGGATGGACTGATTATGCTTCTGGGCATACTCTGGGTGTGTGTATGTGCTATTAGGATATCTGATTGATATATATAGCATAAATGTTCATGATCATGCATTTGGAACTTGAAGCATTAAACTTGCGATATTGAGACTGATCAACTTAATATCACTTGTTTGGTGTGAACAGGGACCAAATGTCGTCTCGTGGATCTGAACGAGGTATATGGAGAGGAAATCCCATGGTTGAACCAATACAAGGACGTCGAGGTGGAAACTCTAGTGCTAGTACGAGTAACGTAAGTCGATACTATAGGTTAATGACCCTTACTGACTTCCTCAAGAATGGTCCACCTCGGTTTAACGGAAACACCAATGCCCTGGAGGCTGATAAGTGGTTTCGAAAAGTGGAGAGATTTTTGTACACTCAGCACGTTCCTGAAGTACAGTCAGTGGAGATAGTGACTTATATGTTGGAGGGAGATGCTCAGAATTGGTGGCAAGAATTGTGTCATACCTTGCAGGTGGAGTTAACGGATGTCCCTTGCCATAGATGCAAGACAGAGTTTTATGGGAGATATTTCTTGCATGCGTTTCGCGTTGCAAAGGAATTGGAGTTAATGCAGCTGAAGCAAAAGGATATGTCTGTTACTGACTATACCCGTGAATTCAACGATATTTCTTGCATGCGTTTCGCGTTGCAAAGGAATTGGAGTTAATGCAGCTGAAGCAAAAGGATATGTCTGTTACTGACTATACCCGTGAATTCAACAACATGTGCCGTTTCTCAAAAACTTGTCAAGGAAAACCAGCCGATTATGAGGAATGGAAGTGTGCTCAGTTTGAGAAAGGACTAAGGATAGATATCTTTAATTACATGTATCCACAAAAGCTAACAAATTTTACTGAGTTGGTTAAGAAGAGCCAGCTCGCAGAGGATTGCTCCATGAAGTGGACACTGCTACAGGAAGGCTTTGGTGAGACTACTCCAGAGGAGCCGCACAGGTACGGACTGGGAATGTGCTTTCGATGTGGAGCACCGGGACACATGTCTAGGGATTGTCCGCGTGGGAGAGCCGCAGATGCGGGTTGGCCACGACAGGATCGAGGTAAGTATGATACCGAATGCGTAGGACAGATTTGTTCTGTGTAGAGCTAGGACCCCGCTTTCGTTTGGGTTACATAACCAGATATGGAAGTTTAGGATTGGAAAGACTGGACGTAGTTTTGGACTTGGATACGGACTAGGATTAGGCCGATAGAAATATCTCTTTGATAACCAGTTAGGGGTCGAGAGAATAAGTAAGTTGTGATAGATTTAGTGTCAGAGGCTGAACCAGTTTCGATAATATTACATATAATGACACCATTAGAATCAGCAGAACTTGGGAGCTAGATGAAGCGAGTATTAGAAGCGATAAACCTGTCGTTCTAATACCAGCCTGCCTTATAACCTTTCTGCATCGAGCTTATCTTGTATCTTCCGCTTTGTGTAGACTTTTAAGCCATATCCTGGATTTGCAAACTAAGCATGTCAAATCTTTCTGTTTTTCTTTGATATGTTTAAGAAAGAAAGTTACGTTAGTATGAATCTTTTCCATTTTATATCAATTTTTGAGAGCGAAAATTTTTATAAAATGGGTAGAATGTAGCGACCCTTAATTTTAAAAATATAAATATAAATAAGTTATAATCTATTTTATAAAATCAGAATTCCTTATTTTTAGAAAAATTATTTTTATTATCAGTAATTGAACTAATTTTGTAATAATTTTAATTTAATCAAATTCATATTATTATTATTATAAACATTGTATACAATTGCCGTAGACATTAAATTGCATTATAAGTTTATATATATTATATTCATTGCATTACTATTATTATTACAATTATTACGTTTATTATTATTATTATTACATGATCATCATTACTATTTCTAGTATTATTATTACTATTATTAATTATGAAGCATGAAAATCAAAGGCGGTTTATATTTCTCGTTAAGATAGATATATATTATCATTATCATTGTGCATATATATAAAGTGTATTTATCTAATAAAGGAAGCCAAAGGCAGCTTGCTAATTAATATATATAGCATATGCGAGAGAAAAGGAAAAAGAAAACGGGAGAGAAAAGAACGTAACCGCGAAAGTCCGTAAACCCATCAAACTTTCGATTTCAATTTTTTGAAATCCGTAACTCTAATAAAAAATCTAATCTGGTAAGAGTATTTATAACTTTTTTCTCTACACGTTGGCACCATTTTTGATTAGTGAAAGTTGACAGTGACGTAGCTCCTCTTTTTTTTGGGTTTGGCCAACAGGAGTTTTAAGAGGCATAGGCGATTCTGGATATTTTCTTCTTCAATAGCTCAGTCAGAAAGCTTCTCCGAAGCTTTGAATATTTTGATGACGTATGAAGGTATGGTTTTGATTTTTCGTAGTTAATCTTTAATGTCACGTGAAAATTTAGGTTAGAAGACCTTAAGATAGGAATGAAATGATGAATGTATAATTGATGGAATGTGTACATGGAATAAAAAGTGTGGTTTAGTTGTTGTTAATAATTTGTTGTTGAAGTTGGTTGGTTTTGGGAAAAGACTTAATATTGGTATTTGTTTGATTTAAAAATAATTTGTTACTGGAAATTATTTGAATGACTGAGAGGTGTTTGATTTGATAGTTGGGACCCTTGAAGGGGTGGCAGAAATTCGAGTTTTAGAGAGGATACTGTCAAATTTCTATAAGAATTGGAGTTTCGTTTTGAGGTGTTATTTTAAAAAGGAAAGAGATAATTATGTGGCTTGTGTATTTGAGACTATTTGTTAATCCTTTGTCGCAAGATGTGACCGGACAGACACTTTAACTCCCCGGATTCCCCAATGGGAATGTATATATATATATATATATATATACGACTCCATGAAATACTATATTATTGAGCTTAGAGTTTAACTCCATGGGATACTATATTATTGAGCTTGGAGTGTGACTCCATGGAATATTATATTATTGAGCTTGGAGTTTAACTCCAGGGAATATTATTGAGCTTGGGGATGCGCGCACAGAGGGACTGTCCAATGGTTAACTACCAGGACTTGTCGGGTTGGCTGTATAACCGACAGATGAGACTCATCAGCCATAGGACAGGCATGCATCATATGCATTTGTTTGCTTTGTTTGAGTGTGTGTCGTTTTAGTTTGCTTAACTGCTAAATTCTGCTTATCTGCTACTTGTTCTACTTGCTGTAAATGCTTCTCTATCTGTGTTTTTCTTGCTTGAATTATATGTATATGTTTTCTGAGAAACCCCTCTTGGCGGAGGTGTGAAGAGGGTTGTCCTACGGGATATTCAAAGGATTAGAAGCGACAGAAAGTAGAATGTTAGGTTAAATTTAGATTCAGAACTTGAATACCTTAGATAACTTACCTAATTCTGGTTTAGTTGAATCATTAAGATGAAGTCTGAGTGTCGAAGTTCTAGAAATGCCTATGGCTTTCCCGAGACCTTTTATATTAACTATGCGGGCACCTTTACCATATTGAGAACCTCCTGTTCTCATTCCATACTATGTTGTTGTTTTTCAGATGCAGGTCGAGAAGTATCTCATTAGGCGTCTAGACACCTGAAGTGAAGTGGTTACTGGGCTATTTTGTTGTGCAGTTATGTATATACATGTACTTAGCTTTCTGTCCGCATAACTTATTCTTTTTTATCCTCTTAGAGGTTTATGGAGAGGTAGGGTTTTGTTTATGTACATTTTGGGTTTTGGATATATATATATATATATATATATATATATATATATATATATATGTAAGTATTCTCTGGCCAGCCTTGACTTCGCGGACTGAGTTAGGAGCTTGTTATTTTGTACCTTTGGCTTTCTATTCCTACTTTTATTACATTACTTTTGATAGTTATAGTTTTCCCCACACGCAAGTTGTTCCGTTTCCGCAGAGTGGCGCTTTTCCTTTTGCGATTTTGTTTTACCCATTTTTTAAGGCTCCTAGTCTATTATATTCTTTCTACTATTATAAGTATGTATTTTAATTTTTAGAAGTCGTAATACCTCGCCACCTCTATTTTACAACTTAAGCGTAAAGTTTTGGGTGGTAGGGTGTTACAAAGGGTGTTTGTTGTGGAAGAAGGAAATACTAGTACCGAAACCGATCTCTTCCCTCGTGGTAACGAAAGTTTGAGGACAAATTTTTTTAGGGGGATAGAATGTAACCATCCTGCCCCATGAGGCTTGTGATTTCTCATTCTATACAACATTTGTTGACGCGCATAGGTTTAGATATAGAAATATCATAGATAACGAATTAAAATTAGAACACGTAGTGGTAAAACTTTTCTTTTAGTGCTTCTGGGTGACGAACCTTTTCGATTAAATTATTCTGTAAAATAATTACTCCCGGAAGATTTTAATCATCTCTTTGGTTGTTTTTGAAAAGAGCTGGTGAATGAATCATTGAACCACACTATTTTAATAAGCCAAACCTTGAACCGGATTGGTTTTTTTTTCTTTGGTCCAACCAAACCACCTCCCACCCAGATAAACCTAACCCTAGTTAACTCTTCTCTTAACACCGCTTGGAACTCAGCCATAAACCATAGTTTCACCTCCTCATATTACGTTGCTACTATGTTGAAGGGAGGGGAAGACACGAAGCCATCATTAACAGCTCATCCCATCCTTCCTTCTGTATAAATGAAGGTAACTAGCTTCAACTTTTCTTCTTCCAAAAACACACATCAAGCAGAAGAAAGGAAGGGTCAACGGCAGAAAAAGAAGAGAGGGCAAAAAGGAGAACAGCCAAAGCTAAAGCAGAAGTTTCATCCCACTCACCCAGTTAATTCCTCAAGCCTCTCTATAAAGTAAGAACCAGCAATTTCACCTTCTTCCCTTACTTCTCTAATTCGAACCTCTGATCAACTTTTTGCTCCATTCCTCTAGTTTGCCCGATTTATAAAACAACCACCATCACAAGCGAGAAAGGGTAAGTAATTTTTTTATTGTATTTGTTTTGGCCGAATGGCCTTGTGAGTGTAATAGATAATGTTGGTTCTTATTGCGAATTAGGGTTCGGTGGCAAAAAGGCAATAGAAGAAAGCTTTGTGTGTTTGATCAACAAACAAGGTTGGGTTAGGGCAATTAGACTATTGTTCTTGTGGTTGTGCTTGTGATGAGAATAGATAAACTATTATATGCTTGATTGATGATAAATATGGTTCTAATATGTGTTTGAATGATGATTAGATTATATGAATTGTTATGTTTAATATAATGCTGAAAAGTGGAAGTTCGATTATGATTAAGTAATTGAAATTGTGAAAATTTATTGAATTTGGGTTCTTAAATTGTATTGGCTGTGAAATCATCTATGAATAACTGGATAATAAAATTTGAAAATATTTTTATCATTAAGATAATTTAAGTGTATTTTTTATGGTCCATCAAAATCAGTAATAACTTAGTCTCTACAAAATTTTATATTAGAGAAATTAGTATTAATGATTAAAAAAATAAAATAGTTTCTGATGTTTAGTTTTACTGGATATCATACTATCCCTCCGTTAACATTATTACTCATTAGTGGAACACAACTTTAGGTCATTATTTTAACACTGACCAAATATTGTGTCATCCAAAATTTTTTAATTAGACAAATTAATCCTTTAAAATATTAAAATTAGATTCATTAATTCTTAAAATTTTTTGGGTTGCGCACGGTATCTCCCAACCCGACAGATTAAGGACTAATTTGTCGCAGATCTGAGTTAAATATAGTATATTCTCATCTTATATTATCTCACTTGATTCCTCTCTAAAATCTGTTCGGTGGTCGAGAACCACGATGAATTAATTCCTAAAATATTTAACAAGTAGGCAAATGAGTCTTTCACCTGTGAATTAGAAGTTTCATACTCTGATTGCCGAGTTCATTGTGAAAGAAGTTGTTCTATTTGTTGTTGGATGGTAGATTCACTTTTAGTTTTGTAAGTTTTGGTTTGAATTTTTTACTGAAATAAAATAAAAAAAATTATTATTTCTTAAAATTCTATTTTTTAATTTTAATTTTTTAAATACGATTTTTTTTATTTAGGGCGAGTTCGTCGCACTCCCAGCGAACTCTAACTTTTTATAGAGTTCGTTTAACTTCGGCAAACTTTACTTCAATCTTTTCTAAAATACACGAAACTCAAATATTTAAGCCATTATCATAGTATTCAAGAGTACACAAAAATACATAGACAACAAGCATGACTTCTTTAATATTGCAACAACAATGACAACCATTTTCATAGTCCAAAAATACACACATATACGGAAATAAGTCATATTTAATAAAAAAAATTTTATTATAAATAAAAAAAACACATTCTTTTTCCAATAAAAATATGATTTATTCTTGTGTACTCTTATGTATTTTTATGTACTCTGAAGACAATTTTTTTTATAATTTGAAGGAGAGTTCACGGATTAGGCAAACTCTATAAAAAATATAGAGTCCGGCAAACTCTATAAAAAAATATAGCGTTTATTAAGGTGTAGCGAACTTATTCTAAATAAAAAAATGGTATTTAAAAAATTAAAATTAAAAAATAGAATTTAAAAAAATAATAATTTTTTTATTTTACGTCAGACAAAAAAAAAACCTTTTTAGTCTTTTTAAGGCAAATGATCTTTTGCATGTCTTAGACTTGGATGTTATAGGCTTCATTGATGTGATCTCATGTTTCATAATGAGTCATTTATGTCAGGTTTTATTCGTTTTTCTAGTTTCTCGATAACTCAAAATACATAAACTAGATTGCTTCCGATTTAAGGGCTCTAGAATGTAGCAAAGCATGTTAATGTAATCGTTGTAATCCATTTCTTTAACCTTGATCTCCAAATCACGTTTATTTATCATATCTAAGTCCATTTTAAAAAACTTCTCCACTTTATTATCATATTTGTATCTCAAAATTTCGCTTTATTTTTTATAAACTAACAGAAAATTCGTACAATGTACAGATCGAAAATATCTGTTCGCCAAATTGGTTTTTTCTTAGTTTTCTTGAATTTTGTAAAAAAAAAAAAATTGTACAATTTTATAAAAATATTAGTAAAAAAATCTTTATTGTCCAATTTCATAATTAAAAGATAAATTTTGTACTAACTCTATCACTATACACATCTAATATATCACATATCGATAATAGGCATAATTAAAATGATTTTTTTTTTTTTCAAATCAAAAGAGACACGCTTGAAAATTAAATCGAAATGTGTCAAAGCAAGTGTGCCTTTACTATTTTATATCATTTAAACTGAAATAAGTAAAATTTTATATATGTATAATATGTTGATTGTTGAATTTATTTTCAGTGTTATATTAAATAAATTTTCAATGAGTTTGAAACTACGTAGGAAACTAAGCAAATCAATAAATAGTTAATTTTTTTATCCAAGATTCTTGAACAATTTTATAGCTGACTTTAACAAGAATTTTTTCCCCTTTCATGCTTTACATTTTATTTATTTTTCATTCTTATTTTCTAGCAAAACAAACTAGCTAAACAATTTATCTTTTACCTCTATTTTGTTTTCTTATTTCTTCTGTATATCAAACAATCTGTCATTGTACCTTATTCCTTACATCTTATTTTCTAGTATCACACATGTTCTTTGGGGTATTCTTCTATATAACTGTTTCAAAGAGGAATATTTCTATTTGCACAAATAATTTACTATATATTACTATAAACTTATAAATTAATTTGCTACATATAATCTGCATAAATAATAACTATATTATTATCTGGGTGATCATCAGATGTGCCTAACACGACGCCACATGATCAATTTAATATGATATGACACAAGGAAAAATTGGGAGCTTATGAGTTAAAAGGCAAATTCTGAACTAAAATATAATTGAAACGCAGTGAATAAATTTTTAACTTTCAGATAATAAAAGATATTTACAAAACGAATTGTTAAAGATATTATATTCAGCGTAAAATCACCAAATTATTTTTAACTAATAGGTTACATAAAATATATAGGATCACTTAAATAAAGATGTTTATTTCATCTTTTACTAAAAAAAATTTTTGTGTTATATTTTAATTGATTTTTATATAAATAATTTGGTGTTCCTCGTTACATATTATTAAATTTTTTAAAAAAATTTCTTTCCAAAAATAATAAAAAATATTTAAATTAGACTAAAACCAAAAAAGTAATAAATTAACTATTAGATTTTTTTCTGAAATTGTCACACTCATCATAATATATATATATATATATATATATATATATATATATATATATATATATATATATATATATATAACATACTCAAATTTCTTAAATTTTTTACAAATAAAAAAATAATTAATTTATATTCGTGATATATAAAATAATTATCATATTATTACATTATAGATTAAAATTCATTAATTTAAATTTGTATTTATTTTTAATATAAGTATTAAAAATAAATAAAATTTTTATAACTAGATGTAGTGTAACAAAATATATATAATATTAATTAGTTTTAAAAAAATTCTGAAAATTTTCTAAAAAATTTCTCAAAAATTCTGAAAAAAGTAAACGTAAAAAGTATTCATAGAAGTATATATGTTTAAAAATAAATTATTTTAATATTTTTTATTTTACAAATATATTTGATATCCGATCCAAACATAAAAAGTACGGATATCAAATTTGATCTGATAAGTTTAGTGTAGATTATATCGAAATTTTAGCTATATCTAATTTGCGAACATCTCTAACAATAATAATTAAAAAATTATAATAATTATACTTTTAACTAAGAGAAAGTTCCAAAAAATAAGAATAGTAAATACAAGAACAATTTAATCAAATATTAAAAAAATTTACTTTAAATCACTTATATATATATATATATAATATGTAATAATAATAATATAATAATTATTTTATATGTTACATAAATATAAACTTAAAAAAGATTTTGTAAGTCTCTAGTCATGTTATCGATTTTTTTGGTGTTATTTGATGATATGCTTCTCTTTTTACTGTGATATATTATTATTATTATTATTATTATTATTATTATTATTATTATTTTATTATTATTATTATTATTATTATTATTATTATTATTATTTTGCACATTCAAAAATTTATAGATAAAAGTGGAAAAATCATGAAGTGCAATCATGACTTTAAAAATAATAGGACCAAATTATTGTTATAACATAATGCAGGTATGGAAGTTTATCATTCTCTTCTAATGGAGGAAACAAAATTTATTTTAATAGTTTATTTAACGTTTAACAGAATAAAAATGAATTTTACTAAAATAAATTTCGGTATGAGTTTAATATTTTTATTCATCATAAAATACTTATAGAATTACTCGTAGATAAATTTTAAAAAAAAAATAAAAAAACATGATTTTTAATTTTATTTTTAAATAAATTTTATTTTTAATTTTAAAATAAATTTTAATTTTATCTTTTAATAATATTAATTTTTTACCGTATATAATTATTCAATTATATTTTATCACATCTAAATAAATTACTCTTAATAAATTTTTTTGTGTTATTCAATTATCTTTTTTAGAAAATAATTAACTATTAGAATAATTAAACTTTTCACAACAAAAATAATAAAAAAAATTATGAATGAACAAAATTAACCATCATGATAATTTTTTGTATTTTTATTTATATTTTAATTATAAATATAAATATAATTTAATTATATTATTTATGAAATGTGGCTATAGATATAGATAAAATTTAATTATATTATTTATATATAGTTTTATTGTATTGCTTATAAAGTTAGATTATAATTATGACTATAGAATTGTTTTGGTATTTTTGTATGTGTGGCTAATTGATGATGTTGAAACATTACCTTTAATTATAAATAAAGTTTATATTTTAAAAAATCAAAGACTTAATTAAAAAAGATACAAAAAAGATGATGTTAAAATATTCCAACCCTTTAAAATAAGAATATTTGAAATTCAATTAAAAATTATTTAAAATTTAAACTCAACAAAAGTTTATATTCAATGTGTTTTATATTTAATATATTTAATAACCTATTATATCGTATTGATTGAAATTAGTTTTTATAATGTTAATTTTCTAATAACTCTTTATTAGAAAAAAAATATTTTTTTAGAATTTTTTAAAAATTAATTAATATTATATATTTTGTTACACTATATTTAATTATAAAAATTTTATTTATTTCTAATGCTTATATTAAAAATAAAAACAATTTAAATTAATAAATTTTAATCTATAATATAATAATAATATAGTAATTATTTTATATATTGTATAAATATAAATTATTTATTTTTTAGTTGTAAAAATTTTAAGAGTTTTGAGCTTGTTATCAATATAATTTGTCGTATGATCAACTTTATTTTAAAAAAATTATATATATATATATATATATATTGATTGATTGATGAGTGTGACATATTTTTTGTATATAAATAATTTTAGAAAAAAATTTAATAATTAATTTATTACTTTTTTAGTTTTAGTTTAATCTAAATATTTTTTATTATTTTAAAAAAAAATATTTTAAAAAATTTAATAATATGTGACGAAAAATACCAAATAAATTATAAAAAATCAATTAAAATATAACACAAAATATCTTTAATAAAAGATAAAATAAACATTTTTATTTAAGTGTTCCTCAAAATATATAAAACAATTAACTAAAATATACATAGTATACACAAAGCATATGTATCTAACTCTTTCTACATTCCTTATGTAAAAAATATTTTTTCATTCTTAATGTTATATATATTAATTATTTCTTGCATTAATTTGTAGAAATTTAAACAAAATCCAAATTTGAATTATTTACTGAAATATCTGCTCCTTAAATTTGTTTAAATTTAATGTTTGGTTGTTAAGTAATGATAATGAAATTAATACCGCATTTAATGCAAGAATTTTACTAAATTTATTTCACCAATAACATTGCCTTTTAAAGATACTAAGAGGGAGGTATAGTCATTTCCATCTCATTCTCATTGAGACTCATTAAATACTTGATGTATCTAGATACGATCTTCATCCCCACAACTCACAATTTGTTCACATCTTTTATAGATTTGGATCTTCTGAATTTTACTTTAAAAGATAAAGTATAATTTTTATTTTTAAATAAATTTTTTTATATTTATTTTTAATTCTATTTATGAAATCAAGGATAAAAAATTATATTTTATTTTTTAAAATAAAATTTAAAATTTAGAGGATTTAAATTCATCTTCTATTACACTCTAAAACCATTTCATTTGTTGAATATTCTTCTTAAATAAAATTACACGTGTCAATCTTAGAAACAATAAGGTGGATATTTTTTTTGAATAAAAAATTTGGAAAAGGGATAAAAGAGAGGAGAGGTAGGAGAGGGTATTTATAGAAGGAACTTAAATCTCATTAGACCTTTTCCTTTCTTTAAATTATTTTCCTCCAAAATTACATGGGATTTGACAATGGAAGGCACAATAAAACGTCTTTTTTTTAAATATTTATAAATAGATCAATAAATTATATCTTGAATTAGTTTAAATTAATATATAAAATTATGTTATTTTTGTCAAAATTAAATTAAATAAATTGATTTAATCTAAAAATTAATAAATTATATCTTCAACTGGTTTAAATTAATATTTTTTTATAAAAAATAATTAAAATTATTATTATAAAAAATAACTAAAATTATTATTATTATTATTATTATTATTATTATTATTATTTTTATTATAAATTTTGAAAATTTTAAATTCTAACCTTTTTCTTTTCTCTTGGTTGTTATAGGGTTAAGACTTAATATTTTTAAAATTAATATATATATATATATAGTTATTTTTTATAAAAAAATATTAATTTAGATTAGTTCAAAGTTTGATTTACTAATTTTTTGATCAAATTAATTTATCTGGTCTAATTTTGACAAAAATAATATAGTTTAATCGATTATATATATTAAATTTAAATTATTAAAAAACATCTTTAAAAAATATATTTTAAATATTTTTATTTAAATGGGTCCTTTTGGCAATATGTTATTGTCTTATTGAATTATGTAATGTATGCGTTTTTATGCCAAATAGTAATTGGATTGAAAATTTATTTGCCACAAATAATAATTACATTATTTTCTGCGTGGTCATCGGTTGTGAGCAACATAACGCCAGATGATTTATTTAACCTGATAGGGAATAAGGAAAAATTTGGAAGCTTATTAGTTAAAATTTGGTGTCCTTTGGGTTAATAGGCACGTTATTTATAAGAATTATAAATAACTAGTTCAATTTAGTATATATTTTGCAAAAATAATAGTAAAATTATTTTTTGCGTGGTGCTAAGGCAAAAGCAACATAATGCCACGTAATAAAAAATATAAATTAATTAATTAAAATAATACATAGTATGTATAGAAAATATTTATCTAATTCTTTCTAGCTATATTCTATATGTAAAAAATAAATTTTCAATTTCAATGTTTTATTACTTATTTTGCAAAGGTTTAAACTATTTTGTTTAGTCTAATCCAATGTGTCAAATTCAAAATTGAATTATTTTTTAAAACATATAATCATTAAATTTATTTAAATGTATCATTGTTAAAAGTAATGAATATGAAATTGATACCGCATATAATGCATGGATTTTATTAAATATATTTCACCAATAACAGTATTTGTTAAAGATAGTAAGAGGGACATATCAAACCAATGTATCCATCATTTCCATTTCATTCTCATTAAGATTGACTAAATATTCGATGTATACTGCATATAATTTGCAAAGAGGAGTGTTGGAACAATAATTTTTATAATTTATTAATTTATAGTCATTAATTAATTATTATTAGTATCTAATAGTGTAAGAATGTTATTTTTTTTGTTAATTAAGTGTTGACCAAATTTTAATAAAATTGCTTGCTCCTTAAATTTTTTCTTTAATTAATTGATATATGACATGGCTAGTGGCGAAACTTGAAACAAAATTTTGGGGGACCAGATAGAAGATAATTATCAAGATGCTTTTGATATGGACCCCGTTTAAGATAAGTTCGTCTAACCTCATCTCTCTCTCATTTGAGTGATATTGCCAAATTTGAAGCCGTTTTTTAGGCTCTCGTTCCAAAGAATTAAGGTCAAACTTATCAGATGTAGCTCTTTAAACTTTTGAAGGTTGTATCTCACTTTCTTCGTGATTCATTAAAGTAGAAGAACTATCTACAGGTGTTAATATTGTAAAAGCTATATGTTCTCCTTCTTGAATATTAGCATTCCTCTTAAAAAATGCATCCATTCTTTGATTTTTATGATTATTGTTAGGATTTGGTTGAATTAGTCCCACATTGCTTAGGATAGCAAATGGAGTGATGGCCTAGGCTATAAATATGAGGCTAAGTTCTCCATTTATTTTTGTACCAGTCAGAAACACTTTAAGCTTGTATCTGATTTTTTCTTTTCCTCTGTACTCTTTGATTAGAGAGTGTTGTGAGGTATAGTTAGATATTTGCTTTGAGAGAGTGTGGGTGTACTGGGGTGCCGGTGTTAGAGAGAAAGAAGTCTATGTGTTGTAACAATTTTCACATAGTGACATTCTCTAGTTGTCATTTGACAACGGCCGTGGTTTTTTCTCCGGTAATTGGAGTTTCCACGTTAAATTCTTGTGTTGTGATTGTGTCTATTTTATTTCTCTGTCAAAGGTGTTTTCTCAAGGGGGAATGGTGTCTTATTCCCAACAAGTGGTATCAGAGCTTCGGTTCGGTGGAATTTATTCTTAGTATGCTCTGTGGTTGCAGCCTAGTTTGACCTTCCACATCAGAAAAGAATTTTGTCCTGTAGCTTGAGGTTGATCTTTGGTTGCTGTTGTTGTTGCTGGAAGGCAGTGTGACACTGTGAGAGTGCAGTTTGGAAAGGTTTTGGCTAAGAAAAGACTTGGTATTTAAGTGTGTCCATTGTGACCCACCTCTCTTTCCTGGGGACCCTTCCTAGTGTACGGTCTACAGTTGAGTTATACTATTCCAGTATACGGTTGCAACAATGTCAAGATATTCAAGTGCTGTGAAGCTTGAAATAGAGAAATTTGATGGAAGAATCAATTTTGGCTTGTGGCAAATACAAGTCAAGGATGTGTTGATACAATCAGGTTTGCACAAGGCGTTGAAGAAGAAGATCTCTGATTGCTCTCTCTATGAGAGAAGATGATGTTCTCTAGAAGACAAGAAGTATCCTCATGGTATTACCGCACTACCATGGATAAGGATAAGCTGTGGCAATCGGGTCCACAATTGCACATGGGCATTAGTTGGCGTTGAGATGCAAGGTGTGTGGCGGAGTTAGGTCGATGGCTGAAGAACTTCCAAAAAAAGCCAATTTGGAAGTTGCACCATGAATTTTCAGCAAGGTTTCGATCTGTACCAAGGCGAAATGCTTGGAGTGGTCTAATTCCAAGTGAGTATACTTTCATGGTGGAGTATGATAGTTCTCTGAACTATGATTGTCGGTATAGACAATGGCAGCAAAGAATTGTCAGTGTTGACAATGGAAGCTGAAGATGTGTGACTATTTCAATCAAGGTGGAGATTGTTAGGATTTGGTTGAATTAGTCCCACATTACTTAGGATAGCAAATGGAGTGGGTGGTCTAGGCTATAAATATGAGGCTAAGTTCTCCATTTGTTTTTGCACCAGTCAGAAACACTTTAAGCTTGTATCTGATTTTTTCTTTTCCTCGTACTTTTTGATTAGAGAGTGTTGTGAGGTGTAGTTAGATATTTGCTTTGAGAGAGTGTGGGTGTACTGGGGTGCCAGTGTTAGAGAAAAAGAAGTCTATGTGTTGTAACAATTTTCACATAGTGATATTCTCTGGTTGTCATTTGACAACGGCCGTGGTTTTTTCTCCGGTAATTGGAGTTTCCACGTTAAATTCTTGTGTTGTGATTGTGTCTATTTTATTTCTCTGTTAAAGGTGTTTTCTCAAGGGGAAATGGTGTCTTATTCCCAACAATTATTTTATATAAAAATTTGAATATATATCTTGTAAAAATATGTAAAAAAGAAGTTAGAATGACAAATATGAAAATTTATAATATTTATTAAAAAGATTTTTTCAATTTATACAAATACAATAATATCAATACTTATTGAATATTTTAATATTTTTTATCATATAAAAAATTAAATTAAATAAACAGTAAAATATAAAATAATATTAAATTACATAAATAAAAAAACCTATTTTTTTTATATTAGAAACTCAAATGTAAAATGAGTGTTGCTTATTGAATAGAGAGTTGTGAAATGCGAATACACTCAATTCAGTCTAAATCCAACATGTTTTAAATGTTTAAAACTAAAAACTATTGTGTAATAAAAGCAAAAGATAAAAATATATCTAAATTATTTGAGCCAATTAAATTATTTTTTTATTTTCTTAAAAAATATTATTAAATTTTTTAATAAAAGTTTGGGGCCATAGTCCTCCTTGTCTGAACTAAGCTCACTCCCGGCCACCTAAGATACCCTGCTCGTCCTCGCTTCTACGACTGGTTTTCTTCATCTTCTCCAGCAATTCTTCTTCTCAAGTTTCCCACTTTCAAAGTAGCGAAAAAATATTTTTTTTTGGTCAGATGGATTAGAATATCTCTAATCCTAGACATTATTTATTGTTGATCATCATGGGCCAACACAACAAGTCAATCCCTTGGGCTTAACTTGAGCTCAACACAATGCTCTTCTAGCACTTCTGAAAAATATGGAGGCCCAAACTCATAAATGCAAAAACAGCAATAATGTTTCTCAAAACTAAACTCAATCTGGGCTTCTTCTCATATTTTTTTGTTTTGTTTTGCATAACGTTTCTTCACAAAATAAATTTTCAAATGTTTGGAATTTTTATTCCGGAGCCACCCACTACATTACATCTAATCTTCTCAATTTTTTTCTTACTCTCCAATTAATCCCATCTTAGTCCATATGCCAAATGGTTCCTAAATCATACCTCAATTTATTGGAATTGTGAAATTTTCTAATTCTTTAATCCTTACTAATGTATTCTAAGATTGCTTCTATTAAAAAAAATTTGGATATTCACTTCAAGATTAAAAATTTGGGTATCTTGATATATTTTCTGGAAATATAAGTTGTATATTCTGTTAAAGAGATATTCTTTTTTCAACATAAATATTACTTGAATTTATTGAATGATTCAAGTTTATTGAGAGCTAGACCCATTTCTTTATCTATGAACAGTATCACCAGATTATTCTAAGATAACGATCTTTTACTTTCTGATCTCATTGTATACTTCTGTCTTATTGATTGTCTTTTTTATCTTACAATAATTCGGCCCACATTACATATGCAACACAATAAATAATTAAGTCAGTTCATGATTTTTTTGGCCACTACTATACTACCATTAGGATTAAGACCTTTTTCTTCTCAGAACTTCTGTACTACAATTGTATGGTTTCAGTAATTCTAATTGGGTTGGTTATCCAGATACAAGATGCTATTTAATTGATTTTTACTTTTTCTTAAATGATTCATTAATTTTTTGGAAAACTAAAAAACAAACGACAGTCGCTCATTCCTCAAGTAAAGCTGAATATTATGCTCTCTCCAATACAACTTGTGAACTCTAATAAATTTTGAATTTGCTAAAAGTTATAAATATATCATGCTATCAACCTCCAGTGTTATATCGTAAGTTTGTAACAATCAAAGTGCCCTTCACATTGCGGTGAATCTTATTTTCTATGATCGAACCAAGCACCATAAAATTGATTGTCATCTAATTCGCAAGGCAGTGCCATAAAACTTCTTTCTGTCTCTTTCTCCAATCAACTGACCGATATCTTTATTAAACCTCTTTCTCTCCAACCGTTCTATACAAATTTGTTCAAATTGGAGATTCTCAACATCTATCATCCTCTGGCTTGTAAGGACATATTGGAGCATAGTAATGCACAAACAGCCCAACACCCAAAAAAACTACAGAGGCCCAAATATAATAATTTTTCGTTCATTTTTCACTCTGCTATTTGTTTTTTTCCTAGTTGTTAGTATTCTTCTAGAAGATGATGACTTGTTGATTTCTTAGTTATTTTTTCTTGTGTGATTTTTTGTCAAGAATACACTCAAAGGCCCACACTATTAATGGGGACTAAGACGTGGCCTACACTAAGACAATTTTGGTCCCCTTTTGTGGTCCTATTACACAGTTATCTTTGTAGAAAGCATAAAGCCAAACTTTAAATACCAACAAAAAAAAAAAAGCCAAACTTTAACTTTATAGAACACATTTATCTACCTCAATTATTAGTCCTTTGTTTCGAGAGGCATATACTAGAGTTGATCCATGGCTCCACCAACTCCAAGACTAGTTGTGCCAATAGAGCTGAAGAAGAAGCCATGGGAGCAAAAGCTTCCCCTCCATAACCGATGGCACCCTCACATACCATACGTTGCTGAAGTTAACACCGGTGAAGTGTTTAGAATAGAGATGGTGGATTGGACAGGTGGAGCTATTAAAGATGATAATTCAGCAATGGACATAAAACTTTTAGACCTTTCTATTGTAAGTATGAAAGAAACACAATCCATTCTCTCTCTACGTTAGAAATTTAGGATATGTTTGTTTTTTTTTTTTTAATCATTACTTTTAGTACTTTTTGCTTATAAAATCTTAAAAGGTAAAAATATATATGATATAAATAAAACTAAGATTATTTTTAATTATTATTTTGGATATAACTAAAAAACGTGATTCTTTAGGCCACACTATATAGCAATTAGCATGTGAACCGACTCTGTTACGATTTATGATGCGAATTTTGATGTGTGAATAAAGTATTGATAAATGTTAGGGAGCAAATATTTTTATCGATATTAGCTAGATTAATATTTTACTTTTATATTATTAGAATTTAAGATTTAAAATTTATAATTTAATATAACTTATTAATAAATTTTATTCATGTAGTATTGTTCAGTATTATACTATCATCTAATAGAATGCTTCTATTTGTAAATTTTTAAGTGTACTAAATTTTAGATCGATCAATTTTATTGCTACGAAAATATGAGATTAAATATTTTTGTAATGCGTTTCTTAATATTATTGCAGCATAACTATATTATAATGGTTTTAAAAGAAGCCATTAGAATTGATTTCGGTGAGAATGAAGTTTGTATAATAAGAATATGTTCCTAATAAGTGGCTATTATTCAGCTTAAGAGTTCGATACTTGGATAGTTTTATTTATTTACTTTTTTAAAGTATATTTTGGTGAAGAAAAAAACATGAAGTAAGTCTAACCCTTGATTCTTATAAGATATACATACAACATGGTATCCCATGGAAAAAGTTGAGGATACCAAAAAATTCCCCTTTGTCTGTTTCCTTTAATTAAAATTCCAAATGTTGCGTGATTCTTGGAAAATTTTGCATGATATATATATATTATTATCTGCCTATAAAAAATCGGTCACCAAATCAGTTAATGGATATTTAATATATATAATTTAATTTATTTTTAATATGTATTTTATATTTTAATATATATATTTTTTAAGTAAGTGACTATCTTTAATATATACGTAGCTTGGCTGATTTTTTTTTTCGGTTAATGATTTTTTTTTTTTGGGTTAATGATTTTTTTTAAGATAGTCTATAACTAGCTAGTCTTTTTATTCAACTGAATGATTATTTATGGAATCAATTATGGATTTGGAGTCTAACCGGGGTAGTTGAATGATTCAGACCCATTATCTTAGTGGGCCAATTAGAATCATTGACAGTGATGGTATAGCAGCGAAGCCTGGAGATGTTCTTGCTGTTGAGATATGCAACTTGGGTCCTCTGGCCGGAGATGAATGGGGGTATACAGGAATATTTGACAGAGAAAATGGAGGTGGTTTCTTGACTGACCATTTTCCTAGTGCTGCTAAAGCTATTTGGTACTTTGAGGGTATTTATGCTCATTCACCTCAGATACCAGGTGATTTACTATTGGCCATTTTAAAATTATCTATATCATTCCGTAAATTAGGATTTATGTTTTTAAAAGTTAATTACCAATTTAAAAGATTCAGATGTTGATAAAAGATCTCTAAAAAATGTTATCGATAAAATATAATAATCTTTAAATGATTAAAAATTTGACAAAAATAATCGATAAATATTATATTTTTTTATAAGTGATAAAAAAATTTTTTGTATTTAACAAACGATTAATCTATTTGATCCGAACTTTTGGGACAATATTTGAGCAAATATTTAGAATGTATATCAAAAAAATTTGAGACAAAATTTGATCTCTAATTTTTTTTTCCAAACAAATTTGTCTTTCACAATAAATTTTTTTAAAAATATTTACTTAACATAAAATTACCAAATTTTAAGGATGTAAAAATAGAGCAATGCTATGGGGCCAGCAACATTTGTGATTGATAGCCATCAACTAGCCATTAATGATAATTTGATGGTGTGAGATTGGTGTAAAATTTCATCCAATGGCTCACATTTCTCTGCTGGTTACATGCTGGGCAAAATATAATAAGATTGCTGGTCCCCTAAACTTTTCCTTCTAATAATACTTGTAAAAAATTGTATCAAAATCTAATCTCTAAAGTCTTTTTTTTAAATATATATTTAATATCTAATTTTTTTGTCGTATTTTTAAATATTTCGAGAATTTATTTGTCAATATCATCTTTTGGAGTTATTTTTGTCAATAACATAAACTTTAGGGTATATTTTAATAATTTATTCCTTTTATAAATATCTTATGAAAAAATGAAATCAATGAAAATAATAACAAAAAAAATACTAAAAATAAAAAATATTTAAAATAAAAACAAAAATCAATCAAATTTTTAGTAATCAATAATAAAATCTAAGATGTAGTGTGTTTTTATTTTATTAGACATATTTTAAAATTTATTATTCATATTATTTATAAAAAAGGTCACTTTAGTGTACAGATATAATTTCATATAGATTTACAGATTTATATAGTTGAAAGACATGTGTAGCAGATGTTTAAAAATCCTAATTAGCTTGTCTGAATTCTTGTAAAGCCTTGTTAAAGAGTGCAAGTTAAGCCGCTTTACATATCCTCCTACTTTTCTAATCGACCGGCAACTCCAATAACGTATGATTTTTTTAGCATGAATTGTTGTTCATATCATGTGGATTACTTTTTTTTTATTCTTTTCATCTAAAATATTATTTTAATATATAAATCCAGTAAAAGAATAATGCGAGATCTGATTCCCACAGTCATGCCCATAAATTATCATTATTATTATTATTATTATTATTATAAAATACAAAGAGTTAGTTACAATATACAGTGAGATATTGGACTTATTTAAAAATTAAACATAAGAGTTTCATTAAATAGATGGTACATAAACTTCTAATTCTATAAAATCTAAGACATTTAACGTTATATAATATAACTATAAAATAAAAGTTATTGTTTTAGTATAATAAAGTAGAGTTTAAACGAAAAATTTTAAAAATGATTCAATAGATGTTTATAGTCTACACTAAGTGTAATATTTAAAAATTAAAAAATTATTTAATTTTTTTATGCAATAATAATTAAAAAATTTATTAAAATATTTTTTTATTTTAATTTAACTATTTCTTTTTTATTATAAAAATTTTTTAAGATCTAGAAAATAAGGAGTTGAATCTATAGTATTCTTTTAAATTTGATCAATTAATTCTCAACTAAAAAAAATGAAACTTAGTTTTTCTATCTTCACTCTATAAAATTGATTATGCATGACACAATTTTATTTTATCTTCTAAAAAATAAAAACAAAAACAAAATAAGAAGGAAAACAAGACACAATTATATATTTTTATTCAACTACCTTGTGCCATGTAGCTTATATGTAGTCTCCACCACAATAGTGATAAAATTTTTAATATCTTTTCAAATATTATAAACACTAATTTCCAAGGATCCAATATAATCCTATCAGGGACAAATCAAACTTCTAATCAATCTTAATTTGGCTAGGTTCACTCCTTAGACTTATAATACACTAAGTACTCACCCAACTTAACAAAGGATACATCATAGATACAAAATTTAAAACAGAAATACAATAAAAAAAAATTAGACATAAACTTTGGCTTTTCTCTCAAAGTATCTCTTTTTGTTCTTTTTTTTTCTATGATTTTTTTGTTAATATCTCACTTAAATGTCTTTTTCTATTGAAGTGAAATAAATAAATAAAATAAATCTTACAAATAAAATATTCAATGATAAACTATGAAGGAGATAATGTTGAACAACTCTAAAATTATAGAATAAACCAAATTTAACACTCTTATATGTAACTCTCCATCTTAGGAGAATATTTCTTTGATGTAAAAGTATTGTCCAAAATATTAAGCAAAAACAATAAAAAAACTCTCAATAAAACTCAAATTTTCATAAGAGTAATATACAACACTTTTAGATTATCAACCTATTAAAATTATGTTTGTCATCATCAAAATTATTATTATTATTATTACTAAACTCAACAAGTTATACATAAATAAGTATTAAGATAATTATTAAATTTTATTAAAAATATAAATAATAAAAACATATTAAAATATGTTTAATAATATTTTTTTTATATTATTTCTATAATTTTTTAAATTTCTCTTTCTATTTAATAATAATAGAAATAATATATAAAAATTAATTAATGACTTTTTAAAATTAAAAAATGACACTTAATTTGCAAAAATAATAATAATAATAACTAATATGAAATTAAGAGAATACTGAGTACAAGCGGTGAAGTTTTACACTGATTCACTATAAAGAATATATGAGTGTATTTTTAAATTCTATTAACTCATTAATTTGAGATTTATCATAAAGGTGCACTGATAAAGGACAATTTATCATAATAAATAAAGTGGCTTCCAATATTATCAATATACACAATTTATAAAATAGATACTAAAATATATTTTTTTTAAATTATGTAAATCGCGATAGAAGATCCATAGTTTACAAATACACGTAAATCGTTACAGGGGTATTGCGGTTTACGTTCTAGGCCAAAATTAGCATAATTTGCGAGTGTCGCGGTTTATATGTGAATGTGTAGTGTACATAAACCGCGACAGGGGTCCAGCGATTTATGCGTGAATTAGCAATGTGCAGAAACATAAAATAAACTAAGTCCATGGTAAATAAAAATATACTAACACATACATAAGTTCATAGAAATAAACTAAGTACCATCACATAATACAAAAGTACACGACAAATTAGACATACATAGGTACATCAAGAAAACATAAAATAAATAGCTACGGCTCCTGTTTGTCCTTATCCTCCTCGTGAGAGTCATCCCCAAATGCACCTAGGAGATATGACCCTATAGCAGAGCGGCCCGTCTCACTCTGGCTGGCCTCTGGCGTTGCTGTGCTGGAGGATCGACGGACATGCCCACACCATATGCAGATGGAGGCGTCCCTCTCATGCTATACCAACTGTCATACGGGCTGCTAGCAAGCTCATTCAAGTCTACATGAAACTGTGGCTGGGGGCTGGTACCCCTGAGGGTCAAACATCTGCGGCTGGTATTATTGAATCTCCTCCATATGTGGACGGTACCCTTACACAACGTTCATCTGGAGCTGGGTCTCTGGCACCTAATCTTGTGGGGTCTGGTGCTGAAAATGCAAGGGTCGTCATCCCGGATTAGATCTACAAAGTCAGAATAGAACTGTGAACTGCCGACCTGATCATCCATATTCATCGTGAAAGTCGGGTTCGTCAGGTCATCATACATTTGTCCATGGATCTCATGGTATATCTGGAAGCTCGAAACATGTGTAAAAAGAACCTTTTGGGACCCCTGTCATGGTTTATGTACACTACTCATTCACACATAAACCGCGACACCCCTATCGTAGATTATGCCAATTTTTGCCTAGAACGTAAACTGCGACATCCTTGTAGCAGTTTACGTGTATTTCTAAACCGCGGGTCCCCTGTCACGATTTACATAGTTTAGGAAAAAAATGTATTTTGATATCCGTTTTATAAATTATATATACTTATAATATTGGAAGCCATTTTATTTTTTATGATAAATTGTTCGCTGATCAATCTACTATTATGACTTCTCTTTTATTATTTTAGATGAAATTATTGAAATTTTAGGTTTAGATGAATAACTGATTTAATATCTTATTTAATTTTTTGTGTATATTAATATGTACAATATAAATGAAATAATTTTAGACTTAATACGTTAAATGTTAGTATATTAATACAAACAAATATTAATACACTTAAAAAAATAAAGAATGCAGCACTGTGAAATTAACTTCTTGTTAAAAATAAGAACAAAAAACAAAAAATTAAATAAATGATAATACACTCTAAATTTAAAAGTTTAAAACTTAAACCTTACAAAATCATAATAATTATAACCCTAAACTTAAACTCAAATCCTATATTCTCAAATCTTAAACTATATAAGCTAACCCTTACCCCTTAAATCATAAAATTTCATACTCTTAAAGTTAATTTAATTTATTTTAGAGATATAAATTAATTAGTTAATTTTATTTTTAAAAAATTTCCCCACACAAAGAAGTAACAAAACATGGGATTGAATTGCAAGGAATGCCGAAAATATCTCATCCTTCTAAATGCTATCAACCATCTTCAATATAAATTAAAAGAGAATTAGACTATAACTAAATATACTATATTATTGCATTATAATCAGAAAATAAAATGGACAATTTGATACTTTGTTGATATGTTTCACCCAATTGTTATGGGTTTATTTGGATCCTCTAAATTTTGAATTTTATTTTAGAGGATAAAGTGTGATCTCTTACTATTTATTTTATAGATGGGACCAAGAAAAAATATAAAAGAAAAATCATTCAAAAATAAGAGATCACACTTTATTCTCTAAAATAAAAATTCAAAATTTAGAGAATCTAAATTCAACTATCATATTTTTAACTAAATGTGTTTTTAATAAAATATTCATTTCATAGTATGACTTTTTTTCTAATTTTTTTGTGATAATAAATATTTTATTCAATAAATATATTTCATTAGTTAATATTTCAATTATATTACACAATATAAATAAACTGATTATTGATTTATTACAAAACAATTATTTCAATAAAATCAAAATATATACATTAAAAAATTATTTATTATTATGTATTAAATCAATTGTGAATAGATGTTTTTTAATATATCAGAATAAAAATTATTGATTACAAATCTCAACTTAATATGGTTATTTAAACGGTGAACAATTTTTTTATAATATTAAAATATATAAAATAGTGTATTCCTTATTAAAAGGCTTGGTTACAAGGCTTTAATATCTCACATGTGACTCATCACAAGTATTACTAGCCATTGTTCGGACAAGCTCTGCCAAGCTTAGTCAAGCTGCTCCCTACACTGGAAAAAAGATGTTAGAAAATTAAATCAAGAGGTATGTAAGTAATAAAAGTTTAGAAAATTCAAAGGCAAAATTTAATTTGAATTTAAAGTGGTTACAAGTTTATGGTTCATCACCAAGATTCTACAAACTTTTTGTGCTATCTATCAACTTGCATGGATTAGAATTTTCATGAAGCATGGTTAAAGAATTGAAGAAGCAAAGTTTGAGTTGAATACAATAATCATCAATTGGCTAGATATTGCTAGAAGCTAATATTGGAAGCTTGAAGATTTTCTAAGAACATTCAAGAGAATAGCACAACTACAACATTCTACAATATTGAAGAAATTCAAAATCAAATTGAATTGAAATTAGAAGATTATGGAAACTACATGAATGCAAGTTGAAAGAAGATTTATGAAGCCAACTCATAAAATGGTTTGTAATATGATTTGTGATTCATAAATTATTATTTTTAGTAGGAAAAATTGCCTATATAAAGTCACATATGTCTTGTGTATTGTGTGTGTTCCATAATGAAATGAGTATATTTTGAAATTCTCTCCTTTGTTTTATGAGTGTTAGTGAGTTTGAGAGATGAAAATATGATAGTGTCTTTTATATGAGTGAGTGATTTTAGGGCCAATTAAATTGTGGGTATTATATTTACATTTGGTATCAGAGCTGGTTAATCTAGCACCTGGTGTTTGAGAGTTTGTGAGGTGTGAGAGAGTTCTCACATAGTTGTTTATTCATAGAGTCAATATGGAAAACACTTTTAATATTGTGTGGTCCGGTCCTAAGTTAGATGGGAAACTTGATTATAGTTATTGGGAGACTTTGATGTCTACCCATTTGAAGGCCTAGAACATGTGGAATTTCATTGAACCGCGTTTGCAAGAAGGAGCAGATGATGCCCAACAAAGGAGAGATCAATTGGCGTTATCTCAAATTCATCAAGGAGTAGATTATACGGTGTTTGGCAAAATAGCAAATGCCAAAAGTACAAAGGAAGTATGGAACACGTTGAAGCTATCATACAAAGGCGTAGATAAAGCTCAGAAAGTAAAGCTATAGTCTTTAAGAAGAGAATATGAAAGGTACGAGATGTCGAGCTCCAAAACTGTTGAGCAATATTTTACTCGTGTTACAGATCTTGTCAATAAGATGAGAGTCTATGGAGAAGATATGCCCAATAGCAAAGTAGTGAAGAAAATTCTTCGCACCATGCCGATGAAGTATGACCATGTGGTGACTACGATACTAGAGTCACACAATATGGATACCATGACGATTGCAAAGTTGCAAGGAACCATGGAAAGCCACATCAGTAGAATACTAGAGAAGTCAGAAAAATCAACCGAGGAAGCTCTGAAAAACCGAGTGAATTTAAACAATATTACAGCATCAAGCTGTACACAAGAAGGACGAGGTCGCAGTTTTAATTTTCAAAGTAGAGGTAGAGAAAATTTTAGAGGAAGAGGTCGTGGCAATTACAACCAAGGAAGTTACAATAATTTTACACCACCTAATCAAGGAAAAGGTGGAACGAATTTCAGGCCTGTCAACCGAGGAAGAGGTCGAGGTAATTTTTATCAAGAAAGAACCAATTTCAACTGTTTTCATTGTGGAAAGTATGGACACAAAGCAGCAGATTGCATATTTAAAGTGATGAATAATAATCAAGCACACGTTGCAGAAAATCAACATCAAAATACTGATGACAATCCGGGTACTCAGACTTTATTTTTTACAAGTAATTCATGTGCTGAAGATGAAAATATATGGTACTTGGATAATGCTTGCAATAATCATATGTCTGGTAGAAAGGAGTTATTTTCTTCATTAGATGATTCAGTTAAACTATTATTGAAGTTTGGTAATAGTACAAAGATCCCTATTGAAGGAAAAGGGCACGTACCAATTAGATTGAAAGATGGTTCTCTGAGTTATATTTCTGATATTTTCTATGCTCTTGAACTTGATTACAATTTACTGTCTGAGAAGGGATATAAGATGATAACTTATTGTGAATATTGCACTGTATTTGACAACAATGGAAGGTTCATTGATAAAGCAAAGATGACTTCAAACAGAATGTTTCCGTTAAAAATTCAGTGTTAATCCCTCTTGCATGAGTTCTGTGGTACTTGATGATAACTGGTTGTGGCATGTGCGGTTTGGGCACTTTCATTTTTCTGGCCTAAACTACCTGTCAAGAAAAGAACTTGTTTCTAGTCTACTACGGATTCATATTCCCAATTGTGTTTGTGAGATTTTTCAACTGGAAAAGAAGCACAGAGATCCATTCCCTACAGAAAAGTCTTAGAGAGCTAGAAGATTACTTGAAATTGTGCATTCAGATCTCTGTTCTGTAGAAGTTCCAAGTAATAGTGGTAGCAGGTACTTTATCACTTTTATTGATGATTTTAGTAGATATACATGGGTATACTTTCTAAAGCAAAAATCAGAAGCATGTGATGTCTTTAAGACATTCAAGGTGTTTGTCGAAAAACAAAGTGGCTGTAAAATCAAAATTTTCAGAACAGACAGAGGAACAGAATATCTTGCATGTTCAGAATACTTTAAGCAACACAGAATTCAACACCAACTAACAACTAGATACACTCCTCAACAAAATGGAGTTGCTGAAAGAAAGAATAGAATCATCATGGATATAGTCAGATGCATGCTCAAGTCAAAACAAATGCCTAAAGAGTTTTGGGCAGAAGCAGTCGCAACAGCAGTTCATATTTTAAATAGGTGTCCAACAAAGAGTGTTCGTGATAAAACTCCAGAGGAAGCTTGGAGTGGAAAGCGGCCTTCCATTCATCATTTTAGAGTCTTTGGGTGTATCGCTTATGCCCATGTACCAGATCAATTAAGAAAGAAGTTAGATGACAAGAGCGAGAAGTGTATCTTTATCGGCTATAGTACAGACTCAAAAGCATACAAGTTGTACAATCTAGAATCAAAGAAAGTGATCATTAGCAGAGACGTGATATTTGACGAGAAAGCCATATGGGACTGGGACACAAAGACAGAAAAGCATCCGATTGTAATTTCAAATACATGTGATGAAGTAGAAGAAAGGCAACCTGACACGATCGAACAACCAGAATCATCTAGAAGACCTCAAAGAGAGAGGAGACTACCTGCTAGATTAGCATATTATGAAGTTGGCAATGACAATGATCCGTCCGATGAAGAAATCATAAATTTTGTTCTATTTTCAGATTGTGAGCCGTTGAACTTTGAAGAAGCCTTTAAAGACAACAATTGGAAGAAAGCAATGGATGAGGAGATTCATGCCATTGAGAAGAATGACACATGGGAGCTGACAGATTTACCAGCAGATAAGAAGTCGATTGGAGTAAAGTGGGTTTACAAGACTAAGTACAAACCCAGTGGTGAAGTTGATAGTTTCAAAGCAAGATTAGTTGCAAAAGGATACAAACAAAAACCAGGTATCGACAACTTTGAAGTATTTGCTCCTGTTGCTAGATTAGACACTATTTGTATGATTATTTCACTCTCGGCTCAAAATAAGTGGAAGATACGTTAAATGGATGTTAAGTCTGCATTTCTAAATGGCACTTTAGAAGAAGAAGTGTATGTTGAGTAACCTGCAGGATATGAAGTTCTTGGAAAAGAAGATAAAGTTTACAAGTTGAAGAAAGCTTTGTATGGGTTAAAGCAAGCACCAAGAGCGTGGTACAAGAAGATTGATTCTTATTTCATTGAGAATGGTTTCAGAAGATGTCCGTTTGAGCATACTCTTTATATCAAGTTCGTTGAACCTGGAGATATCTTGATCGTGTGTCTTTATGTTGATGATTTAATCTTTACTGGCAACAATTTGAAGATAATTGCAAAATTCAGGGAGGCTATGATAAAACACTTTGAAATGACAGATATGGGCTTGATGTCTTACTTTCTTGGCATTAAAGTAGTTCAAAAAGATGGTGGAATTTTCATTTCTTAGAAGAAATATGCAAATGATATTTTGAAGAAATTTCAGATGGAGCACTCAAAACCAGTTTCTACTCCAGTTGAAGAGAACTTCAAATTGTTGAGAGAAGATAAAGGAAGAGTAGTAAATCCCACATACTATAAAAGCTTGATTGGAAGTCTAAGGTACTTGACTGCAACTAGACCAGATATTGTGTTTGGAGTTGGTTTGCTTAGCAGATTTATGGAGGAGCCTTGTACCAACCATTTGCAAGCGGCAAAGAGAATTCTTCGATATATCAAAGGTACTTTAAATGATGGAATTTATTATGAGAATACCAATGAAGTAAATCTTGTTGGCTACACTGATAGTGATTGGGCCGAAGATATAGAAATAAGAAAAAGTACTTCAGGGTTTGTATTTCATCTTGGTTCTGGTGCAATTTCATGGTCGTTAAAGAAACAACCAGTAGTAGCACTATCTACAGCAGAAGCAAAATATATAGCAGCAGCAAGTTGTGCAACACAAGCAGTTTGGCTAAGAAGAATTCTTGAGGAATTGAACGAGAAACAAAATACTTCAACAACAATATTTTGCGATAACAAGTCAGCTATTGCACTTTGCAAAAATTCAGTATTCCATGGAAGATCAAAGCATATTGATATTCGGGTTCATAAAATCATAGAGTTGCTGAATGAGAAAGAAGTTTTTATTGAGTACTGTCCCACTGAAGACCAAGTTGCTGATATATTTACAAAATCACTGAAGACAGAGTTATTTTACAAGTTGAAAAGAATGCTTGAAATGATTAATTCTACAAGCTTGATTTAAGGGAGGCAATGTTAGAAAATTAAATCAAGAGGTATGCAAGTAACAAAAGTTTAGAAAATTCAAAGGCAAAATTCAATTTGAATTCAAAGTGGTTACAAGTTCATGGTTCATCACCAAGATTTTACAAACTTCTTGTGCTATCTATCAACTTGCATGGATTAGAATTTTCATGAAGCATGGTTAAAGAATTGAAGAAGCAAAGTTTGAGTTGAATATAATAATCATAAATTGGCTAGATATTGCTAGAAGCTAATATTGGAAGCTTGAAGATTTTCTAAGAACATTCAAGAGAATAGCACAACTACAACATTCTACAATATTAAAGAAATTCAAAATCAAATTGAATTGAAATTAGAAGATTATGGAAACTATATGAATGCAAGTTGAAAGAAAATTTATGAAGCCAACTCATAAAATGGTGGTCATTACAAAATTGATTTGTGATTCATAATTATTATTTTAGTAGGAAGCATTGCCTATATAAAGGCACGTATGTCTTGTGTATTGTGTTTGTTCCATAACAAAATGAGTATGTTTTGAAATTCTCTCTTTTGTTTTATGAGTGTTAGTGAGTCTGAGAAATGAAAATATAATAGTATCTTTTATATGAATAAGTGATTCTAGGGCCAATTAAGTTGTGGGTATTATATTTACAAAAGAGCTAGGTGTCGAATAACCATTTCACAAATAAGAATATCTTTATCTATGAAATAAGATCTGTACGCTATAATTCACCTTATAAAAATTATTGTCTACCTAACAAAATCATTAAAAAATTTAAACCGTCTTATTGTAATGCTAACTTCGTAACTAGATTTTTAGACTTTTCTTTGTTTAGTACGAAAATATATAAAAGTATGTTCCTTATTTCTATATATTTGCTTAAAATAAAAAAATACTAGAATTATTTAGTATTTCTAATTGCTTTTTTTAATTAAAAAAAAAAACAAGTCTACTCATTTAACTTGTCATTTTAGATGAGTCGAGTCAAATCAAAATGTTTTCTTGGTTCATCAAAAAAAAAAAAAAATGGACAAATCAATTTTTCAATTTGAACTCGTTCCTCGTGACAAGTTGGCTTGAATAATCTGCCCGCCCATTTAGACTGCTCTGATAATTCATATTTTATTCATCATTAAAGGACGAATAAATCCTACTTAAATTGACACTACATGTATAAGGGAAATATATAAGTCGTACTTACCTGATATTTTAAGCAAATATATAAGTGAAATAAAACAATCCATTCACAAACAGTGGCACGTAAATTGGTTGTTTTTCTTAAAACCCATACTACACCAAGAGTACTTTAAAATTAAAATCATACTGTTCATTACGATACAATCTCTTGAATTGGAAATAATAAGTTTTTTATAAATGGTTTGGTACTTGCATATTACAAAATGAGCAGGAGTACGATTTCCAGGGTTAACACATCCTGGAATAATTGGAACTGCACCATCAATGGAACTGCTGAATATATGGAACGAAAGAGAGAGGCTTGTTGAAGAAAATGGGGTCAAGTCTCTTAAACTATGTGAGGTTTTACACTCACGACCCTTGGCAAACTTACCATCAACAAAAGGTTGTCACCTTGGCAAGGTATGCAAAATATGATGATGAAATCCAAATTCTATTTCATTTTAAGGCTTTTATTTTTCTTACTTTAAATGTCATTGTTGTAGATTCCAAAAGGCACCGTTGAATGGGAGAAGATCGCGAAAGAGGCTGCAAGAACAATACCGGGAAGAGAAAATGGAGGAAATTGTGACATCAAAAATCTTAGTAAAGGTTCAAAGATATACCTTCCAGTTTTTGTGGAAGGAGCGAATCTCAGCACCGGTGACATGCATTTCTCACAGGGTGATGGAGAGATCTCATTTTGCGGTGCCATAGAAATGAGTGGCTTCCTAGAACTTAAGTTAGTATATGTAGAAATCATTCATTTGTGTCTTTGTTATTCTATATATATTTTTCGAAATATTTAAGTGTACTAAAGGATCAAGTATTTTAGTTATTAATCTCAATCATAAAATATATATGATTGATATTAATGACTAAAATTAATAATAAAACTATTAAAATACTTATATATTTTGTTTTTTATTTATTTTTTTATGTTATTTGATGCCATCACAATTTTATATCTTAATCATGATCTTATGTGTATATAAAAAAATTAGTCACTAAAATAATTATTATTTAAAATATATATTAAAATATAAAATATATATTAAAAATGAATTAATTAATATATATTTATATATAAATATATAATAATTAATTTTATTGATGTGCATATGAATTTTTGTATCTGGTGAATGGTGTAGAACAACTGTATAATGTAGCCAATTTTATGTGTTAGGTGCGAAATTATAAGGGGTGGAATGAGAGAGTACCTTACACCAATGGGGCCCACTCCACTTCATGTGAATCCAATATTTGAGATAGGCCCTGTTGAGCCAAGATTCTCAGAGTGGTTGGTTTTTGAAGGGATTAGTGTGGATGAAAGTGGGAGGCAACACTTTCTAGATGCAAGTGTTGCTTACAAGCGAGCAATCCTCAATGCTATTGACTACCTATCCAAGTTTGGATACTCCAAGGAACAGGTTTGACCTTAACCATAATCTTCACATATACGAACTAGGAATTACTAATAAATTTTCAGTTCTCTTTTATCCAAATGCATTAGAAAGAACAAAAATACCATTTGAACCCTAAAACTGAGCCAGAAATCAGTCACATACATATTACCATTAAGTATTATTTGACTTGACAAGTCTTATTTGGCTATTCAAATATTTTGGATTAATTATTGTAAGGTTTTGTTACATTAACTGCAAAGTATGATTATATATATTAAAATGTTTGATTATTAATGACTTGTTTACCTTCATTAGAACATTTTGAATATTAATTGTTTGAGTAAATAGTAAAATTCGTTTTTAAAAGATGATCTGTTATTTAAATTGATATTTATATAAAAAAAATTTTTAATTAAATTTGTCCTTCAAAAATTTTAAATTGATCATATTAATCCTTTCGTCACTTTCGTTATTTATAGCATTAGCATTTGCAGATATGACACATTAAGTGACATCAAACACGGACCAAAGATTCCTCTTAATTTAGAGTTAATTTCATCTAATTATCTAAACTTAATTAAAACTACTGGATATGTATTGTAATAAGTGTGATATCACTTAACATACTACATTAGCAACGAAAATAATAAAAGGACTATATAACTAATTTAAAATTATTGAAAGACAAATTTAATTAAAAAATTTTTTTCAAAAAATAATTTAAAAAATAATTATTTCTGGTGGAAAGTTTGATTATTGACATTAATATTAAAATGTTTGATTATTAGGACTGTGAGTTCAGATTTTTGAGTTAGGGGGTGGGCGGTGGGCGGTGGGCGGTGGGTGGGTGTCGAAGAAAGTGGTTATTAGATATTTTGCAACAGATGGGATCATGGTGTTTTTTCTATATATAATAGGTGGCTGTATTTTTCTTTTTCCCACAAGAAAAAAGAGTTAAAATCTGTATCTAATTTAAATACAATGAGCATATTGAAAATTTTAATTCATTAATATAAGTTGAAGTTTATTATATATAAAACTGTAATGTGAATTTAAAAAATCAGTTATCAAATAAATTATTATATATTTGTGTATAAAATACATATATTATTTATTTTATTTTTAAAATATATTTTATATTTAATCATATTATATGTATACAAAAATTAGTTATCAAATTAGTTACTATATATTTGTATATAGATAGATAAATGTATTTATTAAAATACTTTAAATATATATTTTGTGTGACTGATTTAATGTTTAATTTCTTGTGTGTATGTAACAAAGTTTATTGTATTGGAAACATTAAAAATTAACCTAATTATTAGGAAAATCTTATTTTTAAAATTCACTGAAAGCTAACCCCCCCCCCAAAAAAAAAAGGAAACCAGGCTAATAGAATTGCTAATTTGCTGTGTATGTGTTGAACAATAGGCATATATTCTTTTGTCTTGTTGCCCATGTGAGGGAAGAATATCTGGAATTGTTGATTCCCCTAATGCTTGTGCGACATTGGCCATTCCAACAGCTATATTTGACCAGGTAAATTAATCTTCACTTATTTTCTCTCACTGTTGCAAAACATCATGTATGGTCTTAATCAAGTATTGATGATGTCCTAAATAATAATATAAGTTTTCAGTAGTTTAAGTAGTATAGTATCAAACCATATTATTGTATGGTTTAATTATATTATCTTGGTCCAAAAATGCATTAACAAGAGAAAATAATTCTTAAGCTAATTGTTAGCACAAGAAAAATGTTAATATGAATTCATGTTTGTGAATGTGTGCAGGATATTCGTCCTAAAAGTAGCAAGGTGCAAGTTGGACCTCGTCTTGTAAAGACACCAGATGTCTTCAAATGCACTTATGATGGAAACTTACCAACTACAATGAACCTTAGTGCCGCATTTCATGATTCAAATTAGTTAGACAATTGTTGGAATGATGTTAAAACCTTATGGATTCTAATAAATTATGTAAACTAGAATAAGCTCGTACAGGGTTGATCGAATACATTAATGGTATTTATCTAAAGATACGAGCTTTAATTTAGAGAAAAACGAAAATATATTTGGAATCATGGTCCTAAACTTAGAGATCGGTGGTGGAGAAAATCTAAAAGAAACTGTAAACGAAAAGCAGGCTTACTATCTCATGCGGGAAGACACAATAATAAGAGTGGTAATAAGCAACCTCCCTCTATATTATTTGGGCTTATTTATTTAAACTACTAAATCAATGACGAAAAATATCATTTCACTACAATTTGAACTTTTGTAGGGGTCAAAGGATAGTAAGAAGAAAGATTTGGGAATTGAATATTATGTTACATAATATTGCTTTGAATGCAGGTGCTAAAGACAGCAATATGGGTTTTTTTTGAGTGAAATGGTATCAGATTCAAAGAAGAAGATTAAGGAAGAAAGGAGTTGCAGAATGAAGGAAGAATGAAGAGCAGAGTTGTTATGCACTTTTGGCATTGAAGATTGAAAACTAAAGTGAAAGTTAGTCACATGGGTTCAGTTGTGTAACTTATAGCACAGTTGTTACTTATTGTAAACCACACGTATTTTAACAAATTTAACATAACAAACTGAGCTAACAGAATCAATTTGCTAAGCTAACAACTAACTAAGCTAACAACTAGCAACTAACTGTGTGTGTATGTGTGAGCTAAGCTTAACAAAAGGCTAAAGCCAGCTAACTCCCTTTCTCTTAGCTTACTCTATTATGACCCCTGCTATTCAACTTCCTTTTTAGTGCTTACAGATTCATTTGGTTCATTAGTTATCTTGCCGTTATGACTCCTGCTGTTATTACTGCTGTTTTTGGTTTCTGCTTTCTCATATTGTTCTGAGTTCACTTGTTCCTTTGAATCTTCTTCTTTGAATCTGACAGAGAGGGATTTGTATTGTTCCAAGTCTTCTACCATTAGCTTTGTTCTTGAATCTAGAAAAGCAGCACTGGACAGTGACTTTGTTAGCACATCAACTAACTGCACAGTTTCAGGAACATGAGTGACTTGAATAGCTTATTTAGTAACATAGTCCCGAACAAAGTGTAAATCCGTCTCAAAATGCTTTGACTTTGAGTGTAGAATTGGGTTTGCCGCCAACAATACTGCACTAAGGTTGTCACAGTATATTGAGGGAGATGCTTGAAGTGGACTTCTTAGTTCAATCATGAAATTCTTTATCCAAATCAAATCAGCAACTAAGTCAGCCGTAGCCCTATATTCAGCTTCAGTGCTGGACCTTGCAACAGCTCCTTATTTCTTTGAGCTCCACGACACCAAATTTCTTCCAAGAAAGACACAAAACCCTCCAGTTGATTTTCTATCATCTGGATCACCTCCCCAATCTGAGTCACTGTATGCTGCAATGTTGTGAGAGCTTGTTCTGTGTAAATGTAACCCGAAGCTTGCTGTGCCACTGATGTACCTTAGCACCCTCTTTACCAACTTCCAATGCTCATCCAGAGGTGTGTGCATAAATTGTGAGAGTCTCCCAACACAATAAGATAGCTCCGGTCGAGTGACTGTGAGGTATTGTAGACTCCCTACAACTGACCTGTAAAGCTTGGGATTGTGAAAGACTGAACCACCAAAGGCAGAGAGTTTGATTGAGGATGGAAGAGGTGTGTGGTAGGGTTTTTAGTTTTCCATATCTGCCTTTTTGAGTAAGTCTTTAACATACCTCTCTTGGGATAGAACTAGACCACCAGCGTCAGTCTTGGTTACCTGAATCCTAAGGAAGTAGTGTAAATCTCCCAGATCCTTGAGAGCAAATTTGTGATTTAGTTGCTGAATCACTTGGTCAATTGCCTCTTTTGAATCCCTGTGATTATTATATCGTCCACATATACAAGCACAAACATTGTAGAGTTTTATTTGAAACTCACAAAAATACAGACATCAGATTTTATGGCTCTAAATCTAAGGTGTTGCAGAGCAATAGAGAGCTTGTGGTACCAGGCCCTTGGTGCCTGCTTCAGGCCATAGAGCACCTTCGTGAGTTTGCACATTAGCTGACCATCTCCTTGCTCATAGCCTCTTGGTTGCCTCATGTATACATCCTCGGTTAAATCACCATGGAAGAATACATTGTTCACGTCCAGTTGTCTGATTGTCCAACTTCTACTTAAGGCTAAGGTAAGCACAATTCGAATCGAGGTGGGTTTGACAACAGGGTCGTATGTCTCAGTAAAATCGAAGCTTGGCCTTTGTGAAAAGCCCTGTGCCACCAACCTGGCTTTGTATTTTTAGAGGCTGCCATCAAAGTTATACTTAACACGAAACACCCACCTACTACCTACTGCTTCTCTTCCTTTTGGTAAAGGAACCAGCTTCCAAGTGTGATTTTGGAGAAGAGTATTATACTCTGCATCCATGGCAGCCTTCCAGGCTGGATTTATTAAGGCATCTCTTACTGATCTCGGTTTAAGTTGAGCAGAGAAGACCCTAGGCTTAAACACTCCATTCTTACTTCTTGTGACCATGGGATGAACATTTTGTGGTACAGGCAGGGGTTCCTCTGCTAGAGGGAGACTAGTTTCAAGATCCGATATAGGGATTGGGACTGGTGTGGCTGATGGTGCCGATGGTATAGGAAAGAAGGAGGTGGGATTGGGTGGCTGTGTGTTTGTCATGAATGATGGGTTAGGATTTGAGTTTTAATTTGAGTGTGGTGAGTTGAGGTTGGTGGTTGTGGAGAATGAGAGTTGGTGAAGCTGGGCTGAATAGGAGTTGGTGTATGTGAGGTATCATTTGTATTTTCTTGTAGGTTATCTGTTGAGGCTGAAGTTGGAGCTGCAAGGGTTCTTAGAAGAGGAATGATTGGAACTGACTGAGTTTGGGGTGTGGAGCCTCCTTCTTCTGGCAGAGAGGGTTTGAACTATCCATTTTTGAAGAAAAATTGGTGTTCATCAAATACCACATTGCTTGTGATCACTACTTTTCCTTGTTTAGTAAGGCATTTGAGGCCTTTATGAATTGTGCTATAGCCTAGGAATACACAGGGTGTTGATCTGAAGTCCAATTTGTGCCTGTTGTAAGGCCTCAAATGAGAAAAACACAGACAGCCGAACACTTTGAGACTTGTGTAATCAAACTATTTTGCAAACAACTTGTTGAAGGGTGATTGACCTTGCAGCACTTGACTTGGCAGCCTGTTTATCAAGTATACTGCAGCTGAAAAGACTTCTCTCCAGTATTTTGTTGGCATCCCAGCACCTGCAAGCATTGCAAGGCCCTTCTCCACTACGTGTCTGTGCTTCTTTTCAGTACTGCGATTTTGTTGGTGTTCATGGGGGCAGGATAACCTGTGAATTACTCCTTGTGCTTGCAAATCTTTAGCTAAGCTTGCATATTTAGCAGCATTGTCAGATTGAAGCATCTTAATCTTAGTGTTTAATTGCAATTCAACCATTTGTTGGAAACATTTAAAAACTGATTTAACTTGAGACCGAGTTTTAATGAGATAGAGCCAGGTATATCTACTAGAGGCATCAATGAAATTCATAAAGTAATAGTTGCCATTCAAATCAGAAATAGGAGCAGGGCCCCAAACATCTGTGTAGACTAACTATAAAGGAGCAGTATAGATAGTATTAGAAAGAGGATAAGGGAGGCAGTGAGACTTCCCAATACAACATGACTCACAAGGGCTTTTATTAAAAGAGGCAACAATGTTACAAGACTTTAAGACAGCAGTAACAATATTATTGGAAGGGTGGCCTAGTCTATTGTTCCAAAGAAGAAATTGGTTATTATCAGATGTGGAGACAGTTGAGACAAACGCAGCTGAGTTTCTTGATGGAGTGAAGTTGAAAAACTTGTACATTCTCTGTTCAACCTCCCCATGTATAACAATTTGTTTAGTTGCCTGAGATTTTACCCAGCAGCCATTAGAGTAAAATTCAAAATAAACATCATTGTCACAACAGAATTTGTACACACTTACTAAATTCTTTGTAATATCAGGGACATGAAGTAGTTTATGCAGCAGAAAATTTTTGTTACTTAAATCAGTTTTGAAATAAGAGTTTCCAACAAGGTTAATGTGCAAACCTGATCCGTTCCCAACTATGACTTGATCTGTGGCTTCATAGTTGCTTTTCTCACTCAGGTTTTGCTGGTCTAATGTCATGTGGTGTGAGGCACCCGAATCTGGATACCAGTTTTGGTCTTGTATGGTTGCTGGTGTAGTCAGAACGTTGCTTAAGTTGGCTTGAATTTCTTGCAGTGGCTGTGCACTTGACCTATTGTGCTGTGTTCTTGAATCATCGTTCCTCTCATACCTATACCAACACGCCATGGCAGTGTGTCCAGGCTTATCACATACTTGGCAAACTGGTCTAACATCATATCTTGAATTGTTTTCCCCTTGAGTTCTTAAATTGTAATATTGTCTACTATTTTTATTGCTAAAATTGTTCCCATCAGTTCTTGAATTGTAACTGTTTGGACCAAATTGCTGTCCACTTTCATTATAGAAGCTTCTACCACCTCTCATGTTCCTTCCACCACCACGAGTGCCACCTCGAAATCCACCTCTATTGTTAAAGTTATGTGAGTATCCTTGTGTGCTCTGTGCTACATTGGCTTGTATAAAGGAATCTGACTTTCTAAACCTTTCAAGAATGCTTTCATGAGTCAGCAGCAATGATTCTAGCTCTCCAACAGTGATGCTCACTGGTCTTGCAACCACAGAGGTGATTACAGTACCATATTCCTCAGTCAGACCATTCAAAATTGCATTAACATGATCACTCTCCCTCATTAGTTCTCCTACAGAGGCTAGGGCATCAATTGTCCCTTTTAAAGCTAACACATACTCACTTACAGAATTTTCTATCTTGATCGTACTCAATTTGTTCTTTAATTGAATAATTCTTGCTCTAATTTGTGAAGAGAACTGGTCATCTAACCTTTTCCAGACCTCGTGAGAGTAAACACAGCCTACCATCCGATTTGTGAAAGGCTTGGTCATGGAAGCAAGGAGCCAAGACTTCAACAACGCATCTTGTCTTTTCCAGATCGTGAATTCTGGTGTGATGCATCCAGATCCATCAAGCCGTTGAGGAATTTGTTCTCCCGTGATGTGATGAAGCATATCGTGACCTTCAATTGTGTACTCCGCTTGATCTTTCCATTGCAAGAAGTTATCGTCATCGAGCTTCATAGAGATTGGCGAAGAGGTGAAGCTTGGTACCATGGCTTTGGCTGATTGGTGTGATGTAGTTTCTGTCGAGGCTGTGCTATCCGCCATTGAAATTGAAGTATAGCTCTGATACCATGAAATGGTATCAGATTCAAAGAAGAAGATTAAGGAAGAAAGGAGTTGCAGAGTGAAGGAAGAATGAAGAGCAGAGTTGTTCTGCACTTTTGGTATTGAAGATTGAAAAGTAAAGTGAAAGTTAGTCACATGGGTTCAGTTGTGTAACTTATAGCACAGCTGTTACCCATTGTAAACCACACGTGTTTTAACAAACTTAACATAACAAACTGAGCTAACAGAATCAACTTGCTAAGCTAACAACTAACTAAGCTAACAACTAGCAACTAACTGTGTGTGTATGTGTGAGCTAAGCTTAACAGAAGGATAAAGCCAGCTAACTCCCTTTCTCTTAGCGTACTCTATCATTGAGGATGGATTTTTTTTGTCAAATAATTTGTGTATACACATATTGGTCAAATGTTGGGTGTAGCTCAATCTAAGTACATTTGTCGTTGAGGCTTTAGTTCAAGTGGTAAATTATGTTTTTTAAGCTGGATTCTATGGTATAAAATTTGTTTAAGTTCTTTATATGTAAAATTGACGTAGATCTCTCTTCATAAAGACATGTGTCCATCTGAAAGCTACAATTTTTGTCAAATAATAACAGAATGAGGAGATAATGATCATTTTTACAGATTTTTTAAAATTCATTACAGTAGATTAATTATACTTTAAGATAATTACTATATAAAATTATGTTGATGATGTACATATTCTTTTGGAGAAAAAAAAATAAAACATAAAATAATATTAACCTTTTTAAAATAAAAATATTAAAAAACTTTAAGAACAGGATAAAGGGTAAGTGGATCTAACTTTTAAATATCTAACACACATTTTAATGGATTCATTCACGGAAGACGTGGAGGTCGATCGGAGCGGCAGCAATGACGTTGATCGGAATAGAGCTTGCGAATGGTAGCTATAGCAGTGAAAGCATCGGCACTGGTGACCATTCCACGTCATCGGTGACTTCATCGGCGGATGACGGCGACGCAGTAAGACCGGCGAGTGCGGGAGGAACAAGAAGGTTCTGTGGTGATTTTTTGAAATTTCTTGAAAGGTTAGGTTACGATAACTAAAAATGAGTGTTTGAGTGTTTTTTTTTTTAATTAGACTTTTTTGTTGTGGAGCCCATTTGAGTTGGCTGGTAGTTGACAGATATTAAGTTTGTTACCTAGTAGGATTCATAATATTTTCCAAAACTAAAAGAAATCATATTTTTACTTTCTAAATTTTATTTATTAAAAAATGTCTTTATTAATTCTATAATTATTGTACATAGCATCTATTATCACCTGACTAGCACTCTTTTTCAAGAGTTCTGAATTGTCGCTTGAAAATAGCAATGATGTTCAGATGGATATGTGTCTTTGTAAAGGCCTACTCACGTCAGTTCTACACACGAGGAACTTAAAGAAATTCTATACTATAGACTCCACCATCTTTTAATATGTTATATTCAGGTTAGAAATTTGGCGAAAATCAAATAGTGAATAAGAACCTTAAGTATTAAAAAAAATACGTTTTTTAACAATTATAGAGATGAATACTACCAAAGAATGAAGACGATGGGGATGGTTTACCATATTTATGAACTGAACACGAAAAAAATACTAGCAAGATTTAACATAATAAATAATTTTAATGAGGTAACCTGTATATCTTGTGTGGTTTGTTTGATGAGAATGAAAATTATTTCTTAATTCACTATAATTTTGTTGAAAACTTGTAGGTAAATGCATTACAAGTAGGAGGTATTATCTGGATTAAATCGAAAAGCATGAGGAGTAGTTTTTTGAATACTAGTGTGATCAAAGTGGTAAAAAAAAGGGGTCAATTTATAATTTGTTGTTATGTGAACTACATGTGAAGTGAGAAATCAAAGATCTTTTGAAAACAAAATAATCCAATGAAAAGAGGCCGCCAAAAAGCTAGAAATTAAAGCATTGGATATTGTTCTGGACAATAATAGTGAGAATCCGACTACACGGAATCATGCGTCATCAATGTTATGCGAAAAACACAGATAATTCATATGAAAATAACTTTAGGTCAGCAAAACGGCAAGTAAACAAGATAAACGTATGTCCGACAATAAATTCTCAACGAATACTTAAGAAGCACATAAAACGGGAGCTCCAAAGACAGGTAGGACAAGACATATTATCTCTACTAAACGCACTACTAACTTAAGTTTTGGAGCGCCATTACAGGTTGTAAAACCCAAGAAATTAATAAATAATTAACTAATAAATTAATTATTATTCAAAAAAATTAGAAAATTAAATTTTTATAATCTAGAGAGGTAAAAATATTTAAAATACAAATTTTAATACTAATTTTAAAGATTTTGGCCTAAAACCGGCCAACGGACCGAGTCCAAATCAGACCCATGACCCAATATATATAATACACAACTTAGTCTTCCCTCCCTAAAATTAGAAGAAGCACGCAAAGGAAGAAGCATTCTACCAAAAACCCTAACCTCCATTTTCAATTCAATATTCAATTCTCCATATCTTTTAATTCGGAGCTTTGATTGACGAGCCGTCAGTGGCCACGTGTTCATCTCAGAATTCTCTTCAAAACTATGCAAACAAAGTGGTAAGAAAATTGTATTTTCTCACCCAGTCTTCTCCTATTCAGTTTTATAATTTTGGGGTTTTGGTATTGAGGAATTAAATGAGTTTGATGGTTTAGGTAAACTCTAGCAGCGGGTAATCACTGGGTTTCATCCAAAACAATCATGGGTACCGTAAGAAATTATTAAGCCTTTGCGAATTTTTGGATTAGTGAACTCTATGTTGATTATAGTGATATTGTATGAATTAGATTGAGTTTCATGTTGAATTGGAGTCCAATTGGTGGTTTGGAATAAAATTCTGGTGGTTGAGCTTGTGGAATTGACATTTGGAGACTTGGAGCTTATGGTCGGAAGGATTTTGAGGTCTTCTGAGTTTAGGGAGAAATCGGCCAAGGTATGGTTTCGATTTCTCGTAGTTAATATATAATGTTACGTAAAAACTTAGGCTAGTTGACCGTAGGATAAGTTGAACTATGTGTATTGTTGAGGATTAGTGATTAATGATGTATATTGTTGAATGAATTTGTATGTTGGCATGTTGTGGTATGAATGGGAAGTGTGTGAATGTAATTAGGGATATGAAGTGCTATTTTGGGTTGTGGATAATGAATTGCTAATTGAGGATTTCAAAAAAATTGAGATTTAGTGTTTTTGAGTAAAAACTGATTTTTGACCAACTTGGGCAGGCCATAACTTGGCTTTTGAACCCCAAATATTGTTAAAACTTATCTTGAATGAAAATTGGGTCTGTGAAGTTTCCAACCTTTGAGAAACGGACGAAAAATAATTTCTAATGAAAAAGTTATGCATGAACGAAATTGGGTGTGTAAAACTGATTTCTGCAGACTTAACAGCTTTTCCTGAAAAATGCAAGGCATGCATATATGGAAACATGCCTGTGTATGCAAGAATTCTCTTTGTCCAACACACTCACGTATGCATGGGGTGGATGCGTACACGAATATGTCAAATTTTCAATCATGCACATCCAGGGATGTGCATGTGTCTAGGAAGCACCGATACGACACGCGATACGGACAAGACAAGACACGGATATGCCGACACGTTCTTTTTATAAAAAATTTAATACGACACATTTAGGATACATTGTTAATTAAAATTTTAATAATATATTAAATTAATAAAATATCATATTGTAAATATAGTTGCATAAAAAAGTCTTAAAATTATGCAATTATTAAAAAAATAAAAAACTTTAATCTACTCTTGTCATCTCGCTAACAGAAAATGTATTAATTTCTTCTCCTTCAAGTCCATCATCCGCAAACACCATAGCTTCAAGTCAATCATCCTCTGTATCTTCTTCTTCTTCTTCTTCTTCTTCAATATAACGTAGAGAACCAAGAACGGCTAAGCTAGTGAGTAAGTAAGTAACCAAAAATAAACGGTAAGTAGATTTAGGTTTTGATTTATTAATTATTTTATTTTTAAATTTAAATGTTTTTATTTTAAATATTTTAAAATTAAAAAGGAAAAATTGGTTAATCGGGCCATAAAATCACAAAATCAATTTCAAAATTGCAGCCCAGCAGAAAGATTCATCTCATGAATATCTGAATCGGGTCGGACTCGTTCGGATTCGTGACCGCTTCACCAAAATTCTGCACCGTAAGAAAACACGCCGCTAATATGCTCGTTTGACGTATCCACCGCGTGTCGGCGTCGGATTCGCGTCTGACACGGATACGCCGGCACTATGAGCGAATCCGTGCTTCATAGGCATGCATACGCGAAAATGCGTGATTTACACTCATGCGTACGTGACTGAGAGCCTATATACGCGGAGACCCCCTTCTGTTTCACGAGATTGTGTACACAGATGGTGCTCGTGTACGCGACTTTGGCATTTTAACACTCATGCGTACGTGAGAGGGGGCATGCATACGCATGACCCATGTTTTGTGAAAAACTATAGTTTTTAAGTTTTCAACCATTCCTCAAACTTTCCAAACCTCTATAATACATGTTTAGGGTCCGTTAGCAAGTTTTTGAGCTTTGGAACAAAGATGAATATGTAGAATGAGTTAAGGGGATGTTGAGAAGGATTTGCGGAGTGATAACTAAGTAATGAGGCGATGGTAATGCTGTATAAGAAGTGATTAATCCTAATCAGACAGCGTTGAACCAGGTCAGGAGAGCAACATGCAAAATACTCCGATGCTTAAGTCAGTAGTGTTTTAGGTGATAGTGTATTGAGAAGAAGCTACTCAACAAGAAAATATACTATTTATCTGAATCATCCAAAAATGAGAATTGGCTTAGTAAAGCTAGTAAATATTAAAGCCAGGAAAATGGTAAATAATAAAAGTGTTTAAGTAGTATAGAAGCAAAGTGCTTCAAAGTTCAAAAGTGACAAATACTAAAATCGCTCAAAATAAAACAAGCATAAGTAAAATGTTATCTAAGTAAGTCCCGAGTTCACTACATGAATACACTTAGAAATTTAACAAAGGGAAATTATATTATATCAACTATTTTCCCATCCACCACTTTCTTAAAGACCCTAACTTTGGAGATATCCAAGTCGGGAGCTATAAGTTTGATCTGGTCCAGCATATTCTTTTCATATCAAAGGCTCTGTCCACAGCAGCCTGTTCGACCTTTCTAATTAAAAGGGAGAGATTGTCAAGTTGTTGCATAAGCTCTGAAACTTGCTTCTTATGCTTCCCTTCCCTAACATCGGAAGCCGCTTTTGCCTCTTCTAGTGTCTTAACTTTGGCTTGCAGGCTCTATTTTTCTTCCCTAAGAACTTTCACAAACTCATTTAGGTTTCCAACCTTTGACTTTGCCTCATTTAACACTTTCTCCTACTTTGACCCCTCATATCAGAAGATCACAATCTCTTTTTCGGCATCTCTAATATAAGTGGCTGATGAATCCATATTTGATGATAAATTTTGGGTTGAATTGAGTGGATTTCATTATATAAACCCATATTTATTCATTTAAATAGCATACTTTTGTGTTTTTCTCTCTCTATTGTGCCTAATTGTGAAAACATGCTCTGTTGTGCTTAATTTAATCAATTTTATTCCACTTTCAGTTCATTCAATGCCTTGATGGTTTTTATGAGTGATTTCAGGTGTAATAGGTAAGAATGGCTTGATAAGAATGGAAAAGAAGCATGAAATTGGGAGGAAACATAGAGAAAACAAAGAAGAAAAGCATTTCAGAGTATGCGCACTCACAATCACCTGTGCGTATGCACAGAATGAGAATCGGCCAGTATCCTTAGTTACAAATACCAGAGTGTGACTTCATTAAAAAGGGCAAGCATGAGAGGACCATAGAATAACATTAGGAACATTATTAGATAGTTTTAGAAGTTTTTAGTTTTAGTTTTTCTTAGGTTTTTCTCTCAACTTTTTTAGAGTTTAATTAGGGTTTATATTACAAGTTGCAATTTCCATTTTTGATCTTGGATTCTAACTTTCTTCCATTGTAAGTATTTCTTGAGTTTATCTTTAATTTCAATACTTGAGCTACACTTTCTTATAGTTTAAGCCACTTTGTTTATATATAAACACTTTTGTAATTTTGATTTCTAGTTGATGAATTTGATAATTGTTGGTTAATCCATGTTTGTTTGAGTTACCATTGTTGATTTTGTTCATTAATTGCTCATAGTTTTAAGTATTTTTGTAATATGGCTATGTTTGGTGATTATGCCCACCAAGTGTTTGTGGAAATGTCAATTTTGAATATGGAGTAAATTTTCACTCCTTGGCTTGGAAAAAATGAGTATATAGGATACTAGAGTCATAATGTCCGACATTTAGTGATAATTCTTGGATTGTTAGTTGTTATTGTTTCCACTAATGCTAGCGTTTTACTAAGGTAATTAGTAAGTTAGCTAGGATTTGTGGATTAAGAACAATTATGCTCACTTGACTTACTCTTCGATGTTAAGGGTTAACTAAGTGAGATTAATCCATTATAATTATCATAGTTGTGGTTATGACAAGGAAGGAAATTACTAACTCAACCCAAGCCAAGGTTCTATTTATGTTACAATTCCATCATTTTTTGAGCTTTACTTCTTCTTACTATATTGATAGTCTTTAATTCATTTATTAGTTCATTAATTGTAATTTTGATTGTTCATTAATTTCTTTAATTGTTTGCTTCATTATTGAAAACCCCCGAATTCACAACCAAACTTGTGAACTTATGGTCACTAGTTCCTTGGAAAGATGACTCGGGATCCTACTCCCGGTTAATTTGGTTTGAATTGTGACATCTCTATTCTAAACTTTGGTCGAAGGTCGCCTTGTCAGTTGGGGCTATACTTGCAATGCAATCTTCATTCTTGAGAAATTTCTAACCGACGATCCGGCCTTCACCAAGTTTTTAAAGCCGTTGCCGGGGAGCTTAGAGCAATGAGTGCTATAATTTTGGTTGTTGTGAATATGTGAATAGTGTGAATACTTGATTTTTGTTTGTCACTTGACACTAATTGGTAGCTAGTACCTTTATTTAGATAGTTTTGGTAGTTATTGACTATTAAATTGCTTTTTATTTACTCTCTTACTCTTGCTTTGTTTTGATAATTGCATGATTTCTATGATTCCTCAGTTGAATGACACGGTCACTTTCAGACCCGAGCTTGGCCTCTTTTGATCCTAAAATAGAAAGGACTTTAACTCATTTTAGACAAGCTCGGCACCAGTTAGAATTTGTGCATAGTGAATCGGATTCTCTTAGAGAGTGACCCGATTCACCATCAATTTCTAATCGTGATTCTCATTATTCATTTAACGAGGGAATCTTGTATTCTTCTGTTGGAAGTGCTAAAATTTCTGTGAGTGAATCAGGTGATAACAACATGGTTGCACCACCTCGGAGAATCACCCTCAAAGAGGCCAGAGCTCCAGACATCACTTTGCAACCAGTACAAGTTCGTTATCTGGATTTAGATGAGAACTTTGAACTCAAGACGGGTTTGATAAACTTACTTCCAAAATATCATGGTTTGCTGGGTGAAGACCCCCTCAAGCACTTGAAAGATTTTCAAGTTGTGTGCTCGACTGCGAGAAGGCATGGTTCAGATGAGATAGCTGTGATGGTTTTTGCTTTCCGTTTCTCCTTAGAGGGAAAAGCAAAAGAATGGTTTTACACCCAATTTGATGAAGTGATCACTAATTGGAATTTATTGCGAAAGGAGTTTCTTGAGAAGTTCTTTCCACCTCAAAAGATGGATCGTTTGAGGAAAGAAATCTCATGCATCATGCAAAGAGATGGAGAAACACTTTATGAATATTGAAAAAGATTTAAGAAGTTGTTGGAGTCTTGCCCTCACCACCGCATTATTGAATTGGTGCTCATAAGCTACTTTTCCCAGGGCTTGGTCCCTCAAGACAAGCTACTCATTGATGCCTCAAGTGGAGGATCTCTCACTAAAAAGAAGACCACAGAAGAAGCTTGGAAAGTTATTGCAGATTTGGCGGACTCAACTCAACATCTAAGGGTAAGAAACACCCAACCAAAGGCTATAAGTGAAGTCTCACCTTCCGGTGACGCTATCTTGACCAAGACACTTAGTGAAATGACAATTTTTCTAAGACAAATTACTCAAAGTCAACAAATTTCACCAATGTTTCTTGCTCCACTGATGAGCGGATAATTTATACACTTTTTGGCATTGTTTTTAGGTAGTTTTAGTAGGATCTAGCTACTTTTTAGTATATTTTTATTAGTTTTTAAGCAAAATTCACACTTCTGGACTTTACTATGAGTTTGTGTGTTTTTCTGTGATTTCATGTATTTTTTGGCTGAAATTGAGGGACTTGAGCAAAAATCTGATTTAGAGGCTGAAAAAGGACTACTGATGCTGTTGGATTCTGACCTCCCTGCACTCGAAATGGATTTTTTGGAGCTAAAGAAACACAAATGGCGTACTCTCAATTGAGTTGTAAAGTAGACATCTTGGGCTTTCCAGCAATATATAATAGTCTATACTTTGCTCGAGTTTTGACGACGCAAACTGGCGTTCAAACGCCAACTTCCTGCCTTATTCTGGCGTTAAACGCTAGAAATAGGAAAGAAGCTGCAGTTAAACGCCCAAACTGGCATAAAAACTGGTGTTTAACTCCAAGAAAAGTCTCTACACATGAAAGCTTCAATGCTCAGTCCAAGCACACACCAAGTGGGCCCAGAAGTGGATTTCTGCATCATTTACTTATTTCTGTAACCCTAGTGAATAGTTTAGTATAAATAGAACTTTTTATTATTGTACTCACATCTTTTAGAATATCTTTTGGAACATCTTTGGATTATCCTTAGATCATCTTTGGAACGTTTTTCCTTAGACTTGGAGGCTGGCCATTCGGCCATGCCTGGACCTTCATCACTTATGTATTTTCAACGGTGGAGTTTCTGCACACCATAGATTAAGGTGTGGAGCTCTGCTGTTCCTCGAGTATTAATGCAAGGTATTATTATTCTTCTATTCAATTCAAGCTTATTCTTATTCTAGGATATTCACTCGCACTTCAATCTGATGAATGTGATGATCCATGACACTCATCACCATTCTCACTCATGAACGCGTGCTTGACAACCACTTCCGTTCTATCTGTAATCGCTTGAGTGTATATCTCTTGGGTTTCTAATCAACGATTCACATCGACTCCCCTCTGACAATGGGGCATTTGAATCTGAGATTAGAACCTTCGTGGTATAGGCTAGAAACATTTGGCAGCATTCCTGAGATCCAGAAAGTCTAAACCTTGTCTGTGATATTCCGAGTAGGATCTAGAAAGGGATGACTGTGACGAGCTCGCGACTGTGGGGCGTAGTGACAGACACAAAAGGATCATTGGATCTTATTCCGACATGATCGAGAACCAACCGCTGATTAGCCATGCGGTAGCTGTGCCTGGTATTTTTCATCCGAGACGAGAAATCTGACAGTTGATTAGCCGTACAGAAACCGTAGAGGACTATTTTCACTGAGAGGAGGGAGGTAGCCATTGACAACGGTGATCCTCAACATACAGCTTGCCATGGAAAGGAGTATGAATGATTGAATGAAGACAGTAGAAAAGCAGAGATTCAGAAGGAATAACGCATCTCCATACGCTTATCTGAAATTCCCACCAATGAATTACATAAGTATCTCTATCTTTGTTTTATGTTTATTTATCTTTTAATTATCAAAACTCTATAACCATTTGAATCCGCCTGATTGAGATTTACAAGATGACCATAGCTTGCTTCAAGCCGACAATCTCCGTGGGATCGACCCTTACTCACGTAAGGTATTACTTGGACGACCTAGTGCACTTGCTGGTCAGCTGTGCGAAGTTGTGAAGAGACGTGTGAATCATGGTATTGTGCACCAAGTTTTTGGAGCCATGCCTGGTGATAACAATTTCGTGTACCATCCACCTCAACCTCCTAGGATTGAAGGACCTACTAGATCTTATGGTATTTGTGCTTGCAATGGTCACTACGCCGATGAATGCCCCCAAATCCAAGAAGACAACACATTGGTGGTGGCAAATTCTTATCCACAAAGGTCCAATTTCAACCAAAGAAATCAAGAATCTTACCACTATCGAGGGAACCAAAGTCGGTAGAGAGACAACTCAAATCAAAAATGGAATCAACCCTTTCAAGCTCAACCTTTTCAACTCAACAAGTTTATTATCCCTAACCCTCTCAAGGCCAACAACCTTAATATCAACCACCTCAACCTCATTACCAATCATATCAACTACAAAACCCACTCCACTCACAACCCAATCAACAATCACACTCCCAACCTCAAGCAAGATATCAACCACCACATACTAGGCCTACACTTCACTAAAATAATCAACCTCACATGAGTGTTGCATTTTAAAGCTTCATACAAGACAAAACAGGAGTTCCACAAGAAACAAAAAAACCTACATGACAACCATCACTGAAGCCTTTTTTCGTTTGGCTCTGTCTCCTTCCAATAATCATAACACCCCCAACTATCTACCTCTAGTGGCCTACCCTCTCAACCTCAACCAAACCCCAAAGGAAGCATTAATGAAATCACCCTAAAGAGTGGTACAAGGTTGGATGAAGTTGGTCTTAAGCCTACAAGTGTGAGCAAGAGAATCCACAATAAAGAAATAGAAGAGGAGGTAGAGTCGGATGGAGTTGAGAAGGAAGAATGTTGCAAAAGAAGAGGAAGACCCATTAAAGGTCAAGGAACCCAAAAGGAAAAACTCCCTTGAGGAACCCACACCAATTCCTTTTCTATCGATGGCTAAAATAGCCAAGAAGCATGAAGACATTGACCCTAATGTGGTGAAAATTTTTAAGAATGTGGAGGTTACCGTTCTCCTTTTTCAAGCCATCCAATAAGTTCCAAAATATACCAAATTTCTAAAGGATGTTTGCATTCACAAGGAGAAAATTGGTGAGCTAGGAAAGAGTCTGGTGAGTGACTCTATCTCTTCTCTTATTCTGGAAAAGTGTAATGATTCCGGTCCTTGTTTGGTGACTTCTGTGATTGGTAGGATAGAATTCACGGATTGCATGTGTGACTTGGGAGCTTGTGTGAGTATCATGCCTCTCCCCATCTATGAAAAGTTAAACTTGACACCATTGAAGCGGTCCAGAGCAAGATTTGTGTTGACGGACAAAAGTATTGTGTCGGTTGTGAAAATTGTGGAGAATGCGTTGGTAAACATTCAAGAGTTTCTACTATCAGTGGACTTTCACATTTTGGAGACACCTCCAATTGATTCGGACAAACCATCTTCCATCCTCCTTGGGAGGCCATTTTTTAAGACATTCCGGTTCAAGTTGGATGCATTTTCGGGAGCTTACTCATTTGAAGCCAAAGGAAAAGTGGTGAAGTTCACCTTGGATAGAGCCAAGAAACAAACCCATGAAATATATTCTATCTTTGGTTGTGATCTAATTGAAGAGCAAGTGATTGAGTCTAATGTGGGACAAGAGGAAGAAAAGGTTGTCAAAGAGCCTATCTCATTGGACCACACACAAGTTAAGCATGCCAAGGAGTTGGAGATTTTTCTCCTTGGGGAGGCTTTAAGTATTGATCATTGAATTCATGCACATCTAACTTAAGGACGTTAAACCAAAGTGCTAAGTGGGAGACACCCCACCATGGTAGCATCTATCTAACCCTTTCTTTGTTTATATTCTTGGTTTATTGCATTTTTTCTTGTCTTAGCTAGCTTAGGATTAGTTTAATTTTCAGTTTAGTTAGATTGATTTTTGTACGGATCATGAATTTGTGAGTTTCTGGATGTTTTAGGGTTGAAAACCCTTGTTGAAATCTAGTGGTACCTTAGAATTTGAGAAATTTTTTTTGAGAAACAGAGCAGTGTGCGTAAGCACACATACCCCAAATTCTACATCCTGTGCATACGCACGTAGATGTGCGTATGCCAACTCATTTGCAACCCTTCTGCTGGGAGCACTCACACCTGCTTGTGCATTCGCACCCCAGCTTTTCACCTTTTCTGTGCGTGTGCACACACTTGTGCGTACGCACACCAACCCCAAATCCTGCATCTTGTGCGTACACACCTAGCTGTGCGTACGCCAACTTAATTTCACAGTCTCTACTAGGAGCGCTCGCACCTGGTTGTGCATTCACACCCTAGTCTTTTTCCCTTTATCACTGTGCGTACCCCTCGCAGTTTGCAACCCTTCTGTTGGAGCACCCGTGCACCCTTCTGCGTCTGCATCCCCTGTGTTTTCACCTCTTGTGCGTACGCACAGACTTGCGTGCGAACGCACAGACGTTAAATTGGGCATCAATTCGAAAGATGCCCTGTCGCGCCAGACCAGCCCCAAAACTCTTCTCTTCTTCTTCGTCTGGTGCGCCACACCACTACCCTCCCCACCCACCCTTCTTCTGTCGGCCCGCAGCTGCTGCGCCATCGTGCCCCCCTCCTTCTTTCTTTCTTTCTTTCTTTCTTCTTCTTCTTCTTTTTCTTCTCTCTTTCTTTCTTCAACCGCGAGCCTGCCCTGTTCTTTCTCAGGCACCGGTTCTATCTCCGGCGAAGCTCTACCACCATGAGCATTGCAATGGCTGTCATAAGTGCCAATGTTACATCATCTCTTCTTACATTCTTCAACTTTACATTTACAGGTTCTAATTTTCTTTATGCTATTTAGATGCTTGCTTAATTATTTTTAGCTTGTTTTGATTTCGTTTTAGTAAACTATGTTAGGTTTAAATTATTTGATTAATTGTTGTCGAATTGCAAGTGTTCAATTTCTAAATTTTTGGGTTGTTGTTGCTTGAATTTAATCTTGAAATTGATGATTTGCACAATGCACGCTAAGTGTTCGATGAATTTTTCCAGTGATTTTTTTGTTTGATTCATATGTATTCAACCTCTTTCTTGTTTGGCAAATTCCATGAATTGTGCAATGTTAAAGATGATTCTTGATGATGTTACACTTGAATTTCTCAATGCATTTCTTTAGTTGTTAATCTTGAACTTACACACACCCATGTGATACATGCCTTAACTTTGTTGCATAAAAGGTAACTTGTTCATGAATGCATTGACCTTAATTGGATTGAATTGTTCATTGTTCATCATGATTTTCAAATTATGCTAATCACATTACAAAGTGCTTATTCCACGATGTTTTGATCAAACATCTTTTGCTTCAACTCAAGCACTTTGCTTATATGATTCTTACATTATTTGGATGAACAAATGATATCTCTCTTTGATTGAATCGGCTGTTGTTATTATGCAACTTTCATAGCATTGAGCTTTCATTTCCACAACTTCAATACATATTTTCTCAAAGAATTCAATTAAGTTACCTTGTGTTTGCTTAAGATTGCTCGTGTTTCAAATTTCGGTCTATCTTTTGATTTGCAACCTAAGCCACTTTATTGAGAAGCTTAAGCTTTAAATTTTTTATTGTGTGATTGCTGTTTTAACCGGCCAATGTGTGTGTTCTAGTTGCGCACACACTTTGAATGCACACATTGTCTTTTCTTAAGCCGCACTAATTTGTAAATCTCCTCGATTAAGTGTTTGTACTTTGTTTATATTGTTAATGCTTCCTCGTTGTTCTTTTTGTGCCACTTATCGTGTCATCTTGAAATCTATTTTTATGTTCCTTTTCAAGATACGCCGAAAAGGCAAAGAGCTGACTATACCACCGGTGAGTCCGAGAGGTATTCTTCCATGCCCCTTCGATCACCAGAGCGATACGTCGAGCACCTTTACCAATGAGAGAGCCGACCTCCAATATGACAAACTTGAAAAAAGGGCAATACATTGGGAGTGGAAGCTCAAAATTCTGGAAGAATATGTGGCGGCCATCCATGATAGAATTGCCCCATTTCAATGGAGATTTCTTGAACAATACCCCCATTGAAATCAATGAATCTATGGTGCAGAAATTTTATGCCAAATATCAAGCTTAGGAAGCAGAGACGGTATTCCTCCGAGGAAAGACATTGGATACTTCCGATCAAGCTATTGAAGCTCTTCTGAAGATTTTCCACATCCCGCCTAATAGAGATGGATACTGGAAGATCAAAACGGATGTGATTAAGGGGAGAATTTCCTTGGCTCCCATTCTGAAGAAAATTGGTCGTCCCGGTGCCTCTTGGGAGTATAGTAAGGGAGAAAAAGTTGTTTATATACTTCCTAGCACCCATGCTACTCATATCCAAATTAGAGCTGTTGTGCTCCTTTTGGCTATTCTGGAGGGCAAGAAGATAACTATCTTGCCCCTGATTCAAGAGTCGATGTGGAAGATGATTCGAAAGATGAAGTTCAGCATCCCCTTCCCATCGCTAGCGATGAGATTCGCCATAGTAGCTAGGGTAGAGAGGAGGCCTATAGATGTCATGTTCAGGTTCCCGACAGGCCACCGGTTCATCCCATATGGAGATTTGGATGGGTCGGCAAAGAAGACCACCAACAAGAGGAAAGCACCTGAGCCCACATCATCATCAAGACCACCACCTTCATCAGCACCCACACCTTTTGCCCGGCCTCTTTATGACATGGTCCAGGACCTAGTACAAGATGTTCGCCAAAATGAGCACCTTGATCAAAGGCGTTTCGACTGGTTGGCGACAAGGCTAGAGGGAAGAGATCCTAGCCCGTTTCCAGTAGTGTCACCTGAGCCGGTTGTGGAGGAAGATGATGAAGATGATTAACCCGATCTCCGATGCACACCAGCTGAAAGTGGAGCCTCTTAGATCTTCACCTCCCGGATTATGTGCATGCACGGAGGACCGTGCAATGATTAAGTGTGGGAGAGGATCCGCAACTTTAGAGTGTAAAAATTTTTCTTTCTAAACACTTTGCACTGTTTTCTAATTTTAGTGGTTATATCATTTTTGTGAATATTTGTTGGTATTTCATTAAATTGAAGTTTGGATATATATATATATATATATATATATATATATATATATATATATATATATATATATATATATATATATATATATATATATATATATATAAAAGGCCGAAGCGAATCAACGAGGGAAAGGGGAAGAAGGCGTAATAAAATAAGATAATGCAGTTATGTATGTATAATGTAGAAAATAAAAGAGCATAAAGTAAATAATTAAAAAGGTGGTATGATAAAATCAGCCATTAATATTAGAAGAAAGCCAGCACTAGTGGTAGTCTGCCTGCACTAGCTAAGGGAGAAAGAGATATATGATATAAAATTATATTTTGTTGATTGAAAATATGATTGAAAAGAAAAAGGGGGAAGAAGAAGAGCTGGAGAGCTTACAAGGGAACTCTCAGATCTTCTCTCTCTAACTTCTCTCTATGATTGTATAAAATGAAAGGGTGCCTCACAATGAAAACGATGCCTCCTTTTATAATTGAAGATTTTACTGTTTCTATAGTACATGTAAACATGACCTAGACTATAGCCACAGTACTATTAAACATGACATTGTATTGAATCCTATAGATTAAAGCGGCTGGGATAGATCCTTCCTTCATGTTAAGACCATGAATTCGGATGTTTAGGAAAAGAGAGTCAAGGATGTTGACATCTAACAAACTAACCGTTTTGTTTGAAAAACAGTTGAAGTAAACTGGACCGTGTCCTAAGCTTGTTTCTACTATTCTGATTAAGGAATCTTGGAAATCATTGTGCCTAATATCTCTAAGACACATAAGGATGGAAGCATTAAGACCTTTTCTGATGAGAGGTTTGACAGCTAGCTGGATACAACCTATGTGAAGATATTTGTAGTGACGAGCATGTTCTCTGACAGATTGCTTGGTTAAAAGATGGAATTCCTCACCGGAGTTTAGCCTTAAAGGAATATTGTTTTCAGCGGTTTTGATAATGAAATCCAATTTTTTTTGTCATCAGGGACATATAACTCATCTTGAGGGATTTTGGGTATTTTCTAATTGTCTATGGCTTGATTTATATCTTTGAAGCACACTTCTTCTTCGAAAATATTGTGGTTGGGAGAAAGTTTCTCAGGCCGAGTTACTTTCTCAATAAGAGGATTGGAAGAAGAATAGGGTAAACAAGTGGAGGAAGAAGATGGAGAAGATCTCCTAATGGAGAGACGTCTAGAGAGTGAATGGAAGAGGTTAGTCATATTAAAAAAAATCTGATATCATTGCCCTTCTTTGGTTCAGATAGAACATATATATATTATCACTAGACTATCACTCAAATTTTTGAATCTGGAGATTATAACTCTTTTGAATCTTCCCCTGATCTAGCTCTCGAAGAAAGGGAACTAGGTTTTGTCAGCTTCAATGCCAATAATGTTTATGAATGGAATATAGATGGCAAAACTGAATACAACATCATGAGTATGCTCCAGCATATGACAATAGTAGGCACAACCTATCAAGCTGCTCATGAAACTTCTGAGGAAGTAATAGCCAATGTTATTGTTTCTGGGTTCTCTGGTCAACTAAAAGATTGGTAGGATAACTACCTTTCTGATAACCAAAAACAATCAATCTTTTCTGCTGTAAAGGTTAATGACAAAAACGAACCCATCATTGGAGATGACGGGGAACCTATCTCTGATGCTGTTAACACCTTAATCTTTACAATAGCGAGCTATTTCATAGGTGACTCATCTCTTTGGAAAGATCATTCTATTGAATTACTTTCCAATCTCAGATGCAAAACTTTGTCTGCTTTTAGATGGTACAAGGACACCTTTCTTACTAGGGTCTATACCAGAGAAGATAGTCAACAACCTTTCTGGAACAATTTGAGAACTTTCTGTGAATAGTTTGGTCTTCCTGCTTGTCATCCAAGGAAATCTAAAAGACCATCCAATCAAAAAGTTTTTAAACCTAATCTTGAAAAGAATTTCAGAAGACCTAGAAAATATTTTCAAAAACCGATGAATGAAAAAAATTTCCAAAAGAATTTCCAAAAGTATCCCCAGAAAAACTCATTATTTGCTATACATGTAAAAAACCAAGACATGTTAGCAAATACTGTAGATTAAAAGGAAAGATTAATAATATGAACCTTGAACCTCAAATTGAGGAACAGATTAACAATCTTTTATTGAAAGTTCAGATGATGATTCTGGACCGAAATCTTCGGGCGATATTAATAATATCCAAGTTGATGATATTGGATCATCCTCAGATTCTGATGTCAAGAAAATTAATATTTTATCTAAAGATCAAGATCTCTTATTTGAAGCAATAGAGGCTATTGGTGATCCAGAATAAAAGAAAGACTTTCTTTCTAAATTAAAAAAATCTTTACAAAAAGAAAAGAAGCCCAAAAATCTTGTCCTTAGCAATAAATATGATGTCAAATCCATTTTCAAAAAATTAGAAAAACAAGTTATTCGTCTTATAACCATTCAGGATCTCCAGACTGAGGTTAACAACCTTAAGAAGGAAATCCAAGGAATCAAAAGAAATCAAGACGATCAACAACTCATTCTCTCGCAATTAATGCAAGGTGAAGAGTCTGATGATGGAGAACTTGACTCTTTTGAAAAACAGCCTGAGTTTTCTAGAAAACAGGAAAATGAAAGCTCTATCGACAATAATGGAAAAGAAATCTTGAGATTAATAAATATATTCTCTTTTATGAAATGTCATGTTAATATCCGAATTGTCGTTAAAGATTTTGTTCTCGAAACCATCGCACTCTTTGACACAGGTGCAGATTCAAATTGTATTAAAGAAGGTCTGATCCCCACAAAGTATTTTGAAAAAACTACTGAACTTCTTAGCTTGATAACGGGTGAAAGACTGAAAATCAATTTCAAATTAACCAATGCTTTTGTTGAAAAGGGTAATCTTAGGATTCCAACTAATTTCATCATAGCAAAAAATATAAAAAATGATGTAATCTTGGGGACACTTTTTATAATCCTTTTGTTTCCAAACTTAGCAGATTTTCTTGGAATTACCTCTTATGTAGGTGGACAGAAAACTTTCTTTCAATTTCTAGACTCACCAACCCAGAAAGCTTTAAACCAAATTGAATCCAAAACCAAACAGATTTATTTTTTGGAAGAAGAATGAGGTAAAGAAGTGGAGGAAGAAGACGGAGAAATATTTGCATGTTGCCTAGTATAGGAATTAAGTTTGGTAAAAACAAGAAAGGAATTTTCAAGAAATCTCTTTTAGGGCATTCCATTGATTAGATTGGAAAACTTGTTTTTCAACTTGCTTGAAGTATTTTGTAAAACATAGAAAGAGCTAGAACAAAATACCAAGTAAGCTTTGAGCTTCAATTGTGTGGTTGCATATTTTCAACCACAAATTTTGTTCTTGTGTGTTATACTCCTTTTATGACTGTGATCTTAGATTTGATTGAGTCTTTATGTCCTATATTTGATGTTTTGAGTGCATTTAATATGATTGAGACCATTTTTGAAATCAAAACTCATTAACCCATGTGGTCATACCCTTATATCTACCATTGTAACCCACTTTTGAGCCTTTTGATTTCCCTTTCGTTCTAATTTTAAGCACATCATTCTCCTTAAGCAAAAAACATTAATGTCCATGAATTATATCTTTGATTAGTTTAGGCTGAGGAGTATGTGTTATTTAAGTGTAGGGGGAATTATGGAGAAATATTGGTAGTAAGTTTACTTTGGGTATTCATTGAGAAATTTTGGAAAAATGGGTAAACACTCATGCATTCATTACTTAAAACATATGCATCTCTCTTTAGTGATAGAAGAAAAATTTTGGTGTATATACTTTTGCAAATTAAAAAAAAAAAGAGAAATGTTATTAACAATGTTAAATAAAGAATGCATATGTGTGAATTAGAAAGATGATGCATGAGTGAATGTGAGAAAGGCGATGAATGGGAAGTTAGGTTATTTTTTTTTGTGTAAATAGGTTGATATAGGATTAGGTGGGATACTTAAGCTAATCAAAGATCCAATCTAATAGTCCACTTAACCATATTAATCCTACCCTTACCCTAACCCCATTACAACCCTCTAAACACCTCATGATATTTGTATTCATGCATCAAGTATTTGTTGATTGTTAGATGACTAGAAAATCCTAGAAAATATGATTAAAGGAGAATTGAGTGATTAAGCCCTAAACACTAAGCGATTAGAGCGTATACACATTCGGTGAGGGGTTCGATTGCTCAACTCTATAATTTCTTCTCTTATCTTGTGCTTTCTTGCAAGTTGCCGAATTAATCTTGAAAACTTTGAATCAAATATGTGGACATTGATCATATTGCATTCTTTACTTGCCTTAGCCCTAATGATCTACTTTGGATTGATTGAAATTCTATTGCTTGTTTTTGCCAAATTTAGTAGAGACCTTAGTATAGATATAAGTAGATAATATTTAGCATAGTTACATGCATGTAGATAGTGCATTAAATAATTTGCTTGCCTATTTTCACATTTCTCCTTTAATTGTGATTAGCATGAGGACATGCTATTGTTTAAGTGTGGGAGAATTGATGAATCCATATTCGATGATAAATTTAGGGTTGAATTGAGTGGATTTCATCATGCAAACCCACATTTATTCATTTAAATAGCATACTTTTGTGTTTTTCTCTCTCTATTGTGCCTAATTGTGAAAACATGCTCTTTTGTGCTTAATTTAATTAATTTTATTCCACTTTCATTCCATTCGATGCCTTGATGGTTTTGATGAGTGATTTCAGGTATAATAGGTAGGAATGACTTGATAAAAGCGGAAGAGAAGCATGCAATTGGGAGGAAACATGGAGAAAACAAAGAAAAAAAATATTTCAGAGTGTGCGCACGCACAACCACCTGTGCCTACGCACAGAATGAGAATCGACCCGTGTGCGTACCCACACACCTGTGCGTACACATAAGTACCAGCGTGTGACTTCATTAAAAAGTCACTTGACTCGCGATTTTGAGGGATTAGAGGCCCAAATCTGATGGCCTAGAGCTCATATAGAAGGGGCAAGCATGAGAAGACCATAGCATAACATTAGGAACATTATTAGATAGTTTTAGAAGTTTTTAGTTTTAGTTTTTCTTAGGTTTTTTTCTCAATTTTCTTAGGGTTTAATTAGGATTTATATTACAAATTGTAATTTCTATTTTTTATCTTGGATTCTAGCTTGCTTCTACTTTAAGTATTTCTTGAGTTTATCTTTAATTTCAATACCTGAGCTACACTTTCTTATAGTTTAAGACACTTTATTTATATATGTACACTTTCACAATTTTGATTTCTAGTTGATGAATTTGATGATTGTTGGTTAATCCATGTTTATTTGAGTTATCATTGTTGATTTTGTTCATTAATTGCTCATAATTTTAAGTATTTTTACAATATGGCTATGTTTGGTGATTATGCCCACCAAGTGTTTGTGAAAATGTCAATTTTGAATATGGAGTAAATTTCCACTCCTTGACTTGGGAAAAATAAGTATATGGGATACTAGAGTCATAACGTCCGACATTTAGTGATAATTCTTGGATTGTTAGTTGTTATTGTTTCCACTAACGCTAGCTTTTTACTAAGGTAATTAGTAAGTTAGCTAGGATTTGTGGATTAAGAACAATTATGCTCACTTGACTTACTCTTCAATATTAAGGGTTGACTAGGTGAGATTAATCCATTATAATTATCATAGTTGTGGTTATGACAAGGAAGGAAATTCTTAACTCAACCCAAGTCAAGGTTCCTTTTATGTTTTGAACCACAATTCCATCATTTTTTTTATCTTTACTTGTTCTTACTACATTGATAGTCTTTAATTCATTTATTAGTTCATTAATTGTAATTTTAATTGTTCATTAAATCCTTTAATTATTTGCTTCATTATTGAAAATCCCCAAATTCACAGCCAAACTTGTGCACTTGTGATCACTAGTTCCTTGGGAAGACGACACGGGATCCTACTCCCGGTTAATTTAGTTTGAATTGTGACATCTCTATTCTAAACTTTGGTCGAGGGTCATCTTGTTGGTTAGGGCTATACTTGCAATGCAATCTTCATTCTTGAGAAATTCCTAACCGATGATCCGGCCTCTACCAGTGGCCGAGCGAAGCAACATTCTCTTGACTCTGGGCAAAGTTTCTTCCAAAGGAAGTTTAGCCAAACCCGACTTTGTCTTCTCAGTAAGAAGATATTCATCGACGAACTCGGAAGCCTGAAACCCGGTTTTGCTTTTTCTTGTTGGGAGAAGAAAGGGGAGAAATATATCCAACATCGTGAACCTCGAGACCAGCTCCCAAGTTGGATTTTAGCGGAGGAAGAATATTGCTCAAGGTGGCAGAAGAAGAAACTCGGTCACCACTACCCGGGTTAGTAGCAACATTAGCATCGGAAGAAGCCAATAGGTAGTAAAATCAAATGTATTTACCAATGGCATTCCGAGTTGCATGCTCGTCGACCAAAAAGGTCCGAAGACTCAAATAGTTTTCATTCCAAAGTTCCAAAAGTATTTGAATGCTCGCAAACTCAGATGAGTTAACACCTTGAAATTGAATGTTAGAAGACGATACGTTGAAATTCCAATATAAATTAAACATTTTTTATCTTCTAAAGTCATGAAAAGAGGTTTAGTTTCCTCTATCCTCTCAATCTTAAAAAATTTTTCCTTAAAATCATGGTAAGACTCCTAAAAAAGGTAAAAATCATCCTATTCGAGACACATTGGAAAGAGATGAACCCATGACCCTGGGAGCTAAAACGCATGGTTAAAGTTAAAAAAATAGAAAAAGAGCCTATACGAAGCATTCAACCCTAAGAAAGAGAACAACAGCTGAAACCTCGGATGATAGCCTAAGTGTTTAGATACAGTTGCAAAGATGCACAACCAGTATAACTTAAAATATCTTGTTGGAAGCTGGAAAATGGGATGGACTCTGAGACATGTGAATAATGTCTCGTACATCTATAGCCATTCAGGTTGGGAACCCGCGTGATGGTTAAAGTGGTAGAGGAAATCATTCTGATGAAGAATAGAAAGCACATATAGATTCCCCAAGTTTGAATAAAAAATAATCTCGGTTACTCACAAAGCTTCGAGCTCATCCTTGGTGATAGTGGAGGGAGTAGATTTCACTTTCTCGAAAACTCAGGAATACGGATCCATTCATTGACCTGCACGTTGGGGAGGACGTGGAGCTGGCCTAAAGGATGACGTTCTAACCCGCTCGCGAGAAGCCACCACCTTTTTTCTCGGCATCTCGGTATATCTACAGGGGCACTACCACTATATCACAGATAGAAAATTTCTTTTTCTTCCCTATGAGAAAGAGACTTTCTACCCTTAACTACCGAAAATTCCAGGAAAAATAAGAACTTTACAAACTACTCAAAACCTAAGAAAGGGAAAGAAGCTAAACAGTGGTACCCCCACTAAAGCGATTCGATTGTTTAAACACTCAGAGAAAAAACAACAGAAGGAATACTTCACTTTTAGTACAATTACACATGAAGGGAGAATGTCACTCCATTTCCACAAAGCCTAAGGTAATAAAGCAAAAATGGGGGAGTAAAAGGAGCGAAAACCTCTTACCTGGATGAAAGGAAATAACCACAAGGAAGAAGAAACAATGAAGTCCCAAGTGACCAAGAAACACAGGCAGAAGTCCAGGGGGTCTATGGCGAGTAGTGGAGAGGGTTTCTCTTCTCTTCAAAAAACAAAGAATGACTTCCGAAAGAAAATGCAGAAATGAATAAAGTTAAGTTAAGTGGAACTTTTTTCTAGTAAGGATAAATGCTTCATTAATTGATTGACTGATGGAGAGAGAAAGGAGTATAAGGGAAACGGTTTAAGAAAATGATTTGAAAACCAAGAGAAAATAAAACCGCTCTTGAAAAATTGAAAGGTTTCTCTTCAAAGAAATTTTTTGGTGCCAAAAAAACCCAAAAAAAAAGAACATGGAAGGCTAAGTGGGCCTGGTCCATTAAAATTTGGGCATACTTGACTAACTTGCAAGACAAGAAATCCAAGTTGAAAAACTGTTTTGGACAATAGTATTGAGAATCTGACTATACGAAATCATGCGTTATCAACGTTATGCGAAAAATACGGATAACTCATACAAAAATAACTTTAAGTTGGTAAAACAGTAAACATACAAGATAAATGTATATTCGACAATAAATGCTCAACAAATATTTAAGAAGTATATAAAATAAGAGTTTTAAAGACAGGTAAAATAAGATACATTATCTCTATTAAATATACTATTGACTTAAACCTTGAGTATCATTATAGATTACCTTTTCAACTTAATCTATAAACAATCTACATTAAAATCTTAGTTTTTTTTAAGTATGTATCTCAAATCAGATACGAACAGATAAATTGAGAGAAATATAAAAATAAAATGACTTGGTGGCTATGTGCTGATTTCATTCCTAAGAAGTAGAAGATGGCAATAGGAGGCTACCTCCAATCTTAAATTTAAATAATAAACTTTTGGTGTTGCTGTGTGAATTTATTTGTAGAAGGGGTGGAAATATATATGGTGATAAAATTCTTTCTAGAAGGAGCTATTGGATCAATAAACAAGGGGATCGGAAATCAAAATGAAAGCTGAATGAAGAAAGACTTTAGGCACACGAGTAAATGGAGAATTTTGCAAAATCAGCTAGTAATGAGAGATTACCTTGGCGTGAATAGATAGAAATAAACTAAAGGGATGATGTATGCAATTAGTGTATGTGTCTTGATTAAATTCAATTCACCTTGATGCTAATGTCGAAGGAGTATTTTTTAAGTTATGGATATTTTTTTGAGTTATCATGTTTATGTATTAGATAATTTTAGATTCAATATTTATTTAGTATTCGTTCCATATATGTGTCTAATTGTATTTTAATAAAAAAAAATACTTTTTTAAATATATTGATACACACTTAAATATTATTATGCATCAGTCATGTCTAACTTCATTTTTAACTTATATTCTTAAAATACACGACATAATATATATTATATTTATTAATAAAAAAATTATTTTAAATATTTTATATAATTAAAAAATTAAAAATAATTAAAATATATAATATATTTTAATATTAATAAAATATTAAAATATTATTTTAATATCCTTATGTCTTATAAAAAATTAAAATTTATATATTTATGTGTCTTGTGACATCTTGTATTCTGTTTCTGTGTGTTAATTTCTATACATGGCTAATCATTATACAAAAGGGAAGAAAGAGAATTAGCTAGTACATTGCTTCTAATTTACTAAATAAAATATGTATTTTATGAACAAAAAATTTTGGAGTCAAGTAGTATTTAACAATTTTATTTTGTATTTAATTAGTATAAATATTAAATTATTTTTAACAAATAAATTATATTAATTTATATGTAATATATAAATTGTATTAATTTATATATATGTAAAATTCTAATAAATATTAATGTTAAATTGTTAATTATATATTTATGTAGGTAAATTCTTATAAATATAGGTATAAAATATTACTGACTAATTATTGGCGATAATATTTGCTTATTAATATAACGGTTGAATTACAATAATTCATAATGAAGAATTGACATAAATATTTCAACCATACTTATTGCGAAAAAAGAAAAATATTGTTAAACATAGTGTAACAATCGTAAAAGCTACACTGTTATTATTCGATACTAACTCATCATTAAAGCACATAAAATAGCAATTAGTTTAAAATAAACGTAAGGTCCATTTGATAATCCTTTTAGCAATCAAGTTATATGCTTCCTCTGTCAGGTGTATACCATCCCAAGAAATATAATGGGATGGATCATAACATGCACTTGGACAACGTGATCCATTGTTAACTCCAGCAGCACAGCATGAATTTTGAATTGTTTTGAATCCTGCAATGGCATGATGACGAATAAACCACAATTATATTATTACTGATGATCACCGTTAAAAATAAAAAATCCTTTGTTAAAACGTAATCTGCAATTTATTTGTAGTAATGAATGAATATATTCTCTATCATTATTGTGGTTGAATATAAAAAATTAAATTGTTTTATAAGTTTTTATAATTTTATTAAATTTATAACTTAATTTTATAATTATTTTTAATTAATTTTTTTAATAATTAAATTTTTACTGTACCAAAAATTTTATTTAAAGTTAATATAATATTTTTTTAAAATTAAAAATATCTATACTTAAGAACTAAATCATTAAATTTAAACATCTTCTCATTTTTAAAATATTTTATTAATTTTAATATTTTTAAAAAAATTACTTAATTATAAAATTTAAAATAATATAGAGACACAACTAAAAAAATTTTAAATTATAAAAATTTAATTATAAATTTAGTAAAATTACAAAACTTGAGAATAATTGAACCAATATAAAAAAATATTTTAAACATGGCCAACTAAAAAAATATATACTTACTTACCATATCGTTTTGGAGAATGATATAATGGCAAGGCAGCACGGTAATAATCTGCATAGATGATATTTGTATTGGGATAAAGCCTTTGAAGTCGATTTATTTCTACGCGAAGTTTCTTGTTATAATCTTGAGCAAGCTCATTTAACCTTTTGAGACAACCAGCTTCATCATATTCCTTCATATTCGTAGTATTGAATATTCTTAAATAGATGACATTGCATCCAATTGGGAAATTTCCAGGAACAATCATAGTTCGAGCCCCTAGATGAATCAATTCCTGACAATAAGCATAAAAAAAAAGTAATACATTATGGTGAGAGGAAAAAACGAATCTTTCATTGTGAAACACAACTATTAAAATATATGAACTATAATTATTTAATTAATCAAGCTTACATTTATAGCTGAAGAGATTTCATTAATCACAAAAGGTATGTATGCCTTGATTTCTTCAACACTCTTCCTCAAAAAAAGTGGGTGATTGAAGTCATTGCCACCAATCTCCCCCACAAGAAACAAAGAGTTCCCAAGAACTTTTTTACAGTCTGCAAAAATAGAATAATAGACCATGTGTTTCATTTATATTTCTCATGTATTTAATATACTATATAGATATAATATATAATAGAAATATGAAAAACGTGTAATAAATAACTTATTTAAAAAAAACTCAAAATAATCCTGACAATTACTTTAAAAGATAACGAAGCTCTTGACAAAAATAAAAATCCAACTCGGCCCCTGAGATTTACTTTTATGGGACTGATTAATTCCTATGCCAAAAAAAATCAATATTATTTTTTTTCACATAAATTAATCAGTCCAAAAAAAATCAGGAACCGTGATAGGTGTCTTTTTTCTTAGAGGCCTCATTGTCCTTTTGAGATAACTGTCAAGGGCCGTATGAAATATTCACTCCTTATTTTATAAAAATAAATTTTGCTAACTTGAACTCAACATAGCCTCTTAGTTAGAATATAAAATAAAGTAATTACTATATTGACTAATTTCGCATTTATTAGTATCACATCAATTATTAATAATACACTAATAATTATAAAGGAAATTCTCTTCATTAAACAAATTTTTTCTTTAGAAACTTTTATTCTTTAATTATTCATCGATCTTGTTTAAATTTTAAGTTTAGTCTTGGCACATATTATAATCAACATTGTGAAATATATTACGGAGATAAATTGTCACAAATTTATAAAATTTGAACTAATTAATAAGAATGTACGTAATATAATAATAAATTTATAGCTCTTATATTATTTGCTTTTCAACCATATATACTGCATAATTTTTATGTACTTAAAAAGCATATCAAACTATCTTAGAAAGCTAGCTAAAGAATTAATATTAGCAAAAAAAATAAAAGTAAGAGTTACCTGAAGAAGAATTACAAATTGAAGGGAGCAAGTGTTTGAACCAATCTAACTGGACGGCAAGGGAATAGTTGGTGGCAATATTAAGGATACCCCTCTCTATGAAGAAGCTTGAATTCAAGGCAGTGGCACCTGCAACCGCAAAGTTCACTCCCTCTCTTCCCTTCCAATCTTTTTTTATCTTCCCATTCTTGATTCCTAGATACGGTTTCAGCAGTGGCAGCCCCATCTTCTGAGCTGTCAAACACAAACAAAATTAATAATTAAAAATAGAAAAGGGTCTTTATAATGTCTTTTATAATCAAATTTTATAAACAATATAATAAAAATATAATTAAAAGTACATAATACAGTTGTGACAAATTTATTACATTTATAAAAAAATTTAATGATTCTACTACAAAAAATTTTATTATTCTATTGTGAAAAATAATTATTTTAATAGTTATTTCTCTACTAAAAAAAATATGATAATTAATTTTTATTATTTATTAAGTACTTTTAAAATAAAATAAAAATAAAATGACCTATATACATTAAAAATTAGCTACTATTATAAATTTGTATATATTATTTACATCTGTTTTATACATACTTTTAAAGTAAAATAACTGATCAAGTACAAAATTAGTCAAAGTTTTCACATAGAATAATAAAACTTTTCATAGAATAGTCACCAAATATCTCGCAAAAGAATGATCAAATTTTTCATTAGCACAAAAAGTCATCTATATCATTGTATTTTTGTAATTTTTTTATATTTAAATTAGAATCTTGCTAGCGGCCAACAATTTGTTTGTCAACATATAACCAGTACTCGTATATTTAATTTGAAGAAGGAAAGTAGAATATGTTAGCTAAAATAAGTTTGTTGGTGTAACTTGTAAGGAGGAAAGAATTTAAAATAGAAAGGAATTAATAGTATGAGAGAGAAATAAAGAAGAATAAAAGAGAATTAGGAAAGAATAAAAAAAGAGAGATAAGGAGAAGATAATTTTATTGATGAAATTTTAAAGAGAATAAATACAAATTACTAATTTTATAGTTTTTTAATTCTCTCACTATTATTCTATAATAAATTATTCTATTTTTAATGAGAATTTTTTAGTTGGGTTATAGGGTCAGATCAGTTTTACTCCTTATATTTGACTGCATATATTGGCTAAAAAAGTGTCACCTATAGGCCTTTATAAATGAGAATCTCATGATATTATTTGTGAAATTTTATTACAAATATAAATCAAATGTAATTATATTATTTCTAAAATTTGAATATATTATTTATATATTATTAATTTAGTGACAATTTTATTAATAACTTATGAAAAATTTTAATTCCCACAAAAATAAATGACCAACTACCACTACCAATATTATCACTGCTCGTATCCTCGTCACTATAACTTCTAATCCACAAAGTTATATGCATAAAAAAATTCAATACCACTACCTTTTTCATTATCATCATCGACATAACTTATTAGCTTCAACATCCACTATTTCTTTTATACTATCATACATCATTATTACTAGCCACCAAAAAAAAAAAAAAAATACATCATTATTACTATCACTATGTTCTCCACCATCACTACCAACACCATCACATTACTATCTTCTTTTTTCAAAGTAACAACGAAACAATTAAAAAGAGAGAAAGAATAATGGGAAGGGGGCATACAGTTGTTAGTTCTTACCAAGGAAATCAACGATAAGACGGCCATCGGAGCACCTTCCAGTTGGGCGATGAAAATAAGTTTCTCCATAAGGAAGTTGTAAGCATGAAGTACGTGATGCCGAAAGCTTTTCAGTCTCATAATACAAGTTTCCGGTGTCGGCCAGGGAATCTCCGAAGCTGTATATTGCTTTGTAGCGGTGGCTTTGACCATAGGATCCTGCTACACCCATTGAAATCATGGACATAGCAGTCACATGAAGAAGAAGAAGAAGAACTGTTAAAGAAGAAGAATAAGCAGCCATGAATATTGTAATGTAGTGGCGTGAAGCGTTCTCAACTCTCAACTTTACTCTCCACGTTTTAAAGGACGTGTTTGGAATAATAAATAATAAATTGAAATAAAAAATTAAAAATTTATCTATTTTATCTATTCTATTGTATAAAAATTTAATTTCTACCCTTAACGAAAACCCACATCGCATGAGAATATTTTTCGATTTATTTCTTTTAATTCGTTAAATATAATTTATTACGATAAATTAATTATATTAATTAATTAATTTAATTAGATATTTAAATATTACGTAATTTATTATAATTTTTATCAATTTATTTTAGTAGTATTTATAATTTATTTCTTTTAATTTATTAAGTCAAATTATGTATATTAATTAATTGATTTAATTAATTTATTAGTCATTAAAATAATAAATTTATGAATAAAATAGACAATTAAAATATTTTTAACTAATAATTAAATTAAATTAAATTATATATATTTAGCTAAATTCAAATCATATAAATTAAGGATTAAATTAAAATAAGATAATTTTTTATTTATTCAAATTAAATACAATAAATACAAATTAATTTTATTAAATAATTATAAATTTATGATTTTCTGATTTTTTTTATATATAAATTGCCAAATAAAATTACAAAAATTATTATTTTTATTGTTTTTGCTATTTTAACTATTTTTTATGTATAACTTTTTTATATATATAAATATACTTAAAATGACAATCTATTATTTTTATCATCTTTTTTCTTGATGTATATTTATAAAAATTTTAAAATATTGATTAGATAAAAAATACTAATATCTCTATAGGAAAAGTACCATAACAAATACTTAATATCTGTCGTAAAATGTATTATTGTAAGCAGCAACTCGTGCCATATTACATACATACATATACACACACTTAGCCTCACATGCCATGCTACACTGGTTTTTTTTAATAAATAAAAAATATTTTATTTATAAAAATATATCATTTATAGTATTTTTATCATTTTGTATTTTATTATTTATCTTATTTACAGTATAAATAAAATATTATTTTATTTACATTGTAAATAAGATAAAACACGAAATGACGCAGTCGTATGACATTTGCACATGTGCTGTGTAACGTGCTTATAATGTGTTTATTTCGTTTACAGTGTAAACGAGATATATCATAATATTATTTCGTTTACACTGTGTAAATAAAATAAGCTAGAAGTATGCATATATATTGAACTCATTTACAGCGCCTTTTGAAGTAACATTTTCTCCATTTTTTTTACTTTTCTCCCACTTTTAACTTTTTTTAATCATATTATCGAGTACTCAAAGATTATGACGCACGCAGATGCACGTGATAAAGACATTAATTGTCTGAATGCAACATGGTATATCGCTGGGACAATCAATTTTTAGGTTAGTATTGTTATTTTCATATTTAAGTTAAATAAGTATATATTTAGAGTCATGGTTATGGTACTTTTGTATATATAGTATACGTTAGGTAGTAGAATGTATTGTTAGTAAGTATTAATTGATAGGATTTAGTTTAACTTATTAGATAAATTATTTTATTAAGTAAATATTTTGTGTATTTTATTATTTATTTAATTTGATTTCTATATTTTTTATTTTAATTTTGATAACTTAGTAGATATCTTTTTTTAGTCAATGGTAATGCATAAGTATGGTTTTAGTTATTAGTTAAATTAATTTATTAAGTAAATGTTTATTTTATTTTGTTTTTGTTTAATTTAATTTTTATATTTTTAATTTTAATTTTTCAACTGTTATTCAATGTTCTAATGAGACTTACGATTATTTGATATGTTTTTTCAAATGGTTGACTTTTAAAAATTAATTATTTTGTTTTCAACTGAGTTATGAAATGTGAAATACTTGTTTACTATATTTTTTTATTTCGATTTTAAATATTTACTTTTGAAATAGATTTTTTTATTCCAGTTTTTAATTTTTTATCAGAGGGCTCGCCTATTTCTTCCTAGGTGAGTGAATCGCACGCTTGCACCACCGAACACCATTGTTCTTTATTTGAAGGAGGCTGGATTTGGCGACACGGTGCCGCTCAGAGACTTCGTGTTTGACAACTCCCTGATCACGGCGTTCGTAGACTGCTGGCGTCCGGAGACCTACACTTTCCACTTGCCATGGGACGAGTACACCATCACCTTGCAGGATGTTGCGTACCACCTCGAGTTATACGCACATGGAGAGCCAATGGATGGGTGCTTCCATGATTTTCAGACATAGTACGAGCTCTCGACCTGGGATTGGGTGGAGTAGCTACTTGGTGCCAGGCCTCCTCATAGTTAGTAGCAAGGTGCTTAGAGAAAGGAGTCTTTCTCCATCAAGTTGACATAGTTTCGGCACCAGGTCTGTCATATGGCCAATACCGCTGATCCAGCCACCCTCTGACAGTACACGAGGTGTTATATACTATTGTTAATTGGGGGCTACCTGATGACTGACAAGTCAAACAATTAGGCCTATCTCTGGTGGCTGCCACTGTTGGATGACTTCCAGAGGTGCCACAGATTGTCTTGGGGATCTGCTGTACTTGCATGGACGTATCATTCCCTATGCTCTGCAGCATATCGAGACATCACTGACATTGCTGGATGCACTCTGCTTGTAGCCTTATGGATATACCACAGATGTTCTCAGTGGTGTCCACCTGAGAGATAGGTTCTGACATATCCCATGGTTGCGAGGTAACTATTAGTACTTATGGTTTTTTTTCTTTAATTATGTAATCAAAGATCCACTTGCATATATTGATACATTTTTATTCTTGCATACGTCGACAAGTTGATAGGTATGGCCCAGCAGGGTAGGAACCAACACGAATAGAAAGTCCTCCGATGGCGGCTGGCATTGGATCGGTTACAGTTACATGAGGTAACCGAAACTAAATAAATTACATATCCGGAGTCAGTAGCTATCGACTGGCGTGGGTTGATTGGGACAACCTCTTCGGGTATGCCCTGTTTGCCTGCAAAGACCACACCATTTATCTTGGCGTTCTCCCTCGTCCATCTCATTACCAAACCTCATGGAAATTGGTCTGCCAGTTGCTTTCCTGCGTGCATGGATGGATTAGGACACAATCATGTCTCGTACCATTTCAACCACAACTTTTCGTCTAGAATCGGCAAAAACTCCACGTCAAACACCTTGAACACAGCCTCCTGCATGTACACCGGATGAACATATGGACTCCATTCGATGCTTGCGGTGGCACAAGGGGTAAGGGCGTGATGACATGGAAAATGGAGTGATTAGAAAAGGCCACAGTCACACGTGCCCACCATCAACCGAGCACAGAATGAACCTTGAGACCAACCCTTGAAAGGTTTTAACTGCTCAACCACAAACACTAAAGCCCTTTGGTTGCAATGAGTAACATGCATTTTTGAGATTCCCACTTTGTTCTTCTCAATAGCAGCTACCATCTATTGAGAAAATTGATTCCCCATTGCCAGCTATGCTTGTGCCTCCTTGCCTTTTCTGACAAACAACTGATGCAGCCTCTCGTAAGTACATCGCATGATAGCTACAATCAGTAAATAACGCGTACCCTTAAGAATTACATTTATGCACTCAGAGAGGTTTATTGTCATGTGTCCAAACTGACAACCACTGTCTTAGTGTTGTAAACATATTTTCTTATTGAATTTGCTAACCCAGTCTGCCATCTCACATGACAAACCTCTCAATGCATCCATGTAACACTCGTACCCAACCTTGCTTGAACTATAAGCAGTGTTAATGAGATATCTCTTTCCCTCAGTAGACTTGAAACGAGACATGAAGTTTGCGGCCATGTGCCTAACGCAATAAGCATGAAACGCTCAGAGAGGGTGCCAACCACTATCATCGGCTATCAGTGCAGGCTTAATCATCTGGGATCTATTAGATATAATTGACAAGCCTTCTTGTGGTGGGGTCACATGTCATCTCAAGTTGGTAAGGAAGAACAATCAGGAATATTTAGTCTCAGACTCAACAATTACAAATGCCACTGGAAGGATATTACTGTTACTATCTTGTGCCACTCTAATAAGAAACACTCCACCATATTTTCCATACATATGCATACCAACGACGGAGATGAAGGGCTTTCAATACTTGAAAGCCTCCACACAAGCAGGAAAGCCCATAATACCTTATCAAATTAGCTATAGTCACGTACCATGAAGTTCCCATTTGATGACACGTTATTTTAAGCTACTTTTAGGGTTCTTTTTCATTTGAATAATGAATCCAAAACCAAAGTGGTGGTGCTCAAGAATATGTGGTACATTTGATGAACTTAAGATATTTGAATCTTGTGGAAACGAAAGAAGAATTTTCATAAATAGAAACTTAAAGAAGTATTATGAGAATTCAAATCAACTCCTTGAAGCAGTAAAAAAAAGTCTGGAAAGATAAAAAGTTTCAAAGTTATAAGGCTCTGAGCACCAATGAATAGGGTCACTTATGTGCCTGTGATGTTTGTATTTCAAGGAAAGACTTGGGTAAGTAAATTTGAGGGGTGCTTTATCACTTGATAACTTGGGCAACTGGACAGGGATTATCGATTGAAAGCCTGCTTAAAGAGTTGCCTTAAGACAAAACATTAAGAAGTCTAAAGAGGTTCTGGGCAGCAATGTCTAGATCAACAAAATCCTAATTATGTGCTTGTGGTGTAATTATGTCAAAGTGAGGCTTGGGTAATTAGATTCGAGGGGTGCTTTACCACCTGGTAACTTGGGCCAACTGGCTCGGGATTATCGATCGAAAGCCCATTAAAAGCTGCCCTATAATAGAACACTTAGAGTCAAAAGCCTTAAAGATCTTTCTCCAAATTAAATATGAAGTAACTGCCTTCAAGTCATATAAGCCCAAAAGAATTCTCATAATGCAATTCGAATCTAAGTTTTTTGGAAATTATCAAATCCAAAGTATACAAGATTCATCAAGGATAACAGAAACCAAATGTAACCACAAGGACTATCATAAATCCCAATTTTTGAAATTTTAATTTTGCAAACTTTTTAATTCTTTTCACTTAAGGTAAACTCTGTTTACTTTTCTTTTTGCTTGAAGACAAGCAAATTTTTAAGTTTGGTGTTGTGATGACATATCATCTTAAGCTATTTTTAGGGTTCTTTTTCATTTGTTTTCTTAAGTTTTCTTAGATTTTTAATCAAATTTCTTATATTTTCTAGTGAATTTTCATAAATAAACAAATATTTAGAGTTGTGTTAGTATTATTGTGTTTTCAGGTATTTTTAGCCTAAAATAATCAAGGATTAAAAGCTTTTTGACAAAAAAAACATACATACAGTTCAAGGACGCTTCAACCGAGCCCAAACCAGATGCCCAAGTATCCAAACAAGGACACCCGGTGGTCCTCCTTAGCCCAACATGGATGCCCGGTGACTACACATGTAAGCCCGGCGTCCCCCTCATGTGATCATGCATACTCGACGGCCAAAGTCACAAGCCCGACATGCCTTCCTTCTTGGCACCCACGTCCGACTTCTCTCAACACAAGCCCAGCATCCAAGCTTCCTGAAAGGTGTAATTGGGCCTACGCCCACATTCAAGGATGTAAGCTCAACATGCCTTAAGCTCAACTCCCAGGATTCAATTCTTCAAAACATAACAAGGCCCAAATTTAATTATCAAATCATTAGAAACCTTAAATCACATTCGAATATTGAAGATTCAAGAGATTGGTTATCATTAATTCCTTCTAGAAAGATAAAGATTTGGTTGCTAGAATTTATTTCTAGATTAGATTTGAATTATTATTTTGATTTGAATTTGAAGTAGGTAGTTAGCTATCTTATCTTTCTTAAAGATAAGATTAGATTGAGATTTTGAATTTGAATTCTAGATAGAACTTAGAATATAAATAAGTGAACAAGGTTCACAAGAGAGATCACCCAAGATCTGGGATCCTCGGATCCCTAGCATCTCTCTCATCTCTTTAGTTTTCTTTTCTATCATGAGTCACTAAACCTCCCCATTGAAGGTTAGGAGCTCTGTTTGGTTTTAAGATTAATAATGTAAGCGTTTTCTTTATCTTAATTCATACTTCTTTACTTTTTCACGATTGAGTTTTGTTCTTCATCAATAAGGGTTAGAACTATTGGAAAATATTCTATATCTGTCTTGGATTCTGATTTTATATTTGGAAAAATTAATTTTAAAATTAGGTTAAAACTCATCACATAATCTTCACTTATCTAGATCTAGTTCGAATACGTGACATATAATTCGGCTAGTTACAGTTCTTGAAGTTTGTGCGGCTTAAAATTGAAACCGTTCTTCACCTCTTTTCTCAATTAGTTGACCAAAAGATTGGCGATTAATTGGGTTTAAAGAAACTAAATCACCAAGGATTGGGGTTTAGTTATAAATAATTTGCTGTAAAATTTTTTTTACATGAATTAAATAACAAAGCATAACCATTGTTCTTACAAGAATCAAACATCTCCAAGGCCTTCAACATTCTCATATATTGATTTCTCTTAACTTCAAGCATTCTCCCGATTCTCTTCTTCGTTTCTTCTATTCTATAAGATCCACAATCCAAAATCTAAGCTTTTATCGATGTAATTAGATATTTAATTAGACTTTTCTTGCCTTAATCTGTTAATCCTCATGGGATTGATATCCACTCACTGTGGTATTACTTGAATAATCCGGTGCACTTGCTGGTATCCGTGAGCTTTAATTTTCGCTCATCACCATCATAGTACAAGACGGCCCTGAAATCACATATTGTTCTGGGACAACAACTCTGCAATGCTTGGAACAACCTCGACACCTTATTGTATGACTCATTCCAATCACCAAATATCTGCGCAATTGCCTTTGCTTCGCCATCCAGACCTTTCTGTACGAGGGTTTCAAGTGATAGATTTATCTAACTGCACCTTGTAGAATAGAGATACTAATGGATGGGCTGGAATATATTAAGGGCAGGATGACACTGTAGATGAGGTTCCTGTTCAACTGTCAATGGTCTTGACTCCTGAGACATGGTGGGGCTAAACACGTATGCAAACCTCCAACCCTACGCACTTCCCAAACGAAATAAAATATACATGGTTGTCATTTATAACAATATAATAATAATAAATAAGAAAATACAACACAATTAAACTTGACCTCACCAATATCTAAGGTTCTGTCGGAAGGCAACATGGAGATTCCAAAGGCATCCTACTGTAGATTGTTGGCAATGCACATGGTACTTTAATTTGTCCAACTCCACAACTCGGTATTCAGCACTTTTGCAAATGCTATAATTCCTCAGACTTTGCATTACTGCCTCTTTGCTTTTGAATCTGTGGCCCACCCAAAACTCCACACCACTGTCTAAGATGTAATGGTCTCTGCCCATGTTGAAAAATGGAATTTTCTCGTGCATCGCATCCAGATCCAATGTATGATAGTGACTGGGTACAACTGATAAGGCCGAAATTGGGTGCGGGACAAGCAGAAGATACCGAATTGGTGTGTCGACCGACATCTTTGGTACAAACTCCTCTTCATCACCATCTTCAGAAAAACTACTATCGTTGCTATCGGCAACATACTCCTCATCGGACTCCTCACCATCCATGTCCGTATCTTCCAATGGACTAGCAGCGTGTAGGGGTGGTAGTGCAAGAGGTGGGTCATCCTACACAAAATTCGAGTGGCCAGATCCACCGCCACCAACATCACCAACCTTCGCAAAAAGCTCCATCATTTGTTCTACCATGATTCTCCCATGGATGTTAAATATGAGTCACACATGCTCATTGCCATGGAGCAAAAATAGGCGAAACCAAAAAACTCCATTTTCCATTAGTGCTAGCAACCTATACCCAACCTTTCCAACCTTTTTTCTCCCGCTAGGACCAATGCTCCTCAATATCAAACTCTTAAGCTCAGACAAAGAACTTACTCGCCGAGTGCACAACAGAATGAGATTATTACACTTAAATATCACTCTGTATCCCTGTTTCTCATATGACAATTGGGATACACACTTACAACCACATACCCACTACTACTAGACATTTTTCTTAATTTTTGGATGAAAAACGAAAGAGAAGAACAAGTGAGTTCTTTGTGGAGAATACAAATAGTTGTACATCCTTTTATAGTTGTTAAAAATTTGTTGTACCGTATCTCGTTTACAATGTAAACGAGATATACATATTTGTCGTTTCATATCTTATCTCGTTTACATTAAAATGTAAACGCAATATACATAATGTTATTTTGTTTACACTGTAAACAAAATAAATAATTAAATACAAATCGATAAAAACGCTATAAAGTACAGAGTTTTTTCTTAAATAAAAAAATTAATTAATTCCCCAAACAAATTTTTGAGCTTTATTTTTCAGAATACAATTCTTTTTTTGGTAATTAGGGCAAGTTTGCCGCACCCCCGGTGAACTCTAGGATGAGTTCGGCAGACTATATAAAGCTGGTGGGACCATTTTCATTTGTCCCTTTCTTTCCCAATCTATCCTCCAAATTTAATTTGTTCCTCCTTTCTATCTTTTCGACGTCCGTGAAGTTTGTTATCGACGGTATTCTCAGTTTCACGTTAGTAAATAATATGTTAGTTAGAGTTACTTTTTTCATCTTAGTTAGAGTTACTATTTACATGTTAGTTAAAGTTACTAGTTAGAGGTTGCATATTAGTTAGAGTTATAGATTTATTGTTTACATGATAGTTAGACTTTTTTATGTTATTATTTTCAAGTACAGTTGCTGTTTATTATTTATAACATGTTAATTAGTATAAGTTGTTAGTCAATTCTTAGTTAGTTTAGTCAGAATAATTAGTTTAAGTTGTGAATTACAAAGTAATTAGTAGAATAATTAATTAGGTTAAGTTAGATTAGAAAGAAACATGATTAGTAAAAATTTAAGGTTCAGTTAGTTATTAATTAAGGTTGTTTAGGGTGTTAGTTGACGGCGTCATATAGTTGGGTTAAATTTAAATTAGTAAGTTTATAAATTGATTAAGAACTAAGGTAGACAATTATAGATTTAAATATATTTTTTAATAATTTAGTTCATGTAAAAGGAACCGAGTTCAATATATGTGATTTTATTTTACTAGAGTGTGGTTATATGGAGCAGCGGTTATTGGGCTACGAGGATATGATGTACAAATTGGATCAGGCTGAGCACATTGCAGGCAGGCTTGATCGAGTGGTAAAATTTTTTCACTGTTGTTTATTTTATTGTAATTAATAAACAGTGAACTTGTTATTATATGTGTTCAACATCCCTTTTTTTAATTTTTTGTTTCCGTTTGGTAGGCACTTCGGATCTTGCGCTCAGACGGAATTTGATGACACGGCCGCTGGAGTAGATTAGGTCATATCTCAGTAAGCCAGGTTTGAGTATGTGGCCTATATGGTTGAGTTCGAGCACAACTGGCCACTTGCCTCCGTGTTGATAGAGAGGTAGAGGCTGGAGTCCCACGTGTTTCATCTACCATACGAGGAGATAACTATCACCCTGCACGACGTGGTCTATCAGGTGGGACTCAGGATCGACGGTGAACCTGTGAGTGGATGCATAGGTGGTTAGGGTCAGCACCATCAGGGATGGACCCTTGAAGAGTTATATGTCAGCAGCTTCTGAGTGTTGTTCATAGCCCATATAACAGACAGCCACAGACCAAGTGGACTGTGAAACTCACTTAGTTCCACAACATGATTTGCAGAGAGTTGGAGTAGGACGCCATAGAGGAACGCCTGTTGAGGTACACGAGAGGATACATCATGCAGTTGATAGGGGATATCCTATTTTCAGATGCATCTGACTCTCAGGTATACATCAGGTGACTCCCCTTACTAGAGGACCTTGAGATGTGTGGCGGGTTATCGTGGGGCTCGGCTGTGCTGGCATGGCTGTACTGCCAGATGTGCCGTGCCACAGAGCATGGTTAGTACAATTCAGGTGGGTGCGTCAGCTTGCTACACTCTTGGGCCTATCACCATATTCTGCTACTACGGCCCGATGACTTTGATACTCCTCGGTTTCCCCTGGTCGAGAGGTATTATAAATACTTGTAAAAATCCTTCGTTAAATTATTAATTAGTTAATGAATTGAGCGATAATGTGAAATTGTAGTTGGCATTGTAGGTGGGTTCAATACAGACCAGACGATGCCAGAGGTGAGAGCAGGCTTAGGCATTGCAGGCGTTCTCTGAACGGGATTGGGATGTTGAATGTAAGTAATAAATATTTAAGTATTACAAATTTATTTTAATTAAATACCTATTGCATTTGAAATTTGAATGCCATCATTAATTTGTATTTTGTGAACAGGTTGAGTGGACGCCGTTGACCCACAGCTGATTGGTCTGGTTCCACCGGCAATAGCTGAGGCGGAAGCCTTGGCGGCGGTTATGTGCCCGCTTCTTTACTTTGCTATCGTCAAGTGGCATTAGGTGAAATGACCAATCCAAAGCCATTGCATCGAGATTCAACCTGGTGAAATGATCTGGCCAGTCATATGGTCGAGAAATGACAGGCTGTGTCAGAGCGATTTGTGTGTCACCGTAGTAGTTCATCTCTTCTTCCTTGTCACCATCATCAGGAATTTCGGGTGGTTCTTCATCAGTATCGTCTCCATCATCGATGTTAACTTCATACTGATTCATCAACGGATCCCTGATAGCAGAACCCTCATGACTTCCAACATCATCATCCATCAAGTTAGCATTATGAACTTCAACATTAGACCCCTCTTGACTACCTTCAAGTGGCATATTTAAATCCACTATCGTCCTTTTGATAGTTCGTCTAAAAGCTTCACTCAACGGACTATCATTGACAGTATTTGCAGATGATCCTCGGGCACCCAACTCAATGAGAAATACGAATAATTTCAACAGATGAATATTTGTCCATCGGTTGTGCCACGACCTTATAAGCCATACGTCCTCGTCGTCACGTAAACGATACCTAATTCAAAATGACAAAAATATTTCTCACAACCGTGGTTCAATAAATATACTAGCAATAGAGACAAGACAACTGTAAAATACCTTTTATAAAACAAACTTCCATCTACTTCGGTCGGATATCTATCGTAAATTTTTTTAACCCTTTTTGCCTCTTGCTGCCCGACGGAATGCAATATCAGATTCTTCAACGCTAATAGACTGTTGACTTCTGGTGTCATATAGGTAATTATCGGTTGCCCTGATCTAAAAACGATAGAACTATCTTCATCATACACTATTTCACTATCGTAATAAATGGATAACAATGAATTTCTTGACATTGTAGAGAAAAAATGTCAACAATAAGAACGAAAATGAACAATAAAACTGTGATTCTCTGTTTCGCTCTCCAACAAGCATGCTTTTATTTTGGAAACCCAACATAAAGTTTGTCTGGAGTGTGACGAACTTGTCTTTAATGCAAAAAAAATCATATTTCAAAAAATAAAGTTAAAATATCTTGTTTTAAGAATTAATTAATTTTTTTATTTTATATTAAAAAAAATTATAAAATACGTAAATAAAAGATTTTTTTGTTTGTTTAAAAAAAATTTTGCTACACTGCCACCCAACTTCTGGGGATGAGGGATGGAATTCCACATGTAACCTACTAACCTGAATCTCTCATGTTATCCAGACCAATAAAATAAAATAAAAACACTCACATGCTACCTGTTCTTTTTACTAGATCGTAGACTAGTGTGATACACGGAACCATGATGAATTTTAAGGATTTTTTATTGATAAATAGATTAAATATCATATTTATTTGTTTATGTAATTTTTGAGATATATATATTTTTACATTTCATTTGTTATTTCGTTTACATATGTAGTACATATAGTTTTTTTCATCTATCTCGTTTACATGCACTGGCATAGAGATAATTAACAAAATTTATTATACTTATCACATTTGCAGAGAAGATATATTTGTAACCTTGTGTGTATGCAGTGGCAATGCTATCCCACATCTCAGGGAATTTGGTGGAAAGGGAGAGTAGGTGAGTGAAAAAGAGGGGTTTTTTATTTAAATAAAAAAATAATTTATTTATTTAAATAAATTCAGATTTATTTAGATTTATTTGGATAAATAAATTTCAGAAAAATGATAAATAAATTATTAATTTTTTGATCTGCAAATATTTAAATTTTTGAAAATTTAAAAATATATTAAAGTCTCAAACCTTTTTAAAATTTGAATATCTCGATCTCTCATAATTACTTGGGTTTGTCAGATTTAACAAAAAAATCAAACGTTAGTTCCATTATACTGACTTAATTGATATAGATGCATATGTGGGAGAATTTTAAAGTTGAACAAGTTACACCTAGAGATTAATATGTCCAGATTTTGAAAATGTTAGAGATTTAAATCACTACAAGATTTTTGTTTATTTGTGGAGTTTTTTTTTTTTATTTGTGGAGGTTTATAACCCCCACCAAATAGTTTTTGGGAGTTTCTAAAACCTCCAAAATTTGAGGTGCCACGAGGTCTTTTGTGGGGGTTTTTAAAAACCTCCACGATCTATTCAGTGGAGGTTTTGTGTGTGTTTAGTGGGAGTTTTATACTGGTGTTTGTGGCAGTTTTAAATCACTTTTTGTGGCAGTTTGAAACCCCCACAAATTAATTTTCTCATTTACACACTACCCAAATTAATTTTTTTTACATTAAAATTTAAAAACTAAATTTTTTATAGCACAATAATTCCTCAATGACACCAAAAAAACAATAATTTTTCAATATAAGATAACTCTATATATATATAAAAGTTCTCAATGTCAATAATTCCAAACATAATTACATATGATATTGTTCTTCATAACTATTACTTGCTTTTCATTAAAAAAAATAAAATAAAATAACTTCAATGTTTTAATATCATATAACTACATAATTGCAATAACAGCAGCTTCAGTAATGCACATGCCCATGGAGTTCTCCACACAAATGATTGTCACGTAGTGTAACCAAATAGCATGACCCTGCAGATTATTCACAAAAAAATTATTCTATGAATAGCATGACCTTGCATGCCATTGATCAAGGACTAAATTTAAAAATTATTCAATGATACTGATAAACCAAAGTCTGAAAGCAGTAAACTCTTCTAATTATTCACAGAAAAACAAAGTATGGACAAGCTTAGGAAAAACAAACAAAAGGGAAAGAAAAAAAATGCACAATGCTGATTGAATGATGAATGCATACCACACTTTTCACAGTGGAAATAGTTCTCTTGACCACCAACCCTGTTTTTAAATTAGATCATAAAAAATTAGCTTGTATGTCATAAATTCAAGTGACATAAGATATGGATATACTCAACACAGCTAAGTAAACCGTACCTACAGATTTCACACTCATCACAATGAATCTGTTGTTTTCCTATCTGCAAATTGATTAAAAAAACATTCAGCATCATTGAGGAAGTAAAAATATTAACAATTCCTAGCTGGAATTATGCATCAAATTCAGCCTAGTCCATCTCCAAGAAATAAGTTGGAAGAAAATACTTATCGGCTGCTCAGTGTTACAAATTGCACAAACAACCTGAAACACTTTAGAAACTATTTAAAATTTGGAAAACATTGAACTGATAGAAATTTTGAAATGGCCAAAAAGATAAGAAATTTTGCCATCCAAACCTCATCATAGCAGTAGGACCACCCGTCTCTATCTCATCTAAAATATGCTTCAAAGATAGATCTTCTTTTATGCGTACCATTCCCTTCTCAAGCTGATCTATTCAGCCAGTTCCTTGATACTTAGATCCTATGCATTCCATATTTTAGCATTAGTAATATGGACCTGAAATGCATGGTTTATATTATTGTCTCACTATTGGTTTTAAAACAATACACCACTAAGATCCAAAAAACTGCATGTACAAAAATAAGATTTTCTATAAGATAGAACATGTCCATAAAGTGAAATGAAATGCTAATTAACAATAACATTCTGAAACTTGTTGGGGATCGTACCTTTTTCATTTTTAGGGAGCACACCTTTTCCAGTCTTCTTAATGTTTAGGCTGAATTTTTTCACCCCTGACTCAGCCATCATAAAAACCTGAAATTCTTTTGTAGCACACAATATATAAATAAATAAATAAAATACTTAGTCAAAATTTAGTTTATTTTTCTAACAATCTAAACCAACTAGTTTACTTTTCCTTTTCAAAATTTGGATGGATTAATTTTTAGTCAAGAATAACTACTCTTACCAATAAATAATCAAAACAAGCATGTGTCAACTAAGTTGGAACAACAAAAGTGGATTCTGCTATTGACTTCAAAAGCTTAAGCAGTGTTACACAACAGCTTAAGCAAAAAAAGTCTATATCTATATGTTTCTACACTTCAAAGCCTTGATTTCAAAAGCTAATAGACCCAAAAAAAAGATTGGTTAATTTTTTTATAATTATTATATATATAAAATCATAGTTATAAACTCAATAGCATCTGAAGAAAAATTAATGCACTATCAACTTAAATGCCTTGTTGAATGAAAATGTAAGCTTTCCTAGTTTGTAAAAAGTATCAATAGTTATAAGGAGCATTCTCATATAAATAGGTTTCACTTGATTATCACTTGCAAATGATATGTTAAGAGTTCAGCATGATTCATAATTATGCAATTGCAGTAAATAAGCCCCACTAGCTAGAAAAGCAATTAGGTCACGCTAAAATCTAAATCATTAAGTTCTGTTCATTATCAGATGTTCATAAATAAAACAATCGATTATTAATAAAATGAACAAAAGTTAAATGTATTACCGTTTAGTGGTTTTGAAATGTCCATACAATGTTCAGAAGGAGATGTACAAAGGAAGTTATTTCCTGAAATACTATGATAAAAGAAGTATAGTGTCAATTAATGCATGATTAAAGGAAATTTAGAAAAAAAAAACAAAAGTGCTACAAGTGTTTCTTCTTTTTAATAGGATAATCAGAATTTAGCTGTTGCATATCTAGGCAAAAAAGCTAATACAATTAAAGAACTCACATGTAACCTTTTGCCAAAATTTTTGGAGTGGGACCACTGAGATTATTAAATGACAAGTCCCTTCAAAAAATATAAGGTTATGGAACTGTACTTGACTGATTGAGGAGGTAAAGGTATTACAAAATTTCATAGAGGAGTAGAGGACATGCAAAAATGAAAGACCTGTCAAGTTAGTAACAAGTGGAGGGATCTGTCCAGATAGATTATTTTTGCTGAGCCACCTGAAAAGCTTGGCATGATTGAATTAGGAACCATGGAGTTAGAGAAACACTAATGAATAAAATTAAAATTTAAGGGGAACAAAAAAAACAGGGTTAAAATAACATCATCATCTATCTATTTGTTAAAACACACTCACAAGTAACTTAGTTGAGACAATAAGCGCAAAGAACTAGGAATTCCTCCAACAAACTGGTTACTGGAAAGTTCTAGAGTTTGAAGCTCTGACAACTTGCCTATCTCAGCCGCGATAGGACCAGATAACTGATTGTTCTGTAGTAACCTAAGTTCAGCAATAAAAAAACTCACTTAGTCACATGATAAAATGAGTTCATTGTATTTTATGACTACTTATTTTTCTCCTACCGTTGTTTGGCATCTATTAAAAATTAGTGGAAGGTTATTATGACTATTTATGAATAAAAAACATAATAAACAAGGCATCTTTCAGATACTGCTGAGTCAACAATACACCACAATTCACCATTAAGTTTGAAAAGTATAGGCAATTTATGTGGAGAATAAGAGAGACACTCACAATGTTCGGAGATGGCTCAAATTTCCAATTCCTGACAAAAGAGTTCCAGATAAACCAGCACTGGCCATTTTCCTACCAAAAGCAGAAAGTTACCACCAGCAACAAAGATCAGTATCATTAGAATACAGTGGATGGTATTAGAAAGACAGAGAAATGAATTTTTCCCAATATCTAGTCATTCTAATGACATCACTTAAATTTGAAGGAATGGTTTCGTAGAACAAGTTTTGAGAGAAATCAAGAAACTACAGATTTTTCTTTTGGCCTATCCACTCTAGAATTGACCCACTGAAATAGTTAGTGAATAATTCATACACATCTAGAAGGCTATTGTCAATGAGCAGCTTCTTCAGTTCAAGAGCAATTTTAATAGCTACATGATTGGGAATCTGCAACCAACAAGCAAATCACAAATGATACTAACCAAATCGAATCCACATTGCAGCATTATCATCCAACCGCACCTACTGAGCAAAAATCTAGACAGAACATAGTAGTGATCCGCATTATCACCCAACCGCACCTTCACCTATAAGCACAAAACACAAGGGAATCGATATTCACACTATAGAAGCAAATAAACCAATTGAAACTGAACAGAAAATAGATTCCAAAATGATTGATTATGTACATTCATGCAATGAAGAAAATTTTCGATATCTATATTGAAATTGAGGTTTCGAAACGGACCTTAACGAAATCGTACTTGGAAGAAGCATTGCGGGAAGAGAATTTGTTTTTGGAGGAGAAGCTTTGCTTTTCATCGCTTTCTTCGCCGCTGGCAGATGAATGGCTGTAGCAGTGGCGGTGGCTGTGGCGGTAGCAACGGCAGGGCGATGGCGAGGACGACGGTTATGATTAGGTCTTGCTCCCTCTCCATCTCACTCGAAGCTACTAGAAGCTAGCCCTTGTTTGCATCTTTACTATGGGCTTTGAGAGTTTATTTGGGCCTTTAAAATACTGACATTTTTATTTTTGGGAGTTTTGTAAATTGTCACAAATAGATAATGTTGGGGAGGTTTTTAAAACCTCCACTATAAAACCTCCATCAATTAGTGAGAATCTTGTAGTGAATATATTTTTAAATTCTCAAAAAGAGTTAAATATCTACAAACCAAGAATTCATAAATTGATTTATTTTTTTCTCAATTTTATTATTTAAATTAAAAAATCCTGAAAAGAGTAAAAGGGCAGCAAAGATAAAAATGATGAGAAATATATTGTGGTTGTTGTGATAAGAATGGGATATGGATGCCCATTTTCTATACGAGACTTACATTTTCAAGAGAGAATGAAAATTAATGAAGGTTGACAATATTCCTTTTGTATGCCTATAAATAGGAAGTTAAGCCTCCATTGATGTTACACAACAACAAATACTATTTTGTCTCTATTTATACACAAGCAATAGTTATCTTTCTTCTCTCTCTTTCATATCACTAATTACTATTCTCTCTCTTTATATATCTTACTATAATATTAAATATACTAATCATATCTATTATATTGTGATAATAATTGTGGTGAATATTACTATTAGAGTTATATAATTATACTTTTATATTCATTACATTTTCCTTATTTATTTATTTAATTTACAACACGTTATCAGCACGAGACTCTGATCAAATTTTTAGGAAGACTCAGGTAACAGATTTTCATTATGTCGAAACTCTCTCATCTTGAATTCAATGCTCTTGATATATCTGAAACAATTATTTATCATGGATATTAGATGCTAAAATTCATCTTGATTCAATGGATCTTGGAGATACCATTAAGGTTGAAAATAATGCATCCCAAAAGGATAAAGCCAAAGCAATTATTTTTCTTCGTCATCATCTTGACGAAGGATTGAAAAATGAATATCTCACATTAAAAGATCTTGCAGATCTTTGGAAAGACTTTGAAGAAAGGTATAATCATCAAAATCGGTGATACTTCCTCAAGCCCGATATGAATGGACGCACTTGCGTCTACAGGATTTTAAATCCATAAATGAATATAATTCTGCAATGTTTCGAACCACCTCAAGAATGAAATTATGTGGGGAAAAGATAACTGATCATGATATGTTGGAGAAATTTTTCTTAACCTTCCATGCCTCGAATGTGCTCCTGCAGCAGCAGTATCGAAAAAAAGGGTTTAAAAAATATTCTGAGTTAATTTCTTGCCTTCTTGTTACTGAACGCAACAATGAGTTGCTTCTAAAGAATGATGAAGCGCACCCAACTTGCGCTGCCCCATTTTCTAAAGTAAATATGGCAAATTATCCCAGAAGAGGTAAATCGCAAGATTTTAGTAACAAAAAAAATTATGAGAGAAAAAGAAATTATGTTCAAAAGAGAGGATCTCACCAGAAATGGGATAAAGAAAGAAATATTGGGCAAAATAAATCAACAGAGGATAAGTGTTTCCGTTGTGGTGGAAAGGGCCATTGGTCACGTACCTGTCGTACCCCAAGGCAGCTAGTCGATCTTTACCAAACATCTTTGAAGAAGGATGACAAAGGAAAAGAAACAAATTTTGTTTCAAATGATGCTGAAAATTTCACCACTCATTATGATGTATCTGATTTTTTTGAGGATCCTGAAGGGAATATTGGTCATTTGATCAATGATGGAATAGTTTAATATGTGAGATTGTTAAGTATCCATGTAAATAAATAATGTAAAGAACTTATTGTTAAGTTTTATTTTCTATGTATTTGAGTTTCAAATATGATGTATATAAATAATGAAATATTAATGTTTATGACTTTTGAAATCATTAAATGTGTCATGTTTTAAAATAAAATTTTAGTATATGACATTGTTTTTATGTATAGTGTTTCTTACAAAAATAATTTCGATCAAGTATTCAATTTAGCTGTGCATACTACTCATTTTATTATTATTTGTCTTTGAAGAGAATGGCAAGGATATGTATTGAAGATGTATGCCTTGCGGATAGTGCAAGTTCGCACACCATTCTCAAAAGTGATATATATTTTACCCATCTTGTGCCAAAAGAAGAATATGTTAATACTATTATTGGCTCAGGCAATGTGATTAAAGGCTCCGGAATAGCTATAATTTTGTTTTCCGGAGGAACAAAATTCATAATAAATAATGCACTATTGTCTACCAAGTCTCTAAGAAACTTGTTGAGCTTTAAGGATATTCGCCAAAATGGATATCATGTTGACACAATGAATGAGGGAAATTATGAGTATTTATTATCACAACTCATTATTCAAATAAGAAAATTATATTAGAAAGGTTACCCTCACTTTCATCTGGGTTGTATTATACCAAGATTAGTGCAATTGAATCACATGCCATTGTAAACCAGAAGTTTACTAGCCTAAACGAATTCTTAACTTGGCATGATAGATTGGGTCATCCGGGAACAATCATGATGAGGAGAATTATTGAAAACTCCCATGGATATTCACTAAAAAACTAGAAGATTCTTAAATCTAGTGAATTTTGTTGTGCTGCATGTTCTCAGTAAAGATTGGATTTGAGCCCCTAAATTCCTAAAAAGGATTCAAGGTGATATATGTGGACCTATTCATCCACCATGTGGATCTTTTAGATATTTTATGGTCTTAATAGACGCATCTTCGAGATGGTCACATGTGTGCTTATTGTCTTCTCGCAGCCTGGCATTTGCGAGATTACTGGCTCAAATTATTCGATTAAAAGCACAATTTCCAGAAAATCCAATCAAAGTAATTTGTCTTGATAATGCTGGTGAATTTACTTCCCAAGCCTTTGATGCTTATTGTATGGCTAATGGAATAAGTGTTGAACATCCAGTAGCTTATGTTCACACACAAAATGGGTTAGCAGAATCATTTATTAAACACCTCCAATTAATTGCTAGACCCTTACTTATGAGAACAAATCTCCCAACTTCGGCTTGGGGGCATGCTATTTTACATGCCACATCACTCATTCGTTTGAGGCCAACGAGTTACCATCAGTTCTCTCCTATGCAATTAGCTTTTGGTCAGCAGCCAAATATTTTCCATTTAAGAATATTAGGGTATGCGATATATGTTCCCATTGCACCACCTAATCGCACCAAAATGGGACCCCAAAGAAAATTGGGGATATATGTTGGATATGATTCTCCCTTTATAGTGAGGTATCTTGAGATACAAAAAGGGAGATGTATTTAAATCCCGGTTTGCAGATTGTCATTTTGATGAATCAAAATTTCCAACATTAGGGGAAGAGAATAAGCTTCCTGAAAAGAAACTTAATTGGAATGCATCATCATTGATGCATTTAGATCCTCGATCAGGGCAATGTGAACTAGAAGTTCAAAAGATTATACATTTGCAATGAATAGCAAATGAATTGCCTGATGCATTTTCTGATACAAAGAGGATAACCAAGTCGTATATTGAAGAATTGAAGATTGATGGTTTAGAAGTTATAGTAAACTCTCGTTGTAATATAGTTACTAAACCAAGCAATTAACCTTTCTTACAAACGTTTTGGTTGTCACAAGTAACAAACCCTTTTAAAATTGATAACCGAGTATTCAAATCTCGGGTCGTCTTCTCAAGGAATTGCAGGGAGGTATGTTCTTATTATTGGCTATGAAAAAGGTAAAATTGGGGGTTTGGAAATAAGGAAGAAGTATGACAAGTAATTCAAATGACAATTAAAATAAATAAATAACTATAAAATAAACTCTTGGCAAGATATGAAATTTCGGAAGTCCTATCCTAGTTACTCCTATAAGAATGGAAGTTAATCCCACTTAGTTAACCTTTGTGTAAGCAAGGGAAATTCAAGTGAACCAATTGGTTAGATTTCTCAAGTCCTAGCCAAATCCTAAGGAAAGACTAGAGTTAGTGGAATTCCAGTTAATTAGCCGACATAACAATCAATCATGAATAGTTGGTAACTCAAGAGCTTCCAGTTAATCAATTAAAGCCAATAATATAAAAAGCTAAATAAGAATCTTAGATCTGAAATACCTCAAATAACATACATTCAAAGCAATAAAATCTAACATGGAAAATATTCATAAGCCAATTGGGCAACATAAATCAAATACAAATAAAAGCATTAAAGTATCTCAAAGTAGAAGAGAAGTCAAAATAAAGGAATATTGAACCTGATATGAAGATGATATAAATCCTAATTTCTAAAAAATCCTAATCCTAAATTAAATTCTAATCCTAATCCTAAGAGAGAGGAGAGAGCCTCTCTCACTAAAAACTACATCTAAAGCTTAAAATTGTGAATTATGAAAAGCATTATCATGAATGGATGCATTCTCCCACTTTATAGCCTCTAATCTGTGTCTTCTGGACTTGGATTTGGGCCGAAAAGGGTTCCAGAAAATGCTGGAATCGTTTTCTGCAATTTCTGGTGTGTGGCCTCTGTCACGCGTCCGCGTAGGTCACACGGTCACGTCATCCGGAGTTTTCCATGTCATGCGGCCGCGTCAGTCATGCGTCCGCGTCATATGCATTTCTCTCAAGGCGCGCGATCGCGTCAGTCACGCGATCGCGTCACTGCCGTTTCGCGCTGGCATGCGGCCGTGTCGCCCATGCGGTCGTGTCGCTGCCAATTTCTTCAATAACTCCGTTTCAAGCTTTCCTTCCATTTTCGCATGTTTCCTTTTCATCCTTTAAGTCATTCCTGCCTTGGAATATCTGAAATTACTCAACACACAAATCACGGCATCGAATGGCAATAAAAGATAATTAAAATTAATATTTTTAAAGCCTAGAAAACATATTTTTCACATACATCACATAATAAGGAAGGGAAAGTAAAAACATACAATTTCACATGCATAAGTGGGTAAAGGATTGAATAAAACACTCAGATTCGGCACAAATTATATCACAAAATATGAGTTTATCATACATACTAGCAGAAAATGCCCCAATTTGAATTGATGTCCCAGTTGGACAAATTGCCACCGAAGCAAATACATGCCAGAAGTGTGGCAGGCCTGTCGGTTCCAAAGACAAAAATCCTCGAAAGCGAAAAAAGGTAAATACTATTCCTGTTGAAAAAGACATAGTAGAAACACCTGAAGTTATCCAAAATTCTGATATAGTTTTAATGCCAGAAGACGTTCAGGTACCTGAAAATTGTGAAAATGACGAGATATCGATAAATTATGTCTTTACAGGAGAGAAATGGGAGCGAAATAAGACAATTGTCAATGAAATATTTACATATAATGTGGCATTAAATATCATGCATGAAGGTAAGGATCTTGAGCCAAGATCAGTCGAAGAATGTTGACAAAAGAATGATTGGCCAAAATGAAAAGAAGCCATGAAGCCTGAATTAGACTCGCTTGCAAAATGTGAAGTCTTCGGACTTGTAGTCCGTACACCAGAAGATGTAAAACCTGTTGGATACAAATGAGTATTTGTGAGAAAACGAAATGAGAAAAATGAAGTTGTGCGCTACAAAGCCCGACTTGTGGCACAAGGTTTTTCACAAAGACTCGGTATAGATTATGAAGAAATGTATTCCCCCTGTAGTGGATGCGATAACATTGCGTTATTTGGTTAGTTTATCTGCATATCATAAACTGCATATGCATTCAATGGATGTGATAACAGCCTATTTATACGGCTCATTAAATCGGGATATCTATATGAAAGTCCATGAAGGACTAAAGATATCCAAACCATCCAATGAATATTCGCAAGGGTTATACTCAGTCAAATTGCAAAGATCTTTATATGGTCTAAAGCAATCTGGACGAATGTAGTATAATCATCTTATTGAGTATCTGGCCAAAAATGGATTTAAAATGATGATATCTGTCCATATGTTTTCATAAGGAAATCTACATCTGGGTTCATTATAATTGCTATGTACGTTGATGATTTAAATATCATTGGAACTCCTGAAGAGATTCCAACAATTATAAAAACTCTAAAAGAAGAGTTTGAGATGAAAGATCTTGGAAAGACGAAATTTTGTCTTGGCCTGCAGATCGAGTATATAAAAAATGGGATCTTTATTAATCAAACAACATACACAGAGAAGATCTTGAAAAGATTTTATATGGATAAGTCACATCCTTTGAGTACCCCAATAATCGTAAGGTCTTTGGATGTGGAAAAGGATCAATTCTGTCCTAAAGAAGAAAATGAAGATATCATTGGTCCTGAAGTACCATATCTTAGTGCCATTGGAGCGCTAATGTATCTTGCTAATAATACGCGACCTAACATATCATTCGTGGTGAATTTACTAGCAAGGTATAGTTCCTCTCCAACCAGAAGACATTGGAGTAGAATCAAGCAAATCTTTCGATATCTTCATGGAGCGGTTGATAGGGGATTATTTTATCTCTATGAATCCAAGTCATAACTAGTTAGCTATATAAATGCCGGATACTTGTCTGATTCACATAAAGGGAGATCTCAAATAGGATACATGTTCACATATGGTGGTACAACTATATCATGGAGTTCTGATGAGCAGATAATTTATACGTTTTTTGGCATTGTTTTTAGGTAGTTTTTAGTAGGATCTAGCTACTTTTAGGGATGTTTTTATTAGTTTTTATGCAAAATTCACATTTTTGGACTTTACTATGAGTTTGTGTGTTTTTCTGTGATTTCAGGTATTTTCTGGCTGAAATTGAGGGACCTAAGAAAAAATCTGATAGGAGGCTGAAAAAGGACTACAGATGCTGTTGGATTCTGACCTCCCTGCACTTGAAATAGATTTTCTGGAGCTACAGAACTCCAAATGGTGCTCTCTCAATTGCGTTAGAAAGTAGACATCCAGGGCTTTCCAGGAATATATGATAGTCTATACTTTATTTGATTTTAGATGATGCAAACCAGTGTTCAACGCCAGTTCCATGTTGCATTCTGGAGTAAAACGCCAGAAACACGTCACAAACCAGAGTTAAACGCCAAAAACACGTTACAACTTGGCGTTTAACCCCAAGAGAAGCCTTTGCACATGTAAAGCTCAAGCTCAGCCTAAGCACACACCAAACTGGGCCCCGGAAGTGGATTTCTGCACTAAGACTTATTTCTATAAACCCTAGTAACTAGTTTAGTATAAATAGCACTTTTTACTATTGTATTTTATATCAATCTTTGGATGAGCTTTTGGAACATCTTTGATTATTGTTAGTCCTTAGACATTGGGGGCTGGCCTCATGGCCATCCCTACCTTATTTTCACTTATGTATCTTCAACGGTGGAGTTTCTACACACCATAGATTAAGGTGTGGAGCTCTGCTGTTCCTCGAGTATTAATGCAATTACTACTGTTTTCTATTCAATTCATGCTTATTCTCATTCTAAGATATTCATTCGCACTTCAACCTGATGAATGTGATGATCCATGACACTCATCACTATTTTCACTTATGAACGCGTGCCTGATAAACACTTTCGTTCTACCTGCGAAAGCTAGAGTGTTGATGAGCGGATAATTTATACGCTTTTTGGCATTGTTTTTAGTATGTTTTTAGTATGATTTAGTTAGTTTTTAGTATATTTTTATTAGTTTTTAGCTAAAATTCACTTTTCTGGACTTTACTATGAGTTTGTGTGTTTTTCTGTGATTTCAGGTATTTTCTGGCTGAAATTGAGGGTCCTGAGCAAAAATCTGATTCAGAGACTGAAAAGGACTGCAGATGCTGTTGGATTCTGACCTCCCTGCACTCGAAGTGGATTTTCTGGAGCTACAGAAGCCCAACTGGCGCGCTCTCAACGGCGTTGGAAAGTAGACATCCTGGGCTTTCCAGAAATATATGATAGTCCATACTTTGCCCAAGATTTGATAGCCCAAACCGGCGTGGCAAATCAGCCTTAGAATTTCCAGCGTTTAACGCTGGAACTGGCATAAAACTTGGAGTTAAACGCCCAAACTGGCATAAAAGCTGGCGTTTAACTCCAGAAAAGGTCTCTACACGAAAATGCTTCATTGCTCAGCCCAAGCACACACTAGGTGGACCCAGAAGTGGATTTTTACGTCATTTACTCATTTCTGTATACCCTAGGTTACTAGTTTACTATTAATAGGATCTTTTGACATTGTATCTGTACCACATGACACTTTACACGTTTTCTTTGTGTACCTTCCACAGCATGAGTCTCTAAACCCCATGGTTGGGGGTGAGGAGCTCTGCTGTGTCTTGATGGATTAATGCAATTACTACTGTTTTTCATTCAATCATGCTTGCTTCCATTCTAAGATATTACTTGTTCTTAAACCGGATGAATGTGATGATCCGTGACACTCATCATCATTCTCAATTATGAACGTGTGCCTGACAACCACCTCCGTTCTACCTTAGATTAAGTAGATATCTCTTGGATTCTTTAATCAGAATCTTCGTGGTATAAGCTAGAACTGATGGCGGCATTCAAGAGAATCCGGAAGGTCTAAACCTTGTCTGTGGTATTCTGAGTAGGATTCAATGATTGAATGACTGTGACGAGCTTCAAACTCCTGAAGGCGGGGCGTTAGTGACAGACGCAAAAGAATCACTGGATTCTATTCCGGCCTGATTGAGAACCGACAGATGGATAGCCGTGCCGTGACAGGGTGCGTTGAACATTTCCACTGAGAGGATGGGAGGTAGCCACTGACAACGGTGAAACCCTTGCATACAGCTTGCCATGGAAGGAGCCTTGCGTGCTTGAAGAAGAAGACAGTAGGAAAGCAGAGATTCAGCAGATGGAGCATCTCCAAAACCTCAACCTGTTCTCCATTACTGCAAAACAAGTACTTATTTCATGTTCTTTTACTTTTCACAATCAACCCTGATAATTATTGATATCCTGACTATGATTTACAAGATAACCATAGCTTGCTTCAAGCCGACAATCTCCGTGGGATCGACCCTTACTCACGTAAGGTATTACTTGGACGACCCAGTGCACTTGCTGGTTAGTTGTGCGGGGTTGCAAAAGTGTGATTGCAATTTCGTGCACCAAGTTTTTGGCGCCGTTGCCGGGGATTGTTGAGTTTGGACAACTGGCGGCTTATCTTGTTGCTTAGATTAGGACTGTTTTGTTTTTGTTGGTTTAGAGTCTTTTAGTTGAGTCTAGTTTCATATTTTAAGTTTGGTGTCAATTGCATGCTTTTGTTTTTCTTTTAAATTTTCGAATTTGCATGTGTTTAGTCCCTTTTTGATCCGTAAAAATTCTAAGTTTGGTGTCCTCTTTGTGTTTTTCCCTTAAAATTTTCGAAAAATTAGTGTTTGATTTTCTAAAAATTTTAAGTTTGGTGTCATTTTGTTGTTTTCTCTCTCCTCATTTCAAAAATCAAATCTTCTTCATAAAATTTTTCAATCATATCTTCTTAATTGCTGATTTCAAAATCTTTTTAATTAACTAATTGATTCAGTTCTCAATTTGCTTTGAACTTATTTTCTTTTTAATTTTCGAATTTTTTTTTATTTTAATTTCCTTTTGTTTTTGTTTTATTTTTTTTCGGTTAATTCAAAAAAAAAAAACAAAATTTATCTATTTGCAATCCATATCATTTCCCTTTATCCATTATGGACCTGAGTGGGATTGATCAGTCCAGAAGGACTCTGGGGTCATATGCTAACCCCATTACAGCTGCATATGGGAGTAGCATTTGTACACCTCCCATCAAAGCAAGCAGCTTTGAGCTAAATCCTCAACTCATTATCATAGTGCAGCAAAATTGCCAGTATTTCGGTCTTCCACAAGAAGAGCCTACTGAGTTTCTGGCACAATTCTTACAAATTGCTGACACAGTACATGATAAAGAGGTGGATCAGGATGTCTACAGACTATTACTGTTTCCATTTGCTGTAAAAGATCAAGCTAAAAGGTGGTTGAATAACCAACCTACAGCAAGCATAAAGACATGAAAACAGTTATCAGACAAATTCCTGAATCACTTTTACCCTCCAAAGAGGATGACACAGCTAAGGCTGGACATCCAGGGCTTTAAACAAGAGGATAATGAATCCCTTTATAATGCCTGGGAGAGGTATAGAGGTATGCTAAGAAAATGCCCCTCTGAAATGTTTTTAGAGTGGGTACAGTTAGACATCTTTTACTATGGGCTCACAGAAAAAGCTCAGATGTCTTTAGACCACTCAGCTGGTGGATCTATCCACATGAGGAAGACAATTGAAGAAGCTCAAGAGCTTATAGACACTGTTGCTAGAAATCAATATTTGTACTCTAGCAATGAGTTCTCTCCAAAAGAGGAAGTCATGACAGTAGTCACTGACCCTAATCCTCAAGAACAGATGATTGAGCTTAATCAACAATTGCTCCTGATGACAGAACAGTTAGCAGAATTTAAAGAGATGCTCCATGAAACTAAAGTTGCTAACAAGAACATAGAACTGCAGTTGAATCAAGCAAAACAGCAAATATCTAAACAGATAACAGAGGAATGTCAAGCAGTTCAACTGAGGAGTGGGAAGACACTGAATAACACTGCTCAAAAGAGCAAAAGGCCAAATAAGGAACAATTGACAGAGGATAACCAACCCACTGTTCAAAATCCCTCTGAGGACAGTAAGAGCCCAGAGAGGAATACTTTTGGCGTTCAAACGCCAGAGAGGGAAGGAAAGTTGGCGTTAAACGCCCATTCCTTGCCCAGTTCTGGCGTTCAAACGCCAGAAAAGGGGGAAAAGTTGGCGTTAAACGCCCATTTTCCACCCAATCCTGGCGTTCAGACGCCAAGGGAAGATCAGACACCTGAGAGTGCTGACAGTAATCCCTCTAACAAGGCTTCTTCAACCACTTCTGTAAGGAATAAACCTGCAGCATCTAAGGTTGAAGACTATAAAGCCAAGATGCCTTATCCTCAAAAACTCCGCCAAGCGGAACAGGATAAGCAATTTGCCCGCTTTGCAGACTATCTAAGGACTCTTGAAATAAAGATTCCGTTTGCAGAGGCACTTGAGCAAATACCTTCTTATGCTAAGTTCATGAAAGAAATCTTAAGTCATAAGAAGGATTGGAGGGAAACTGAAAAAGTGTTTCTCACTGAAGAATGCAGTGCAGTCATTCTGAAAAGCTTACCAGAAAAGCTTCAAGATCCAGGAAGCTTTATGATACATGCACATTAGAAGGTGCCTGCACCAAGACAGCCCTATGTGATCTTGGAGCAAGCATCAATCTAATACCTGCATCCACTATCAGAAAGCTTGGGTTGACTGGAGAAGTCAAACCAACCCGGATATGCCTCCAACTTGCTGATGGCTCCATTAAATATCCATCAGGCATAATAGAGGATATGATTGTCAAAGTTGGACCATTCGCTTTTCCAACTGACTTTGTGGTCCTGAAAATGGAGGAGCACAAGAGTGCAACTCTCATTCTAGGAAGACCTTTCCTAGCAACTGGACGAACTCTCATTGATGTACAAAAAGGGAAAGTAACCCTGAGAGTCAATGAGGATGAGTTCAAGTTGAATGCTGTAAAAGCTATGCAGCATCCAGACACACCAAATGACTGCATGGGCGCTGACATTATTGACTCTCTGGTAGAAGAGATCAATATGACTGAAAGCCTAGAATCAGAGCTTGAGGACATCTTCAAGGATGCTCAACCTGATCAAGAAGAACCAGAGGAAACAAAGGAATTTTCGAAAATTCCTCAGGAGGAGGATAAGCCTCCCAAACCTGAACTCAAACCACTACCACCATCCTTGAAATATGCATTTCTGGGAGAGGGTGACACTTTTCCAGTGATTATAAGCTCTGCTTTAAATCCACAGGAAGAGGAAGCACTGATTCAAGTGCTAAGGACACACAAGACAGCTCTTGGGTGGTCCATAAGTGATCTTAAGGGCATTAGCCCAGCTAGATGCATGCACAAGATCCTGTTGGAGGATAATGCCAAACCAGTGGTCCAACCACAAAGGAGGCTAAATCCTGCCATGAAGGAGGTGGTGCAGAAAGAGGTCACTAAATTACTAGAGGCTGGGATTATTTATCCTATTTCTGATAGCCCCTGGGTGAGCCCTGTCCAAGTTGTCCCCAAAAAGGGAGGCATGACAGTGGTTCATAATGAAAAAAATGAATTGGTTCCTACAAGAACAGTCACAGGGTGGCGTATGTGTATTGACTACAGAAGGCTCAATACAGCCACCAGAAAGGATCATTTTCCTTTACCATTCATAGACCAAATGCTAGAAAGACTAGCTGGTCATGATTATTACTGCTTTTTGGATGGCTATTCAGGTTACAACCAAATTGCAGTGGATCCTCAAGACCAAGAGAAAACAGCATTTACTTGCCCTTCTGGCGTGTTTGCCTACAGGAGGATGCCTTTTGGTCTGTGCAATGCACTTGCAACCTTTCAGAGGTGCATGCTCTCTATCTTCTCAGATATGGTAGAGAAATTTCTGGAAGTCTTCATGGATGACTTCTCAGTATATGGAGACTCATTCAGCTCCTGTCTTAATCACCTAGCACTTGTCCTGAAAAGGTGCCAAGAGACTAACCTGGTTTTAAACTGGGAGAAATGTCACTTTATGGTGACTGAAGGAATTGTCCTTGGGCACAAAATTTCAAGCAGGGGAATAGAGGTGGATAAGGCAAAGGTAGAGGTAATTGAAAAATTACCACCACCTGCCAATGTTAAGGCAATCAGAAGCTTTCTGGGGCATGCAGGATTCTACAGAAGGTTCATAAAGGATTTTTCAAAAATTGCAAAACCTTTGAGTAACCTGCTAGCTGCTGACACACCATTTGTGTTTGACACACAGTGTCTGCAGGCATTTGAGACCCTGAAAGCTAAGCTGGTCACAGCACCAGTCATCTCTGCACCAGATTGGACATTGCCATTTGAACTAATGTGTGATGCCAGTGACCATGCCATTGGTGCAGTGTTGGGACAGAGGCATAACAAGCTTCTGCACGTCCTTTATTATGCCAGCCGTGTTCTAAATGACGCACAGAAGAATTACACAACCACAGAAAAAGAGTTACTTGCAGTGGTCTATGCCATTGACAAGTTTAGATCCTATCTAGTGGGATCCAAAGTGGTTGTGTACACTGACCATGCTGCTCTTAAATACTTACTCACAAAGCAGGATTCAAAACCCAGACTTATAAGATGGGTGTTGCTTCTGCAAGAGTTTGATATAGAAATAAGAGACAGAAAAGGGACAGAGAACCAAGTAGCTGATCATCTGTCCCGACTAGAACCAGTAGCTGGGGCGTCCCTCCCTTCTACTGAGATCTCTGAGACCTTCCCAGATGAGCAACTCTTTGCCATTCAGGAAGCTCCATGGTTTGCAGATATTGCAAACTATAAAGCTGTGAGGTTCATACCCCAGGAGTACAGCAGAGTGCAAAGAAAGAAATTAATTTCAGATGCCAAGTACTACCTCTGGGATGAACCATATCTCTTTAAGAGATGTGCAGACGGAATGATTCGCAGATGTATACCCAGAGAAGAAGCACAAAGGATCCTATGGCACTGCCATGGATCACAGTATGGAGGACATTTTGGAAGTGAGCGAACAGCCACTAAAGTCCTCCAATGTGGCTTCTACTGGCCTACTCTCTATAAAGATTCCCGAGAGTTTGTGCGTAACTGTGACAGTTGCCAAAGAGCTGGTAACTTGCCTCACGGATATGCCATGCCTCAACAAGGGATATTAGAGATAGAATTGTTTGATGTATGGGGCATTGACTTCATGGGGCCATTCCCACCATCATACTCAAACACTTACATTCTGGTGGCAGTGGACTATGTATCTAAGTGGGTAGAAGCAATTGCTACACCCACTAATGATACCAAGACCGTGCTAAAATTCCTCCAGAAACACATCTTCAGCAGGTTTGGTGTTCCCAGAGTACTAATCAGTGACGGGGGCACTCATTTCTGCAATAGACAGCTATACTCTGCTATGGTTAGATATGGAATTAGCCACAAAGTGGCAACTCCGTATCATCCACAGACAAATGGGCAAGCTGAGGTCTCTAACAGAGAGCTAAAAAGAATCCTGGAACGGACTGTGATAGCCCGAAGAAAGGATTGGGCAAAGAGCTTGGATGATGCTCTGTGGGCATACAGAACAGCATTCAAGACTCCTATAGGAACCTCTCCATACCAACTGGTGTATGGGAAGGCCTGTCATCTGCCTGTGGAACTGGAACATAAAGCCTACTGGGCAACCAGATTCCTAAACATGGATGCTCAATTAGCTGGTGAAAAAAGATTACTCCAGCTAAATGAGCTAGAGGAGTTCAGACTCAATGCCTTTGAAAATGCAAAAATTTATAAGGAAAAGGCAAAGAAATGGCATGACAAGAGGTTGTCAACCAGAGTCTTTGAGCCAGGACAAAAAGTTCTGCTCTTCAACTCTAGGCTCAGACTGTTTCCAGGAAAACTTAAATCCCGGTGGAGGGGTCCGTATGTGATTACAGGAGTGTCACCATATGGATATGTTGAGCTTCAGGATATTGATTCTGACAAAAAGTTCATTGTTAATGGACAGAGAATCAAGCATTATCTTGAAGGCAATTTTGAGCAGGAATGCTCAAAACTGAGACTTGAGTGATTCTCAGTAAAGGTCTAGCTAAAGACAGTAAAGAAGCGCTTGCTGGGAGGCAACCCAGTCATTAGGAGGTTATATGATTTATTCTTACAGAGGCAAGTATCAAAAATGAAGGAATTCAGAGAGTTACAGAAGGATTCAGCTCAAAAAGCAGAGAAAAAGAGCTTACTGGCGAAAAACGCCAGTAAGGGGCATTTTGGGCGTTAAACGCCAGAATGGGTACCATTCTGGGCGTTTAACGCCAGGAATGGTGCCATTTTGGGCGTTAAACGCCAGAATGGGCACCATTCTGGGCGTTTAACGCCAGGTGTGCAGCATCCTGGGCGTTTAGCAAAACGCCCAGTGATAAAGGAATTCTGGCGTTTAACGCCAGCCAGGGCACCTGGCTGGGCGTTAAACGCCCACAATGGGCAATCAATGGGCGTTAAACGCCAGAATGGGTGCCATTCTGGGCGTTTAACGCCAGAAAGGTGGGGGGAGCAAGATTTTGTTTTCAAATCAAATTTTTTCAAACTTTCCTTTTCTTACCCATACTTTTCTACAAAAACACATTTCAATCTCTCATCATTCACTTTCAAATTTTCAAAAATCTAAAATAATTCTTCAAATCTCTCAAATCAATCCCAAATTTTGTTCAAAAACTCACCCTTCTCTCAATTTCTTTCCATATCTTCTCAAATCTCCTTTCAAATTTTTCTTTTTTTCGAAATCTCTCCTTTCCCCCCTTTATAAATACACGTTCAGCCCCCTCATTCTCCCACACCATTCGAATTTGCTCTTCCTCTCTCTCTTCTTTCCTTTCTTTTGCTTGAGGACAAGCAAACCTCTAAGTTTGGTGTGCTTTTCCGTGATCACTAAGTCAAGATTCATCAAGATCATGGCTCCTAAGGGAAAACAAACCAATTTAAGAGGAAAGAAAGAGAATAATCCAAAGAATCTTTGGAATCAAGAGAAGTTCTTAACCAAAGAACATGAAGACCATTATCACAAAATAATGGGTCTGAGGTCAGTGATCCCGGAAGTTAAATTTGATCTGAAAGAAGATGAATATCCGGGGATCCAAGAGCAAATTCAAAATAGAGGATGTGAAGTTCTAACCAATCCTGAGATAAAGGTCGGAAGGAATATGGTTCAGGAATTCTACTCAAATCTGTGGTTAACAGATAAGCAGAGAATGACTGGAACTGCTTACCATACCTACAGAACCATGGTCAGAGGAAAAGTTATGTACTTCCATCTGGACAAAATAAGAGAAATCTTCAAATTACCTCAACTGCAAGATGATCCTGAATCCTTTAATAGGAGAATGGTGAGAGCAGATAAAGGGTTGGATCAAGTTCTAGAGGACATATGCCTCCCTGGAACTAAGTGGATAACCAATTCAAAGGGTGTCCCAAACCAACTCAAGAGGGGAGACCTCAAACCAATTGCAAGAGGTTGGCTAGACTTTATTGGGCGTTCCATATTGCCCACTAGCAACCGTTCTGAGGTCACTATCAAGAGAGCAGTGATGATTCATTGCATTATGCTTGGAAAAGAAGTGGAGGTTCATCATGTGATTGCTTGTGAGATCTACACAATTGCAAATAAGAATTCCACTGAAGCCAAACTAGCTTACCCAAGCTTGATCTCCTTGCTCTGTAAAGAGGCTGGGGTAAAGATGGGAGTAGATGAATTCATACCCATTGAACATCCAATCACCAAGAAGTCAATGGAAGGACAAATGCAAGACAACTCTATCAAAAGGAGGGCGCAGGAGTTCCTCCCTGAATTCCCTGAAATTGGCTACTGGGCCAGCCTAGAAGCATCTATCAACAAGTTGCAAGAGACTATGGAGCAACTTAAGGAAGAACAGCAGAATCAGAACTGCATGCTCTGCAAATTGCTGAAGGAACAAGAGAAGCAGGGGCGTGAACTCCAAGAGTTGAAACGCCAAAAGCTCTCATCTCAAGTTGAGGGAGCATCTACTTCTCAAAATCAAGGTTGTTGAGTCCTAACTCTGTGAAAACCTCTATCATTAGGAGCCTATTTAAATTTTTGTTTTCTATTTTTATTTTCTAGTCTCATCTTATATTTATTTTTGAGTCTTGTTTTTAATTCATAATTAATAAAATTTAAAATTCATGTCTTAAAGCTATGAATGTCCTATGAATCCATCACTGCTCTTAAATGAAAAATGCTTTAATCACAAAAGAACAAGAAGTACAGGATTTCGAAATTTATCCTTGAAACTAGTTGAATTAGTTTGATGTGGTGACAATAATTTTTGTTTTCCGAATGAATGCTTGAACATTGCATATGTCTTTTGAATTTGTTGTTTTGAGAATGTTAAAAATTGTTGGCTCTTGAAAGAATGAGGAAAAAGAGAACTGTTATTGAGGATCTAAAAAATCATCTAATTGATTCTTGAAGCAAGAAAAAGCAGTGGATACAAAAAAAAAGAGAAAAAAATTTCGAAAAAAAAAGAGAGAGAAGAAAGAAAGAGAAAGAAAGAAATAAAGTTGTGATCCAAGGCAAAAAGAGTGTGCTTAAGAACCCTGGACACCTCTAATTGGGGACTCTAGCAAAGCTGGGTCACAATCTGAAAAGGTTCACCCAATTATGTGTCTGTGGCATGTATGTATCCGGTGGTAATACTGGAAAACAGAGTGCTTTGGGCCACAGCCAAGACTCATACACTAGCTATGTTCAAGAATCATTATACTTAACTAGGAGAATCAATAACACTATCTGAGTTCTGAGTTCCTATAGATGCTAATCATTCTGAACTTCAAAGGATAGAGTGAGATGCCAAAACTGTTCGGAGGCAAAAGCTACTAGTCCCGCTCATCTAATTGGAGCTAAGTTTCCTTGATATTTTGGAGTCTATAGTATATTCTCTTCTTTTTATCCTATTTTGATTTTTAGTTGCTTGGGGACAAGCAACAATTTAAGTTTGGTGTTGTGATGAGCGGATAATTTATACGCTTTTTGGCATTGTTTTTAGTATGTTTTTAGTATGATTTAGTTAGTTTTTAGTATATTTTTATTAGTTTTTAGCTAAAATTCACTTTTCTGGACTTTACTATGAGTTTGTGTGTTTTTCTGTGATTTCAGGTATTTTCTGGCTGAAATTGAGGGTCCTGAGCAAAAATCTGATTCAGAGACTGAAAAGGACTGCAGATGCTGTTGGATTCTGACCTCCCTGCACTCGAAGTGGATTTTCTGGCGCTACAGAAGCCCAATTGGCGCGCTCTCAACGGCGTTGGAAAGTGGACATCCTGGGCTTTCCATCAATATATGATAGTCCATACTTTGCCCAAGATTTGATAGCCCAAACCGGCGTGGCAAATCAGCCTCAGAATTTCCAGCGTTTAACGCTGGAACTGGCATAAAACTTGGAGTTAAACGCCCAAACTGGCATAAAAGCTGGCGTTTAACTCCAGAAAAGGTCTCTACACAAAAATGCTTCATTGCTCAGCCCAAGCACACACTAAGTGGACCCAGAAGTGGATTTTTACGTCATTTACTCATTTCTGTATACCCTAGGTTACTAGTTTACTATTAATAGGATCTTTTGACATTGTATCTGTACCACATGACACTTTACACGTTTTCTTTGTGTACCTTCCACAGCATGAGTCTCTAAACCCCATGGTTGGGGGTGAGGAGCTCTGCTGTGTCTTGATGGATTAATGCAATTACTACTGTTTTTCATTCAATCATGCTTGCTTCCATTCTAAGATATTACTTGTTCTTAAACCGGATGAATGTGATGATCCGTGACACTCATCATCATTCTCAATTATGAACGTGTGCCTGACAACCACCTCCGTTCTACCTTAGATTAAGTAGATATCTCTTGGATTCTTTAATCAGAATCTTCGTGGTATAAGCTAGAACTGATGGCGGCATTCAAGAGAATCCGGAAGGTCTAAACCTTGTCTGTGGTATTCTGAGTAGGATTCAATGATTGAATGACTGTGACGAGCTTCAAACTCCTGAAGGCGGGGCGTTAGTGACAGACGCAAAAGAATCACTGGATTCTATTCCGGCCTGATTGAGAACCGACAGATGGATAGCCGTGCCGTGACAGGGTGCGTTGAACATTTCCACTGAGAGGATGGGAGGTAGCCACTGACAACGGTGAAACCCTTGCATACAGCTTGCCATGGAAGGAGCCTTGCGTGCTTGAAGAAGAAGACAGTAGGAAAGCAGAGATTCAGCAGATGGAGCATCTCCAAAACCTCAACCTGTTCTCCATTACTGCAAAACAAGTACTTATTTCATGTTCTTTTACTTTTCACAATCAACCCTGATAATTATTGATATCCTGACTATGATTTACAAGATAACCATAGCTTGCTTCAAGCCGACAATCTCCGTGGGATCGACCCTTACTCACGTAAGGTATTACTTGGACGACCCAGTGCACTTGCTGGTTAGTTGTGCGGGGTTGCAAAAGTGTGATTGCAATTTCATGCACCAAGTGTGTATCTCTTGGATTCCTAACCCACGACGCATGGTTGTCTCGCCTGACAACCGAGCCTCCCATTCCGTGAGATCAGAGCCTTCGTGGTATAAGCTAGAATTCATTGGCAGCATTCTTGAGATCCGGAAAGTCTAAACCTTGTCTGTGGTATTCCGAGTAGGATCTGGGATGGGATGACTGTGACGAGCTTAAACTCACGAGTGTTGGGCGTAGTGACAGACGCAAAAGGATCAATAGATCCTATTCCGACATGATCGAGAACCGATAGATGATTAGCCGTGCTGTGACAGCGCATTTGGACCATTTTCACTGAGAGGACGGGAGGTAGCCATTGACAACAGTGAAACCCAACATACAGCTTGCCATGGAAAGGGCTAAGAATGATTGGATGAAAGCAGTAGGAAAGCAGAGATTCAGAAGGAACATAGTATCTTCATGCGCTTATCTGGAATTTCCACCAATGAATTACATAAGTATCTCTATCTCTATTTTATGCTTTATTTATCTTTATATTCGAAAACCATTATAACCATTAGAATCTGCCTGACTTAGATTTACAAGATGACCATAGCTTACTTCAGACCAACAATCTCCGTGGGATCGACCCTTACTCACGTAAGGTTTATTACTTGGACGACCCAGTGCACTTGCTGGTTAGTTGTGCAAAGTTGTGAAAAAGAGTGATATTACAATTGTGCGTACCAAGTTGTTGGCGCCATTGAGATCACAATTTCGTGCACCAAGTTTTTGGCACCGTTGCCGGGGATTGTTTGAGTTTGGACAACTGACGGTTCATCTTATTGCTCAGATTAGGTAATTTTCTTTTCAAAAAGTTTTCAAAAATCTTTCAAAAATTTTTATTTTATTTTTGTTTTTCCAAAAAGAAATTTTCGAAAAACCCAAAAATTTTTTTATAAAATCATAAAAATAAAAAATATATATTTTGTGTTTCTTGTTTGAGTCTAGTGTCAATTTTTAAGTTTGGTGCCAATTGCATGTTTTTAAAATTTGTGCATTTTTCGAAAAACTCATGCATGGTGTTCTTCATGATCTTCAAGTTATTCTTGGTAAGTTTTCTTGTCTGATCTTCATATTTTCTTGTTTTGTGTCTTTTGTTGTTTTTCATATGCATTTTTGAATTCATAGTGTCTAAACATGAAAAATTTCTAAGTTTGGTGTCTTGCATGTTTTTCTTTTCTTGAAATTTTTTCCAAAATAAGTTCTTGATGTTCATTATGATCTTCATAATATTCTTGGTGTTCATCTTGACATTCATAGTGTTCTTGCATGCATCATTGGTTTTGATCCAAAATTTTCATGTTTTGGGTCATATTTGTGTTTTTCTCTCTCCTCATCAAAAATTCAAAAATAAAAAATATCTTTTCCTTCTTTTACTCAAAAATTCTAAATCTTTGGGTTGACTTAGTCAAAATTTTTTAAAATAAGTTCTTTCTTGTTAGTCAAGTCAAGATTTCAATTTTAAAAATCTTATCTTTTCAAAATCTTTTTCAAAATCAAATCTTTTCTTTTTCCTTTTGTTATTTTCGAAATTTTTTTTAAATTGATTTTCAAAATCTTTTTCTTATCTTTATTTCATGATTTTCAAAAACTTTACTAACAATTAATGTGATTGATTCAAAAATTTGAAGTTTGTTACTTTCTTGTTAAGAAAGGTTCAATCTTTAATTTCTAGAATCATATCTTTTAGTTTCTTGTTAGTCAAGTCATCAATTTTAAAAATCAAATCTTTTTCAACCATATCTTTTCAATCATATCTTTTTTCAAATCATATCTTTTTCAAAATTTGATTTCAAAATCTTTTCTAACTTCCTATCTTTTCAAAATTGATTTTCAAATCTTTTTCAACTAACTAATTGACTTTTTGTTTGTTTTACTATTTCTTATCTTTTTGAAAACCACCTAATTACTTTTCTCTCTCTAATTTTCGAAAATCACCTCCCTCTTTTCCAAAAATTTTTTTATTTAACAAATTGTTTTAAATTTTAATTTTATTCCTTTTTATAAATTCGAATTTTAACTTTAATCTAAAATAAAAACAAAAATATTTTTATTTTATTTTAGTTAATTTTTGAAAACTCCTCTCTCTCATCTTCTTCTATTTATTTATTTATTGATGAGCGGATATTTTATACGCTTTTTGGGGGTAATTTCATGTAAATTTTAGTATTTTTAGTTAGTTTTTAGTATATTTTTATTATTTTTAGGCAAAATTCATATTTCTGGACTTTACTATGAGTTTGTGTGTTTTTCTGTGATTTCAGATATTTTCTGACTGAAATTGAGGAAGCTGAGCAAAAATCTGATTTAGGCTGAAAAAGGACTGCTGATGCTGTTGGAATCTAACCTCCCTACACTCGGAATTGATTTTTTGGAGCTACAGAAGTCCAATTGGCGTGCTCTCAATTGGGTTGGAAAGTAGACATCCAGGGCTTTCCAGCAATATATAATAGTTTATACTTTGCGCGAAGATAGACGACATAAACTAGCGTTTAACACCAGTTCCATGTTGCAGTCTGGCGTTCAGCGCCAGAAACAGATTGCAAGTTGGAGTTCAACGCCAGAAACAGATTACAACCTGGCGTTCAACTCCAGAAACAGCCCAGGCACGTGAGAAGCTTAAGTCTCAGCCCCAGTACACACCAAGTGGGCCCCAGAAGTGGATTTCTGTACTATCCATCCTAGTTTACTCATTTTCTGTAAACCTAGGTTACTAGTTTAGTATTTAAAACAACTTTTAGAGATTTATTTTGCATCTCATGACATTTTTAGATCTGAATCTTATACTCTTTGATGGCATGAGTCTTTAAACTCCATTGTTGGGGGTGAGGAGTCTGCAGCGTCTCGATGAATTAATGCAATTATTTCTGTTTTCCATTCAAACATACTTGTTCCTATCTAAGATATTCATTCGCGCTTCACTATGAAGAAGGTGATGATCCGTGACACTCATCACCTTCCTCAATCCATGAACGTGTGCCTGATAACCACCTTCGTTCTACATTAGATTGAATGAGTATCTCTTAGATTCCTTAATCAGAATCTTCGTGGTATAAGCTAGAATTGTTGGCGGCATTCATGAGGGTCCGGAAAGTCTAAACCTTGTCTGTGGTATTCCGAGTAGGATTCTGGGATTGGATGACTGTGACGAGCTTCAAACTCGCGAGTGTTGGGCGTAGTGACAGACGCAAAAGGATCAATGGATCCTATTCCGACATGATCGAGAACCAACAGATAATTAGCCGTGCTGTGACAAAGCATTTGGACCATTTTCACTGAAAGGATGAGAGGTAGCCATTGACAACAGTGACACCCTATATACATCTTGCCATGGAAGGAGCCTTGCATTTATGAAAGTGAGAAAGCATTATGTTACAGGAATTCAGAAGACAAAGCATCTCTAAAACTCCAACATATTCTCCATTATTGAGTAACAATTACTTATTCCAAACACTTTCATTTTTTACAATTAAATTCAAAGAACCTTATTGGCATCCTGACTAAGATTAATAAGACAACCATAGCTTGCTTCATACCAACAATCTCCGTGGGATCGACCCTTACTTACGTAAGGTATTACTTGGACGACCCAATGCACTTGCTGGTTAGTTGTGCGGATTGCAAAAGTGTGATTGCAATTTCGTGCACCAAGTTTTTGGCGCCGTTGCCGGGGATTGTTTGAGTTTGAACAACTGACGGTGAATCTTGTTGCTTAGATTAGGAAAATTTATCTTTTTTACTAGAATTGCATCTTTTATTATCCCTTCTAAAATTTTTTTTTCAAAAATATTAGTTTTCTTTATTAAAAGAAACCTCTGAAACCTCTGAAACCTCTGAAAACTTTCCGGATGAGCAACTCTTTGCCATCCAGGAAGTGCCATGGTTTGCAGACATTGCAAACTACAAGGCAGCGAGATTCATACCCAAAGAGTACAGTAGGCAGCAATCAAAGAAATTGATCACAGATGCAAAGTACGATCTTTGGGATGAACCATATCTCTTAAAGAGATGTGCAGACGGAGTAATTCGTAGATGTGTGCCTAAAGAAGAAGCACAGAAGATTCTCTGGCATTTCCATGGATCACAGTATGGAGGACATTTTGGAAGTGAGCGAACAGCCATAAGAGTCCTCCAATGTGGCTTCTACTGGCCTACTCTCTATAAAGATTCCCGAGTGTTTATACTTAATTGTGACAGTTGCCAAAGATCTGGTAATTTGCCTCACAGTTATGCCATGCCTCAACAAGAGATCTTCGAGATTGAGTTGTTTGATGTATGGGGTATTGACTTCATGGGGCCTTTCCCACCATCATACTCAAACACTTATATTCTGGTGGCAGTGGATTATGTATCTAAATGGGTGGAAGCTATTGCAACACCCACTAATGACACTAAGACAGTGCTAAAATTCCTCTAGAAACACATCTTCAGCAGATTTGGTACCCCTAGAGTATTAATCAGTGATGGGGCACTCATTTCTGCAATAAACAGCTTTACTCTGCTTTGGTTCGATATGGAGTTAGCCACAGGGTAGCCACTCCATATCATCCACAGACAAATGGGCAAGCTGAAGTCTCTAACAGAGAACTTAAAAGAATCCTGGAACGGACTGTGATTAACCGTAGAAGGGATTGGGCAAGAAGCTTGGATGATGCTCTGTGGGCATACAGAACAGCATTCAAGACACCTATAGGAACTTCTCCATACCAGCTGGTGTATGGAAAAGCCTGTCACTTGCCAGTGGAACTGGAACATAAGGCCTATTGGGCAACCAGATTCCGAAACCTTGATGCCAAGTTAGCTAGAGAAAAATGATTGCTCCAGTTAAATGTGCTAGAGGAATTCAGACTCAATGCTTTCGAAAATGCAAAAATTTACAAAGAGAAAGCAAAAAGATGGCATGATAAGAAACTATCATCCAGAGTTTTTAAGCCAGGGCAGAAAGTTATGCTATTTAATTCTAGGCTCAGATTATTCCCCGGGAAATTGAAATCCCGGTGGAGAGGTCCATATGTGATTACAAGTATGTCACCATATGGATACGTGGAGCTTCAGGATAATGATTCTAACAAAAAGTTCATTGTTAATGGACAGAAAGTTAAACATTATCTTGAAAGCAATTTTGAACAAGAATGCTCAAAACTGAGACTTGATTAAAGCTCAGTATTAGTCCAGCTAAAGACAATAAAGAAGCGCTTGATGGGAGGCAACCCAGCTATTTACAAAGCTTATTTGTCAATTAATTGATTTTTACAGGTTTATGTCAATTATCTTCAAGGTAAAATAGCAATTGCTTGAGTTCACAGAGTTACAGAAGGATTCAGAGGATAAAACAGCAAAAAGAAGCTCACTGGTGCAAAAAAAAGCCAGTAAGAGCTGTTTTGGGCGCTGAACGCCCAAAAGAAGCACTTACTGGGCGTTCAACGCTAGTAAGGATAGCCATCTGGGCGTTAAACACCAGAAAGAAGCATGTTCTGGGCATTGAACGCCAAAAAGAAGCACCTTTTGGGCGTTCAACGCCAGATTTATAGCGTCCTGGGTGTTCAAAAAAATACCGAGTGACAAAGGAGTTCCTGGCGTTCAACGCCAGCTAGAAGCAACAGCTAGGCGTTGAACGCCCAGGAGAAGCTGCAAATGGGCGTTAAATGCCCAAAACATGCAGCGGATTGTGGGGAGGAGGTAATTTCGTTTTTAATTCACTTTTTTCAAAATTTTTGTATTCCAATTCATGATTTCTTGCATAAACATGTTACAAACTCTCATCCTTCAATTCCAAAAATTTTAATCCTAATTTCTAAAATCCCTTTTTCAAAAATATCAAATGTATCTTAATTCATAAACACAAATCCTTTTAAAATCCCATCCAACTCATTTTCAAATTTTTTTTAAAAACTCAATTATCTTTTAAAATCTTTTTCAAAATAAAAATTCAGATTTATCTTTTTCAATTATCATTCACAACTTTTTAATTTTAAATTATATCTTTTTCTTATCATATTTATCTTTTATAAATTATATCTTCTATCTTATCTTTCTTCAAAATTTTCGAAAACCCACTCCTCCCTTTAAATCCACATTCGGCCTCCCTCCTCTCATCCACCATTCGATACTAGCTCTCTTTCTATCCCTCTTCTTTCCTTTCTTTTGCTTGAGGACAAGCAAAACCTCTAAGTTTGGTGTGTTTATCCATGATCACTAAACCATATTCACTAAGATCATGGCTCCTAAAGGAAAACAACCCACTCCAAGAAGCAAGAAAGAGAGTATTCCAAAACCACTTTGGAATCAAGGAAAGTTCTTAATCAAAGAACATTCAGACCATTACTACAAAATAATGGGTCTAAGGTCAGTGATCCCGGAAGTTAGATTCGATCTGAAAGAAGACGAATATCCGGAAATTCAAGAGCAAATTCGAAACAGGAATTGGGAAGTCCTAGCTAATTCTGAAACAAAGGTTGGAAGAAACATGGTTCAGGAATTCTACGCTAATTTGTGGCAAACAGACAGGCAGAGAATATCTGGAACTTCTCTCTATGACTATCGGACCTTGGTCAGAGGAAAGATTGTCCACATTCACCCTGACAAAAATCAGGGAGATCTTTAAGATACCTCAACTTAAAGATGATCCAGACTCCTTTAATAGGAGAATGATGAGAACAAATAAGGGCCTGGACAAGATTCTAGAGGATATATGCATCCCTGGAGCCAGGTGGACCACTAGCACCAAGGGCGTCCCAAATCAACTCAAGAGAGAAGATCTCAACCCAGTCGCCAGAGGCTGGCTGAACTTTATTGGGCGTTCTATACTGCCCACTAGCAACTGCTCTGAGGTCACCGTTAAAAGAGCAGTGATGATCCACTGCATTATGTTAGGAAGAGAAGTGAAAGTTCATCAATTGATTTCGTGTGAACTTTACATAATTGCAAACAAGAACTCCAAAGATGCCAAATTGGCTTATCCTAGCTTAATATCTATGCTATGTAAAGATGCTGGAGTAAAGATGGGAATAACTGAGTATATCTCAGTTGAGCAACCAATCACCAAAACATCAATGGAAAAACAACAAGTGCAGGATGACCCCATCAAGAGGAGAGCACAGGAATTCCTTCCGAAATTTCCTCAATTTGAATATTGGGAGCATCTTGAAGCATCGGTTACCAAGTTGCAAGAAGCTATGGACCAAATAAAGGAAGAACAGAATAATCAAAATAGCATGCTTTGCAAACTGCTTGGGGAACAAGAAGAGCAAAGGCGTGACTTGAAGAAACTGAAGCGTCAGAAATTATCTCTTGAAGGATTAAGCACCCCACAGACTAGAGGAACATCCACTTCCCAAAATAAAGGTTATTGAGTCCTAATCTTAGCTTTACTCTATGATAGTTGTCTTATAGATTTACCTTAGAAGTTATATAGGAGTAGTAGTAATTAGTATATCTATTTTGATTTTATTTTCAATTAAGCTATAATTTATTTTTCTCATCATCATCAAACATGAATAAAATAGTAGATTTTTAGAATAAAGAGGCAATCTAATTTCGAGTTCTTAATAAGGAAAATTCTAATTATTTATATGTGGTGGCAATACTTTTTGTCTTCTGAATGAATGCTTGAATAGTGCATATTTTTTATATTGAATTTTATGAATGTTAAAATTGTTGGCTCCTGAAAGAATGATGAAAAAGAGAAATATTATTGCTGATCTGAAAAATCATAAAATTGATTCTTGAAGCAAGAAAAAGCAGTGAAAAAAAAGCAAAAGAGGTAGAAAAAGCCAATAGCCCTTTAAACCAAAAGGCAAGGGTGAAAAACTTGAGCATCAATGGACAGGAGGGCCCAAGGAAATAAATCCAGGCCTAAGCGGCTAAATCAAGCTGTCCCTAACCATGTACTTGTGGCATTTAGGTCCAAGTGAAAAACTTGAGACTGAGTGTTTAAAGTCGTGATCCAAGGCAAAGGAGTGTGCTTAAGAACTCTGGACACCTCTAATTGGGGACTTTAGCAAAGCTAAGTCACAATCTAAAAAGGTTCACCCAATTATGTGTCTGTGGCATTTATGTATCCGGTGGTAATACTGGAAAACAAAGTGCTTAAGGCCACAGCCAAGACTCATAAAGTAACTGTGTTCAAGAATCAACATACTACACTAGGAGAATCAATAATACTATCTGAATTCTGAGTTCCTATGGATGCCAATCATTCTGAATTTCAAAGGATAAAGTGAGATGCCAAAACTATTCAGAGGCAAAAAGCTACTAGTCCCACTCATCTGATTAGAATCTGAGCTTCACTTGAAACTCTGAGATATCATTGCTTCTTAATTTCTTTTTATCCTATTTTATTTATCTAGTTGCTTGAGGACAAGAAATAGTTTAACTTTGGTGTTGTGATGAGCGGATATTTTATACGCTTTTTGGGGGTAATTTCATGTAGATTTTAGTAGGTTTTAGTTAGTTTTTAGTATATTTTTATTAGTTTTTAGGCAAAATTCATATTTCTGAACTTTACTATAAGTTTTGTGTTTTTCTGTGATTTCAGGTATTTTCTGACTGAAATTGAGGAAGTTGAGCAAAAATCTGATTTAGGCTGAAAAAGGACTGCTGATGTTATTGGATTCTGACCTCCCTGCACTCAGAATGAATTTTTTGGAGCTACAGGAGTCCAATTGGCGCGCTCTCAAATGGGTTGGAAAGTAGACATCCAGGGCTTTCCAGCAATATATAATAGTACATACTTTGCGTGAAGATAGATGACGTAAACTGGCGTTTAACGCCAGTTCCATGTTGCAGTCTAGCGTTCAGCGCCAGAAACAGGTTGCAAGTTGGAGTTCAACGCCAGAAACAGGTTACAACATGGCGTTCAACTCCAAAACAGCCTAAGCACGTGAGAAGCTTAAGTCTCAGCCCCAGCACACACCAAGTGGGCCCTAGAAGTGGATTTCTGCACTATCCATCCTAGTTTACTCATTTTGTGTAAACCTAGGTTACTAGTTTAGTATTTAAAACAACTTTTAGAGATTTATTTTGTATCTCATGACATTTTTAGATCTGAATCTTATACTCTTTGACGGCATGAGTCTCTAAACTCCATTGTTGGGGGTGAGAAGCTCTGCAGCGTCTCGATGAATTAATGCAATTATTTCTGTTTTCCATTCAAACATGCTTGTTCCTATCTAAGATATTCATTCGTGCTTCACTATGAAGAAGGTGATGATCCGTGACACTCACACCTTCCTCAATCCATGAACGTGTGCCTGATAACCACCTCCGTTCTACATTAGATTGAATGAGTATCTCTTAGATTCCTTAATCAGAATCTTCATGGTATAAGCTAGAATTGTTGGCGGCATTCATGAGGGTCCAGAAAGTCTAAACCTTATCTGTGGTATTCCGAGTAGGATTCTGGGATTAGATGACTATGACGAGCTTCAAACTCGCGAGTGTTGGGCATAGTGACAGACGCAAAAGGATCAATGGATCCTATTCTGACATGATCGAGAACCAACAGATGATTAGCCGTGCTGTGACAGAGCATTTGGACCATTTTCACTGAGAGGATGGGAGGTAGCCATTGACAACGGTGACACCCTACATACATCTTGCCATGGAAGGAGCCTTGCATTTATGAAAGTGAGAAAGCATTATGTTACAGGAATTCAGAAGACAAAGCATCTCCAAAACTCCAATATATTCTCCATTATTGAGTAACAATTACTTATTCCAAACACTTTCACTTTTTACAATTAAATTCAAAGAACATTAATGGCATCCTGACTAAGATTAATAAGACAACCATAGCTTGCTTCATACCAACAATCTCCGTGGGATCGACCCTTACTTACGTAAGGTATTACTTGGACGACCCAGTGCACTTGCTGGTTAGTTGTGCAGATTGCAAAAGTGTGATTGCAATTTCGTGCACCATTTATCTACTAACACTTTTCTTCTACTCAAAATTCGAACCCTCTTCTCCCCTCTACCTGTGTTCGGATTTTCTTTTTATTTTCTTCTACTCACGTAAAGGAATCTCTCTACTGTGGTAAAGAGAATCCCTATTATTATTTTCTGTTCCCTTCTTTTTCATATGAGTAGGAGCAAGGACAAGAACATTCTTGTAGAAGCAGATCCTAAACCTGAAAGGACTCTGAAGAAGAAACTAAGAGAAGCTAAAATACAACAATCCAGAGAAAACCTTACAGAAATTTTCGAAAAAGAAGAGGAGATGGCAGCCGAAAATAATGACAACAACAATAATGCAAGGAGGATGCTTGGTGATTATACTACACCTACTTCCAATTTTTATGGAAGAAGCATCTCAATCCCTGCCATTGGAGCAAACAATTTTGAGCTGAAGCCTCAACTAGTTGCTCTAATGCAACAGAACTGCAAGTTTCATGGACTTCTATCAGAATATCCCTATCAGTTTTTAACTGAGTTCTTGCAGATCTGTGATACTGTTAAGACTAATAGAGTAGATCCTGAAGTCTACAGGCTCATGCTTTTCCCTTTTGCTGTAAAAAACAGAGCTAGAACATGGTTGGACTCACAACCTAAAGATAGCCTGGACTCTTGGGATAAGCTGGTCACGGCCTTCTTGGCCAAGTTCTTCCTCCTCAAAAGCTGAGCAAGCTTAGAGTGGATGTTCAGACCTTCAGGCAAAAAGATGGTGAATCCCTCTATGAAGCTTGGAAAAGATACAAGCAATTGACCAAAAAGTGTCCTTCTGACATGCTTTTAGAGTGGACCATTTTGGATATATTCTATGATGGTCTATCTGAGTTCTCTAAGATGTCACTGAACTATTCTGCAAGTGGATCCATTCACCTAAAGAAAATGCCTGCAGAAGCTCAAGAACTCATTGACATGGTTGCAAATAACCAATTCATGTACACCTCTGAGAGAAATTCTGTGAGTAATGGGACGCCTCAGAAGAAGGGAGTTCTTGAAATTGATGCTCTGAATGTCATATTGGCTCAGAACAAAATGTTGACTCAGCAACTCAACATGATTTCTCAGAGTCTGAATAGATTGCAAAATGCATCCAACAGTACTAAAGAAACATCTTCTGAAGATGAAGCTTATGATCTTGAGAACCCTGCAATGGCAGAGGTGAATTACATCGGTGAAGCCTATGGAAACACCTATAATCCCTCATAGAGAAATCATCCAAATTTCTCATGGAAGGATCAACAAAAGCCTCAACAAGGCTTTAATAATGGTGGAAGAAACAGGTTTAGCAATAGCAAACCTTTTCCATTATCTTCTCAGTAATGGACAGAGAATTCTGAGCAGAGCCCCTCTAGCTTAGCAAACATAGTCTCTGATCTATCTAAGGCCACTTTAAATTTTATGAATGAAACAAGGTCCTCCATTAGAAACTTAGAGGCACAAGTGGGTCAGCTGAGTAAGAAAATCACTAAAACTCCTCCTAGTACTCTCCCAAGCAATACAGAAGAGAATCCAAAAAGAGAGTGCAAGGCCATTGATATAATCAAAATGGCCGAATCCAAAGAGGAAGGGGAGGATGTGAATCCCAATGAGGAAGACCTCATGGGACGTTCCCTAGACAGAAAGGAGTTCCCTATTGAGGACCAAAAGGAATTTGAGGCTCATATAGAGGCCATAGAGATTCCATTAAACTTCCTTCTGCCATTCATGAGCTCTGAGAACTATTCTTCCTCTGAAGAGGATGAAAATGTTACTGAAGAGCAAGTTGCTCAATATCTAGGAGCCACCATGAAGCTGAATGCCAAGTTGTTTAGTAATGAGACTTGGGAAGATGAACTTCCCTTGCTCATTAGTGAACTAAATACATGGGTTCAGCAAACTTTACCTCAACAGAAACAAAATCCTGGTAAATTCTTAATACCCTGTACCATAGGCACCAGGACCTTTGAGAAGGCTTTGTGTGACCTGGGGTCAGGTATAAATCTTATGACACTCTCTGTAATGGAGAAACTGGGGATCTTTGAGGTACAAGCTGTAAGAATCTCATTAGAGATGGCAGACAAGTCAATAAAATAAGCTTATAGATTGGTAGAGGACGTGTTAGTGAAGGTTAAAGGCCTTTACATCCCTGCTGATTTCATAATCTTAGACACTGGGAATGATGAAAATGAATGCATCATCCTTGGAAGACCCTTCCTAGCCACAGCAGGAGCTGTGATTGATGTTGACAAAGGAGAGCTAGTCCTTCAATTGAATGGGAACTACCTTGTGTTTAAAGCTCAGGGATCTTCCTCTGCAACCATGGAGAGGAAGCATGAAAAGCTTCTCTCAATACAGAGTCAAACAAAGCCCCTACAATCAAACCCTAAGTTTGGTGTTGGGAGGCCACACCCAAACTCTAAGTTTGGTGTTAAACCCCCACATTCAAACTCTAAGTTTGGTGTTGGGAGGTCCCAACAATGCTCTAAACATCTGTGAAGCTCCATGAGAGCTCACTGTTAAGCTATTGACATTAAAGAAGCGCTTATTGGGAGGCAACCCAAATTTTTAATTATCTATATTTCTATTGTTCTTTTATGTTTTATTAGGTTTATGATTATGTGGTGTCAAAAAACAATTGCAAAAATTAAAAACAAAATCAAAAATAGCAGAAGAAAAAGCACACCCTGGAGGAAGAGCTGTCTGGCATTTAAACGCCAGAAACAAGCATCAGGCTGGCGTTAAACGCCAAAAACACGCTACATTTGAGCGTTTAACGCCAGAAGCAAGCATCAGTCTGGCGTTAAATGCCAGGATTGCATACAGAGGGCATTTTACACGCCTAAAAGGTGCAGGGATGAGAAATCCTTGACACCTCAAGATCTGTAGACCCCACAGGATCACCTCAAGATCTGTGGACCCCACAGGATCCCCACCTACCCCACTTCTCTCTTCTTCACACAATCCAATAACACTATACCCCTCACCAATCACCTCAATCTCTCTTTCCCATTACCCCTTCACCAATCACATCCATCCACTCTTCCCCATAAACCCTACCCACCTTCAAATTCAAAATCTCTTTTCCACCCAAACCCACCCTAAATGACCGAACCCAAACCCCTCTCCCTCCACTATATAAACCCCTCCATCCTTCTTCATTTTCATACAACACAACCCTCTATTCTCCCCCTTGGCCGAAACCTACAACTCTCTCCCTTTCCTCCATATCTTCTTCTTCTTCTTCTTCTTCTATTCTTTCTTCTTTTGCTCGAGGGCGAGCAACATTCTAAATTTGGTGTGGTAAAAGCATAGCTTTTTTATTTTTCCATAACCATTGATGGCACCTAAGGCCAGAGAAATATCAAAAAAGAGGAAAGGGAAGGCAATTGCTTCCACCTCTGAGTCATGGAAGATGGAGAGATTCATCTCAAAAGCCCATCAAGACCACTTCTATGAAGTTGTGGCCAAGAAAAAGGTGATCCCTGGGGTCCCTTTTAAGCTCAAAAAGGGCAAATATCCGGAGATCCGACAAGAGATTAGAAGAAGAGGATGGAAAGTTCTCTCCAATCCCATTCAACAAGTCAGAATCTTAACGGTTCAAGAGTTCTATGCAAACACATGGATCACTAGGAACCATGATCAAAGCATGAACCCAAACCCAAGGAATTGGCTTACAATGCTTCGGGGGAAATGCTTAGATTTCAGTCCGGAGAACGTAAGGTTGGCGTTCAACTTGCCTATGATGCAAGAAGACGCATGCCCCTACCCTAGAAGGTCAACTTTGATCAAAGGTTAGACCAAGTCCTCATGGACATATGTGTGGAAGGAGCTCAATGGAAAAGAGACTCAAAAGGCAAGCCGGTTCAATTGAGAAGACTGGACCTTAAGCCTGTGGCTAGAGGATGGTTGGAGTTCATCCAATGCTCCATCATCCCCACTAGCAACCGATCCGAAGTAACTGTGGATCGGGCCATCAAGATCCATAGCATCATGATTGGAGAGGAAGTAGAAGTTTATGAAGTCATCTCTCTAGAACTCTACAAAGTAGTCGAAAAGCCCTCCACCTTGGCAAGGCTAGCTTTTCCTCATCTCATTTGCCATCTATGCAACTTAGCTGGAGTTGTCATATAAGGAGACATCCTCATTGAAGAGGACAAGCCCATTGGTAAACCACTATTTTATGGTTTATATTGTGCTAAATTGAGTGGATTTTATCAATCTTTCGTACACTTATTCATACTAATTGCATGAGTTTACATTCTCCTTCCTGATTTTGTGCTATGATTGAAAACATGCTTCTTTGGCCTTATATTTGCTAATATTAATCCTCTCTTATTACCATTAGATGCCTTGATATGTGTGTTAAGTTATTTCAGGAATTACAGGGCAGGAATGGCTTAAAGGATGGAAAGGAAGCATGCAAAAGTGGAAGGAATACAAGAAGTTGAAGGAACTGCAAAGCTGTCAGCCTGACCTCTTTGCACTCAAACGGACATAATTTAAGCTACAAAGGTCGAAATGATGCGATTCTAGTTGTGTTGGAATGCTAACTTCTGGGGCTTCGATTTGATATATAATTTACCATAGTGGCCATACCACTAGGCGACGCTAACGCGTGATCCACGCGGACGCATCGCAGTGACGAAAAACCAGCGTAGCTAAATTCGTAAACAGCGATTTCTGGGCTATTTCTGACCCAGTTTTCGGCCCAGAGAACACAGATTAGAGGCTATAAAGTGGGAGAATGCATCCATTCATAATTATTCTTTCATAATTCCTAATTTTTAGTTTTAGATCTAGTTTTTAGGGAGAGAGACTCTCTCATCTCTCTTAGGATTTAGGATTAGGATTAGAATTTATATTAGAATTAGGATTTATCTCATCTTCATATCAGGTTCAATAATTCATACTTCTCTTCTACTTTGAGATACTTTAATGCTTTTATTTGTATTTGATTTATGTTGCCCATTTAGCTTATGAATATTGTCCATGTTAGATTTTATTACTTTGAATGTATGTTATTTGAGGTATTTCAGATCTAAGATTCATATTTAGCTTTTTATATTATTAGCTTTAATTGATTAACTGGAAGCTCTTGAGTTATCAATTATTCATGATTTATTGTCATGTCGGCTAATTAACTGGAATTCCACTAACTCTAGTCTTTCCTTGGGAGTTGGCTAGGACTTGGAAAATCTAACCAATTAGTTCACTTGACTTTCCCTTGCTTATGCAAAGGTTAACTAAGTGGGATTAACTTCCATTCTCATAGGAGTAACTAGGATAGGACTTCCGAATTTTCATATCTTGCCAAGAGTTTATTTTATAGTTATTTATTTATTTTATCTGCCATTTAAATTACTTGTTCCTCATCTTTAAAACCCCGATTTACAAAACCCATAACCAATAATAAGAACATACCAGCCTGCAATTTCTTGAGAAGACGACTCGAGGTTTGAATACTCGGTTATCAATTTTAAAAGGGTTTGTTACTTGTGACAACCAAAACGTTTGTAAGAAAGGTTGATTGCTTGGTTTAGTAACTATACTTACAACGAGAGTTTACTATAACTTCTAAACCATCAATCTTCAGTTCTTCAAAATGACGCCATTGCCGGGGAATTGCAAACGTGTGCCTTATTAATGGTTATTGTAAATATTTTTCAAAAAAAAAATTCATATTTTTATTTTAAAATTTTTATCTTATCTTATCTTTTTCAAAATCTTATCTTATCCTTCTTCAAAAATTATATCTTTTTCAAAATATTTTCTTTTTGTTAGTTTTTGTTTTTTGTTTTCCTCTTCTACTATGAACTCTCACCCCTTTGGCTATGAGTCTGGTTACAACTATATTGCAGGAAGAGGAGATTATAATGAGAACAGGCATCAAGGTTGGAACAATCAAAGATGGAAAAAGCCACAAGAATTTAATCAACCCTCATGGCAACAACCACCTCCAATGGACTATCAACAACCATTTTGTGATGCATATCAAGGCAATGGCTATGGTGAGCACTCTTTTGATTATCAACAACCACCACCATACGCCTATGAACCCCCTCCTCAACATAGCTTTGGACCACCATACTCATGAGCCCCTTACCACCAAACACCCTCATACGATCCTAACCCGTACCCACCATACCAACCACCTTATGAGCCAAATGAACCATACACAGAACCACCACCTCAATATACACCATCTCCTTATCATTATCAAGATGAACCACCTTCCTACCATGAACCCTTTCTCCCAACAAATGAACCCTCCTATCCACCCCAAACCTCCTTAGAGAAAGCAATTGCTGATCTAAACTCTACTATACAAGCTCTCGCCGCCCAAATCGGACCACTAAATACCTTCAACAATCAACCCTCAAGCTCTAGTGCACTTCCTTTTCAACCACAGAATGATCTCTCCACCCCATCACCACCATCCATGGAAAAGTACCCACTACCATCAATCCAAGAGCAACATGATCCCAATGATGCTATTGACATGGAACAAGAGAGAAGGGATCATCTTCGCAAATCCATACTTCATAATGAGCTAGAGGAGGCCTTAAAGGTGAAGGTAGTAGAGACCCTTGAAGTTGACAGCGCGGCTGAATAAATAGTGAAGGAAGACAACAAGGAGTATTTTGTACTTGAAGGTGAAGAAATAGTTGACCAGGAAATCATCAAGGATGAATACGATTTCATACTAAAACACCTGGATCAAATGGTGAATTGATTACCTTTTCGACGTTTGGACACTCAAGGAACCCCATGGCTTCATGTGGACAATCTAACGAAGAACGTAGCATGAAGGAGATACTAGAAACTCCAGTGGACACTAAGGAGCATGAATTTGTACTAGAACAAGTGGAGGAAGCCGGAATTATTAAAGAAGAAGAAGTGGTTGAAGACTTAGGAGATGCTTAACCTCCATTGGAAAGTCCATTCATAAAGCCTCCTTCCAAGATGCTTGAAATTAATGTTGAGGAGGGTGTACAACCTCCAAGGTATGTCATAGTTGAAGACTTGGAAGAGGTTGATCGAGAGATGGAGTTTAAAGAAGAAGAAGCACAACCTCCCATGCCCTTGGTAAACAATGAAGAAGAGGTTGAATTGGAAGAAAGCCACCAAGAGGAAGAGGTTGAAATTGAAGAAGCTTATAAAGAGGTGGAAGTTGTCAGAGAAGAGCACAAGGGAATGGAGCTTGCAAATTCATTAGAAATATCTCTCCCAAGACCATTACCGTCCAACACAACATTCAAGTGGGTAACATTCCTATTCTTATCCTTTACTTTCCCACATGAATATGGGCTACTAGAGACGGATGGTCAGCTTAGAGCTCTTTTTGGCATTAAGAGTAAGAAGAAGATGGTCAGTGGTAAGAATTGCCCTGCTAGGTTTATTATGGTTGGAAGCTTTAAGTTTAACTGCAAAGGTTGCTATAGAGCTCAATTGAATGGGGCTATGAAGTTGTTTGGACGCTTCAGTGAGAATTCTAAAGCGGAACCACCCGGATGAAATCATGATAATCAACTTGAAGACGGGTGCAGAAACAAGATTTGGGATCCCGGAGGATACTGAATTTGCAAACATTGGTGTAGATTCTTGGATCAGTACAAGCATAAGCCACCATGACAAGGAGCTCACCAAATGTCCAACTTAACGACTTTAACTAAAAGTGCTAGGGGGGAGACAACCCACCATGGTATGATCGTCCCTTTTCAGTTTTAATTCTAGTATGTTTTGTTTGTTTTTTAATATTGATTGAACCTGGAATTTTTGCATAACATTCATTGCATTTTTCATTCTGCACACTGCAAAAAAAAAGGGGGAAGCACGCACACGACGCGGCAGCGTCATTGATGCGTCCGCGTCATCGGTGCGTTGGGAAGAAAAGAAAAGTGAACAGAGAGTCACGCGAGAGCGTGGCTGGAGGCGTGCCTTTGGCACAATTTGACCGACGTGACCGCATCGCTAACGTGTCCGCGTCATGTGGGAAAAATGCCTCCCACGCATCCGCGTCACCCACGCGAACGCGTGCCTTGAAATCGACGTAAAAAGGGTGTATGGCCGAAAGTTGAGCTAGAATTGGGCTGGACTCGTGCTAAAAGCACAAGCCTTGCCACGCGTACGCGTGCCCCACGCGTCCGCACCATTTTCACATTCTGGTCATCCACGCGATCGCGTCAATCACGCGATCGCGTCACCCAAGGATTTTGGCAATATGAATTTCTAACAGAGAGTTGTGCGACTGCGAGGCTGCTCTCGCGCTAGTAGCACAAATTCACTCACGCGACCGCGTGCCCCACGCGGCCGCGTCACTTGACAATAGCGCCACCCGCGCGAACGCGTAATTCCACGCGTCCACGTCACTTGCGCCGCACAACTTATCCAAATCAGCGCCAATTATCTTATTTTTTTTCTTCTCTAATCCTAATCTCTTCTATCTTTTCTTCTTTCTTCCTTCTTTTCTTACTTTCTTCTTCTTCCCCCTAATTTCACTTCTCATCTCTCTTCACTTCCATTCTATTTCATTCAATTTATTTGCATACCCTCATTCATTGCATTATCTTCATTGGTGTTGGAATTTTATTTGGGTCATTATTTTTATATATTGCTTATGGATTGTTTAGGATTTGTTTAAACAATTATATATTATTATAAGAGTTAATTGCATGTTCTAATTAATATTTTTCATACCTTATTTAACATGCATGCTATGTGTTTGTGAGAACGCCCATATGGCATTTTGCACTATTCTTGGATTTCTTTTAAATCTACTACTCTAAATGCCTGCTTTTCACATAACCCCTTCTCTATTTTATTATTTAAATATAGTTATTTTTACAAACATATTATTAATTTGAGAGACTTGGTAATCTAATTTGGACGTTGAATGCTTGACCTATGCTACTCATACCCTTTGCCGGCATGCCAATAAACACCTTGCATTCAACTTTTCTCACATGCACTTGCTATATTTCCATTGTTGATTTGCCACATGTAGTCATGACCATGTGTTCACATCATTATCCATACCTGTGCATTGATTACCACCTTTCCTATTCTTTTCCTTGCTATAACCCTTGAATGCTAATGTCTTTCCTCGTTTCTTTTCAGGATGGCCACCAAGAAAGGTAAAGAGAAAGCTACTCCCATACCACTGGCAAGGAAAGGAACAAAAAGAGCACTAGCTGCGGAGCCACCCATCCACCTGTACATCTTAGCATGCACCGAGGACGGTGCAATCTTTAAATGTGGAGAGGTCGATACCGATCTCCGTGGGTTAGTTACTTCTTTTTTTTCAACACCAATGTTAATTTGTTAATTGCTGCATTTGCATATTTGATTGCATGTTTGTTTGATTTTATGCATTTAGTCACTACTTGGTTGAAGTAATATTTTCTTTTTCAAGAAATTTTTATAGTATTTCACTAATTTAAATTGAAAAATTTGTGTTAAACTTGTTTTGAAGTTGTATTTGGAACATGGTTTTTGAGGCAAAGAACACACAACCTGTGAGATTTTGAGCTTAATTGCATGGTTACATTATTTAACCATAATATTTTATTCTTGTGTGTTTTCTTCTCTATGATTGCAATCTTTACTTTGTTTCAGTCTATATGTCCATTGTTTAGTATATTTATATGCTTGCATATGATTGTGGCCATATTTGATTATTAACTCACTTATCCCAAATAAAGCCTACCCTTTTATGTTATCCTTGTCAGCCACCTTGAGTTTGTTAATCCCCTTTTGTTTTATAACCACATTACTAGCCTTAAGCAGAAAAACAAATTAAAAATTCCAAGTTGAATCATTGGTTAGCTTAAGATAGATATTGTGTATAATTTAAGTGTGGGGAATTTTGTGGGAACATGGGTTAATAAGGGAATGTATCATGTTTCTAATATTGGAAATTTGGGAACCTACTCATGAAAAACCAAAATAGAAAAATAAAAAAAATCCATGTGCATTGACAATGTTATGTTTATTTTTCAAATAAGGGGACAAAATTACCCCAATGTTAAGCTTTAATAGAAAGATCAATGCACATGTGATAAAAGTAAAGAAATATCAAAAGTTTGGTATATGAGTATGTGATACAAAAGTGGAAATTATGGGTAGCTAGGCGTGATTTAAGAAGTTATATAGAGTGTGTGTGTGTTTATGTGAGAGCTTATGTTAGTCAAAGATTCAATTTATAGCTCACTTAGCCATACATATATCCTCACCCTTGCCTTGGCCCCATTACAACCTACAAGACCTCATGATGTGTGCATGGGTATACTAAATATTTGTTGATTGGTTAGATGAAGGACAAAGTTTAGAAAGCATGATTAGGGAAGAATAGAGTGAAGTACCCCATACACTTGGGAGACTAGAGTGATATACACTACCAGTGAGGGTTCAGTGCTTGATTCTATGTTCCCTACTTTCATCAGCTATCTTCTTACAAGTTTACTTGCTTTTCACTGTATGATTTGAATTAGTGGAATTTGAATTATTTCTGTCTTGGAGAACTTATTTACTTTTAACCAAGTAGATAGAAACATCTTTGCATGTAGTTGCATTCATATAGATAGGTTGCATTTCATACATTCTATCATTCCTCTTCACTCTTTTAGTTCTCTTGAGCTTAGCATGAGGACATGCTAATGTTTAAGTGTGGGAAGGTTGATAAACCACTATTTTATGGTTTATATTGTGCTAAATTGAGTGGATTTTATCAATCTTTCGTACACTTATTCATACTAATTGCATGAGTTTACATTCTCCTTCCTGATTTTGTGCTATGATTGAAAACATGCTTCTTTGGCCTTATATTTGCTAATATTAATCCTCTCTTATTACGATTAGATGCCTTGATATGTGTGTTAAGTGATTTCAGGAATTACAGGGCAGGAATGGCTTAGAAGATGGAAAGGAAGCATGCAAAAGTGGAAGGAATACAAGAAGTTGAAGGAACTGCAAAGCTGTCAGCCTGACCTCTTTGCACTCAAACGGACATAACTTGAGCTACAAGGGTTCAAATAATGCGGTTCCAGTTGCGTTGGAAAGCTAACGTCCGGGGCTTCGATTTGATATATAATTTCTTATAGTGGCCATACCGCTAAGCGACGCGAACGTGTGATCCACGCGGACGCATCGCAGTGACAAAAAACCAGCATAGCTAAATTCGTAAACAGCGATTTCTGGGCTGTTTTTGACCCAGTTTTTGGCCCAGAGAATACAGATTAGAGGCTATAAAGTGGGAGAATGCATCCATTCATAATTATGCTTTCATAATTCATAATTTTTAGTTTTAGATGTAGTTTTTAGGGAGAGAGACTCTCTCATCTCTCTTAGGATTTAGGATTAGGATTATAATTTATATTAGAATTAGGATTTATCTCATCTTTATATCAGGTTCAATAATTCATGCTTCTCTTCTACTTTGAGATACTTTAATGCTTTTATTTGTATTTGATTTTTGTTGCCCATTTGACTTATGAATATTGTCCATGTTAGATTTTATTGCTTTGAATGTATGTTATTTGAGGTATTTCAGATCTAAGATTCATATTTGGCTTTTTATATTATTGGCTTTAATTGATTAACTGGAAGCTCTTGAGTTATCAACTATTCATGATTGATTGTTATGTCGGCTAATTAACTGGAATTCCACTAACTCTTGTCTTTCCTTAGGAGTTGGCTAGGACTTGAGAAATCTAACCAATTAGTTCACTTGACTTTCCCTTACTTACGCAAAGGTTAACTAAGTGGGATTAACTTCCATTCTCATAGGAGTAACTAGGATAGGACTTCCGAATGTTCATATCTTCCCAAGAGTTTATTTTACAGTTATTTATTTATTTTATCTGCCATTTAAATTACTTGTTCCTCATCTTTAAAACCCCGATTTACAAAACTCATAACCAATAATAAGAACATACCTCCCTGCAATTCCTTGAGACGACGACCCGAGGTTTGAATACTCAGTTATCAATTTTAAAAGGGTTTGTTACTTGTGACAACCAAAACGTTTGTAAGAAAGGTTGATTGCTTGGTTTAGTAACTATACTTACAACGAGAGTTTACTATAACTTCTAAACCATCAATCTTCAGTTCTTCACCCATCACTAAGAAGAGGATGGAGCAAACAAGAGAGCCCATTCATGGATCTCTAGAGATGCATGAGGAAGCTCATCATCAAGAAATCCCTGAGATGCCTCAAAGGATGCATTTTCCTCCAAACAACTATTGGGAACAACTCAACACTTCTCTAGAAGGATTGAGTCATAACATGAACCAATTAAGGGTAGAACACCAAGAGAACTCCATCATTCTCAATGAGATTAGAGAAGATCAAAGAGCTCTGAGGGAGGAGCAACAAAGGCAAGGAAGAGACATAGAGGAGCTCAAAGACACCATTGATCCTTCAAGAAGAAGGCGCCACCCTCACTAAGGTGGACTCATTCCTTAACTTCCTTGTTCTTATCTCTTTGTTTTTCGACTTTATGCTTTATATTTGTCTATGTTTTGAGTCTTTACTACATGATCATTAGTATTTAGTAACTATGTTTTAAGGCTATGAATAATTCCATGAATCCTTCACCTTTCTTAAATGAAAAATGTTTTTAATACAAAAGAATAAGAAGTACATGAGTTTCGAATTTATCCTTGAAATTGGTTTAATTATATTGATGCGGTGACAATACTTTTTGTTTTTTGAATGAATGCTTGAACAGTGCATATTTTTTATCTTGTTGTTTATGAATGTTAAAATTGTTGGCTCTTGAAAGAATGATAAAAAAGAAAAATATTATTGATGATCTGAAAAATCATAAAATTGATTCTTGAAGCAAGAAAAAGCAGTGAAGAACAAAGCTTGCGAAAAAAAATTTAAGAAAAAGCAAGCAAAAAAAGCCAATAGCCCTTAAAACCAAGAGATAAGGGTAAAAAGGATCCAAGGCTTTGAGCTTCAATGGATAGGAGGGCCCAAGAAAATAAAATCCAGGCCTAAGTGGCTAAATCAAGCTGTCCCTAACCATGTGCTTGTGGCATGCAGGTCCAAGTGAAAAGCTTGAGACTGAGTGGTTAAAGTTGTGATCCAAAGTAAAAAGAGTGTGCTTAAGAGCTCTGGACACCTCTAACTGGGGACTTTAGCAAAGCTGAGTCACAATCTGAAAAGGTTCACCCAGTCATGTGTCTGTGGCATTTATGTATCCGGTGGTAATACTGGAAAACAAAGTGCTTAGGGTCACGGCCAAGACTCATAAAAGTAGCTGTGTTCAAGAATCAACATACTTAACTAGGAGAATCAATAACACTATCTGAACTTTGAGTTCCTATGGATGCCAATCATTCTAAACTTCAAAGGATAAAGTGAGATGCCAAAACTATTCAGAAGCAAAAAGCTACAAGTCCCGCTCATCTAATTAGAACTAATATTCATTGATAATTTGGGATTTATAGTATATTCTCTTCTTTTTATCCTATTTGATTTTCAGTTGCTTGGGGACAAGCAACAATTTAAGTTTGGTGTTGTGATGAGCGGATAATTTATACGCTTTTTGGCATTGTTTTTAGGTATTTTTTAGTAGGATCTAGCTATTTTTAGGGATTTTTTATTAGTTTTTATGAAAAATTCACATTTCTGAACTTTACTATGAGTTTGTATATTTTTCTGTGATTTCAAATATTTTCTGGCTGAAATTGAGGGACCTGAGCAAAAATCTGATAGGAGGCTGACAAAGAACTGCTGATGCTGTTGGATTCTGACCTCCCTGCACTCGAAATGGATTTTCTGGAGCTACGAAACTCCAAATGGCACGCTCTCAACTGCGTTCGAAAGTAGACATCCAGGGCTTTCTAGAAATATATAATAGTTCACACTTTATTCGAGTTAAGATGACGCAAACTGGCGTTCAACGCCAGTTCCATGCTGCATTTTGGAGTAAAACGCCAGAAACACGTCACAAACCAGAGTTAAATGCCAAAAACACGTTACAACTTGGCGTTTAACCCCAAGAGAAGCCTCTGCATATGTAAAGCTCAAGCTCAGCCCAAGCACACACCAAAGTGGGCCTCGGAAGTGGATTTCTGCACTAAGACTTATTTCTGTAAACCCTAATAACTAGTTTAGTATAAATAAAACTTTTTACTATTGTATTTTATATCAATCTTTGGACGAGCTTTTGGAACATCTTTGATTATTGTTAGTCCTTAGACATTAGGGACTGGCCTCACGGCCATGCCTACCTTATTTTCACTTATGTATTTTCAACGGTGGAGTTTCTACACACCATAGATTAAGGTGTGGAGCTCTGCTATTCCTCGAGTATTAATGCAATTACTACTGTTTTCTATTCAATTCATGCTTATTCTCATTCTAAGATATTCATTCGCACTTCAACCTGATGAATGTGATGATCCGTGACACTCATCACTATTCTCACTTATGAACGCGTGCCAGACAAACACTTCCGTTCTACCTGCGACAGCTAGAGTGTGTATCTCTTTGATTCCTGACCCACGACGCATGGTTGCCCCGCCTGACAATGGAGCCTCCCATTCCGTGAGATCAGAGTCTTCGTGGTATAAGCTAAATCCATTGGCAGCCTTCTTGAGATCTAGAAAGTCTAAACCTTGTCTGTGGTTTTCGAGTAGGATCTGGGATGGGATGACTGTGACGAGCTTCAAACTCGCGATTGTTGAGCGTAGTGACAGATGCAAAAGGATCAATGGATCCTATTCTGACATGATCGAGAACCAACAGATGATTAGCCTTGCTGTGACAGCGCATTTGGACCATTTTCACTGAGAGGACGGGAGGTAGCCATTGACAACGGTAAAACCCAACATACAGCTTGCCATGGAAAGGGGTAAGAATGATTGGATGAAAGCAGTAGGAAAGCAGAGATTCAGAAGGAACACATTATCTTCATGCGCTTATCTGGAATTCCCACCAATGAATTACATAAGTATCTCTATCTCTATTTTATGCTTTATTTATCTTTATATTCGAAAACTATTATAACCATTAAAATCCGCCTGACTGAGATTTACAAGATGACCATAGCTTGCTTCATACCGACAATCTCCGTGGGATCGACCCTTACTCACGTAAGGTTTATTACTTGGACGACCCAGTGCACTTGCTGGTTAGTTATGCGAAGTTGTGAAAAAGAGTGATATTACAATTGTGCGTACCAAGTTGTTGGCGCCATTGAGATCACAATTTTGTGCTCCAAGGTCCACGAAACAAACGATTGCTGCAACATCCTCTAATCATGCTGAAATACTAGCGATACATGAACCTAGTCGCGAGTGTTTTTGGCTCAGGAGTTTGATCCAATATATACTGTCATCATGTGGACTGATTGATCATAAGATAGCTCCAACTATCCTGTTTGAAGATAATACAGTATGCATTGCTCAGTTTAAAGGTGGATACATCAAAGGTGATATAACAAAGCATATTTCTCCCAAATTCTTGTTCAGTCATGATCTTCAAAATCAAGGGACAATTGATATCCAACAAATCCGCTCAAGTGACAATCTGGCAGATTTATTTACAAAGTCACTCCCAAAATCCTCTTTTGAAAGATTGGTACATGAGATTGGGATGCGCCGATTTCGAGACATCAACTGATGTCGACAAGAGGGGGAGACTGTACTCTTTTTTCCTTGGTTAGGTTTTTTTTCCCATTGAATTTTTCTTGACAAGGCTTTTAATGAGGCAATCCCCATCACTAAATGATATTGTACTCTTTTTCCTTCACTAAGGTTTTTTTCTACTGGGTTTTTCTTTAGTAAGGTTTTAACGAGGCAATAATCCTAAATGGTCATCCAAGGGGGAGTGTTGTGATAAGAATGGGATGTGGATGCCCATTTCCTATATGAGGCTTACATTCTCAAAAGAGAATGAAAATTAATGAAGGTTGAAAATATTCCTTCTGTATGCCTATAAATAGGAGGTTAAGCTTCTGTTGATGTTACACAACAACAAATACTATTCTCTCTTTATACACAAACAATAATAATCTTTCTTCTTTCTCTTTCATATTACTAATTACTATTCTCTCTCTTTATATATCTTACTATAATATTAAATATATTAATCATATTTATTATATTGTGATAATAATTGTGGTGAATATTACTATTAAAATTATATAATTATACTTTTATATTTATTACCTCTTCCTTATTATTTATTTATTTTACAACAGTGGTAGAATAATAGCGCGTTTGGCGATATTAACAAACTTAATAAAAGATTGTGGTGAAAATACTAGTTCTCTATTTATTATTTTAATAATTTATATGACTAATTTATGTTTATGAATTTTTTAAATACAACAACAACAACAACAACAACAACAACAAAGCCTTGTCCTACTAAGTGGGGTCGGCTACATGAATCAAACGACGCCATTGTGCTCTGTCATGTATCATGTCTACAGAGAGACCGTTTACATGTAGATCTCGTTTGACCACCTCATGGATGGTCTTCTTAGGTCTTCCTCTGCCTTTCGCCCTTTGTTCATCTTCCATCTCATCCACCCTCCTGACTGGATGTTCTATCGATCTTCTTCTCACATGTCCAAACCACCTGAGACGCGATTCAACCATCTTTTCCACAATGGGTGCTACTCCAACTCTCTCCCTTATATCTTCATTCCTTATTTTATCCAATCGCGTATGACCACTCATCCATCTCAACATCTTCATCTCTTCCACACTCAGCTTATGTTCGTGCTCCCCTTTAGCCGCCCAACACTCCGTACCATACAGCATAGCCGGTCTTATAGCGGTGCGATAGAATTTACCTTTAAGTTTTAAAGGCACTTTTTTGTCGCATATAAAACCAGATGCACTCCACCATTTTGACCAACCTGCTTGGATCCTATGATTTACATCATGTTCAATCTCTCCATTATCCTGTATGATGCACCCAAGATACTTAAAACTTTTAACTTTTCGTAGGATGTTCTCTCCAATTTTCACCTCTATATTGGAGTTTTCCCTTCTCAGACTGAACTTACATTCCATATATTCCGTCTTGCTACGGCTTATGCGCAGACCATACACTTCTAGAGCTTCTCTCCATAACTCCAACTTCTTATTTAGGTCTTCCCTTGACTCTCCCATAAGGACAATATCATCGGCAAAAAGCATGCACCATGGCACAGGCTCTTGGATGTGCTCTGTGAGTACTTCCAAGACTAATGTGAAAAGGTATGGACTTAAGGATGATCCCTGGTGTAATCCTATACCAATAGGGAATTCCTCTGCCACACCACCTTGAGTCTTCACACTAGTTGTGGCCCCATCATACATGTCTTTAATTGCCCGAATATATGCGATCCTTACTCTCCTCTTTTCTAAAACCTTCCATAAGACCTCCCTTGGTACCCTATCATACGCTTTTTCCAAATCAATAAACACCATGTGTAGATCCCTTTTATTACTACGATACCTCTCCATCATCCTTCTTAATATGTATATCACTTCAGTGGTAGATCTGCCTGGCATAAATCCAAATTGGTTCTCTGTTACTTGTGTCTCTTTTCTCAACCTCCGTTCTATCACCCTTTCCCATAACTTCATAGTATGACTCATAAGCTTAATCCCTCTATAGTTTCCACAACTTTGTATATCCCCCTTATTCTTGTAGATAGGTACCAAGGTGCTCTTTCTCCACTCATCAGGCATCTTCTTTGACCTTAAAATCTCATTAAAAAGCTTGGTTAACCAGTTGATGCCTTTTCCTCCAAGACCCTTCCAAACCTCAATCGGGATATTATCAGGTCCTACTGCCCTGCCATTTTTCATCTGCTTTAGAGCATCCTTTACCTCGAAGTCTCAAATCCTTCGATAGTAGTCAAAGTTTTGATCTTCTTCCCTTGTGCATAATCGACCAAGGCTCGGAAGAGTCTTCTGTCCCTCATTAAATAACTCGTAGAAGTAGCTCTTCCACCTTTCATTAATCTTCTCCTCTTGAGCCAACACCTCTCCATCCTTATCCTTTATGCACTTAACCTGATCCAAATCTCTCGTTCTTCTTTCCCGGCTCTTTGCGATTCTATATATACCTTTTTCTCCTTCTTTCGTGCCCAAAGACTGGTAGAAACCCTCATATGCTCTTGTTCTTGCTTCACTTACAGCCACTTTTGTCTCTTTCTTAGCCGCCTTATATTTTTCCCAGTTATCTGCATTGCGGCATAAAGACCACCCTTTAAAGCATTTCCTTTTTATCTTTATCTTTTCTTGTATACTCGCATTCTACCACCAGGACTCCTTGTCTCTTGGTCCTATTCCTTTAGATTCACCAAAACTTTCTTTTGCTCTTCTTCTAATAACTTCTGCCATCTCCCTCCACATCTCTTCCGCGCTTCCATTCCCATCCCACTTTGCCTATTCTCCTACCCGTCTTAGGAAGCTTCTTTGTTCCTCACCTTTCATCCGCCACCACCTCGTCCTTGGGTTCTTCGTATAATGTCTTTTCCTCAACTTTTGCTCAACACAAAAATCCATGACGAGCACCCTATGTTGTGTTGTCAAACTCTCTCCCGAGATAATTTTACAGTTAATGCAAAATTTCCGGTCGACTCTCCTCAACAAGAAGAAGTCAATTTGAGAGCTTATCATGCCACTCTTATAGGTTATAAGATATTCGTCTCTCTTTTTAAAACATGTATTTGCGATGAGAAGATCAAAAGTTAAGGAAAAGTCCAAAATAGTTTTACCCTCGGCATTGATCACCCCGAAACCATGGCCTCCGTGAATACTCCCATATCCAGTCACTTCTCTCCCAACATGGCCATTTAAATCTCCTCCTAAGAAAATTTTATCTCCCAAAGGTATGCCTTGAACCAAACTCTCTAGATCCTCCCAAAACCTTATCTTGTGTTGTTCGTCCGAACCCACTTGCGGTGCATAGGCACTAATCACATGGAAAGCACCTCCCTCCACCACAAGTTTGATAGAGATGATCCGATCTCCCACCCTCTTGACATCTACTACGTCCTTCTTCCACTGCTTATCCACAATTATTCCAACTCCATTCCTATTCTTCACCTTTCCTGTATACCAAAGTTTGAAACCAGAAGAATCCAACTCCCTAGCGTTTGCACCAACCCATTTTGTTTCTTCTAGGCACATAATGTTAATCTTCCTCCTTGTCATGGTGTCCACCACCTCCATGGACTTTCCTGTTAGAGTGCCTATGTTCCATGTCCCAAATCTCAACCTTCTGTCGCTTTGACCTTTACCTTTTCCTTTGTGAACTAGCTTATTTACCCTCGTCCGTTCACGAAAACGCGAGAACCCTTGCTCATTTAACACTACATCCGGGCACCGATGCAGCGGCTCTTGCTTTGACACCATACTCGAGCCATACGGCGCGTTGCTTCCGGGCAACGACCTAGCTTTAGCGCAATAATGTCTTTGATTCATGTCATGGGGGGTTCGGCTATATTTTTATGTTGGTTGCCGAAGACCTAACACAACCCTCCTCCTTTATCCGGGCTTGGGACCGACTATGTACCGCAAGTGTAATATAGGCGGAGTTTATGAATTTTTTAAATAATAAAAAAAATATTTATTTTATTATTCTTGCGTAAATGATTAGAGTAGATATTTATGTTTAGAATTTAGGATCAAATTATTTTAATAATTAGAAATTTAATGATGGTTAAGTTAGGGATTGTTTTAATTTGAGTTACATATATAGTTAGATTTTGTTAGAATATTTAGATGTATTTACGTCTAGGTCATAAATTATTACGTAGAATATGTCTCAGTTTTTACTGGATATTTTTATATTTAAATGAAATAAGTATTTGAAAATTATTAAAGTAATTTTAAAATTTGTAAATTGTTAAAAATTAGTTCTAATTATATCTGTCTCTATGACAATTGAAAATTTAATAATTTATAGTTACTGAGTTATTTAAAAAATTTTCACTTAAAATAAAGTAAATGTATGCTAATTTAAACCTTTTTTTTAATATCATCAGAGTGACGACATCTATTACCCTTTAGGAGATAGGGACGGAGTTTAGTTCAGACAAAAAGGAGTCGCAGCCCGAACATTTATTAAAAAAATTAGTAATACTTTTTCAAAAATAAAAAATAGTTAAGTTGGCTCAAATATTTTACTATAACTTAAAATATCAAAGTTCAATTTTCATCTTTTGCTTTTATTGCATAATAGTTTTTAGTTTTAAACATTCAAACTATATTGGATTTAGACTGAATTGAGTGTATTCGCATTTCTCAACTCTCAATTCAATAAGCAACTTTCCCTCTAACTTTGAGTTCAAATATAAAAAATTAGGTATTTTTTATTTATATAATTTAATATTATTTTATATTTGACTGTTTATTTAATTTAATTTTTTATATGATAAAAAATATTAGAATATTCAATAAGTATTGATACTGTCGTATTTGTATAAATTGATAAAAAATTCAATAAATATTATAAATTTTAATATTTGTCCTTCTAACTTCTTTTTTACATATTTTACAGGATATATATTCAAATTTTTATATAAAATAATCATGAAAAATTAAAGAGTTGCATCTGATTAGTTTGACCTTAATTTTTTGAAACGAGACCTTGGAAAAAGGTTTTAAATTTGACAACATCACTCAAATCAGAGATGGGGTTAGACGAACTTATCTTAAATGTGATCCATATCAAAAATATATTGACAATTATTTTCTATCTGGTATCTCAAAATTTTATTTCAAACTCTGCCACTGCTAGGAGGGTCACTTGTATGCTCTTTTTTCCAAATGTGAATTTTCCCTTTCTCATTGAGGCCGATTTTGAGTATGTTGTGTAGTTTAGGGATTTTCTTTTGGAAGAATTTTCAATTTTTACCTTTAATGAGAAATAGAGGCCAAAAACTCATAATTTTCACTTAATTTAGGTTGAGTATACATTTGCTTTAGGCTTTGTTTGGTGGAGGAAAAAAATAGAAAGGAATGTAATTGAGTGAAAAAAAAAATGAAAAGAAAAAAATTTGAGATAAAATTTAATTTTTATTGGTATGTTTAGATGGAAAAAAAATAAGATAAAAAGATATTGAAGGATGATTAATTTATGGTGTTTGTTTGAAAGAAAAAATGGAAGGAAAAAAATAAGTAAAGTTATATAATGACAATTTTATTATTTATACTATATAAAAATATTATTATGTATATAATTATGTAATATATTTAACAACTTCATTAAATAATAATAACAAAAATTTAACTACATTTTTAATATAACAAGTTAGGAATATAAATTTCGTAAATAAAGTATATAATAATAATTGTTCATATCCTAGCCTAATAGATAAGTGTCAGACCCAATAAAGATAAAAGGCCCAAACCTTGGAAGGTGGCCTCTACCCGTACCCGACCTCTTTAAAAAAGTCGGACACCAACAGAGAAGTCCAGCTCTACTTGATTAAATGAGTAACTGCCCCCGGATATCTCTCCACTACATCTAGAAGGGAGATCTTATCAGACTCCCAAGATAAAAGGAATAGTCATCCATCAAATAAAGAGGAAACTACTCCAACAAAGGTGGTTATCAATTCTGCTATAAGTACATTGGCACCCCCCAGGTATAACCCACGTTTTAATCTACTAAAAACCTGCTAAAAGCCATTGCTAACTTAAGCATTGGAGTCTCTTATAAATACCACCCCCTCCTCCTCACGAGGAACTCGGACAGGCGGCACCTCGGCACTAAAGAGGTTGGACGCTGCCATATTAAAGGATCTAGACCTCACGTTTAGGCTCAAATCAACATTTTAGGTAACCCTCAAAATAATGACACCATTGTCGAGGATCTAGAATTCTCCCTTTGACAAATGGCAGATCATGAGCATGAAGACGACCATACAGCATCTGAATTTGAGCAGGAAGCTCAGCCAGAAGGCTAAGCCATTGTGCTCCCTCCTCCACCATAGCATACTGAAGGGCCCTACAGGGAGAGGACATCAAAAAATCCTCACCCAAGGAGAATCCATTCTGAAGTACAACATCTCAAGGATAAGGATCGCCCTCAGGCGACAGAGATACTGGACATGGTCCATGGATAGCAAGATCGACTAGAGCAGCTCGAAAAAGAAGCTGAATGACAATGGAAAGTAGAAGAGAAGTGAAAAAATGGAGGGAGCTAGAGGAGAAGCTCCGGAAGTTGGAAACTGATATCCGAAATAAGAGTAACCGGGCATATCGTGAGAAAAGCTCCTTTGGAGGGGAAAATCCGTTTGCAGAAGAGATCATGAGAGCTAAAGTTTCCAGGAATTTTAAAACCCCTAACATGGATCTCTATGACAGAACGACTGACCTGAGACATCATCTTAGCAACTTCTAAAGTCGGATGTATCTGGCAGATGCCTCTGATGCCACCCGTTGCAAAGTCTTCCCAACTACTCTGACCAAAGCCGCTATGAAGTAGTTCGACGGCCTGCCCCCTAGGTCAGTTGCCAACTTTGACGAACTAGAAAAAAATTTCTGACCAGATTTTCCATCCAAAAGGACAAAACAAAGCACGTCCCGAGCTTGTTGGGGGTAAAACAAGAGGTTAAAAAACCCTTAAGGACTACATGAAAAGGTTTAATAAAGCTTGTTTGGAGATCCAGAATCTACCAATCGAAGCTGTAATTATGGGTTTGGTCAATGGCCTCAGAGAATGACCATTCTCCCAATTATTATCCAAAAGATACCCAACTTCTCTAAACAAAATTCAAGAAAGGGCAGAGAAATATATCAGCAAGGAGGAAAATTTCTGACTAAGAGAACCTCCCTTAAGATCAAACCTTCCCTATCAACCTCGGGACAAAGAAAGGGAACCCAAGAAAAAGGAGGAACCAAATATAGAGAAACCTCGAAGGTATCACAACTACACTCTCCTTAGCGCCTCCCTGGTGGATGTTTATAGAGAGATATACCACACGAAGAAGCTCCCACCCCCTCATTCGATTAAGCACAAGAAAGCTGGAAGTCGGACTGATTCCTACGAGTATCATAAGCTCTACAAGCATCCCACCAATGAATGCTATGACTTGAAGAATGTCATAGAAAAGTTGGCCAGAGAAAGCCGACTTGATAGATATTTGGTCGACAGATCAAACGACCCGAGAAAGAGAAGATGGGATGAGGAAGGAGGATGACTAGAACGCCCTCCTCACACTCTAAAGTGACATGTACACATGATCAATGGAGGATTTGCAAGAAAGAGGATATCAAAGTCATCATGAAAAAGACACCTCAATGAGGCATATCAAGTCGGGGAAGACAGTCAATTGACCGACTTGCCCACTATCTCATTCGCTAAAGAAGATGCTCAAGGCATACTACCTGGGCATGATGACCCAATGGTGATAACCATGATCCTGAAAAATGCTAACCTCCACAGAACCTTGATAGATCAAGGCAGCTCGGCTGATATTCTGTTCAAACCTGCTTTTGACAAACTCGGGTTAGAAAAAAAGGATCTAAAGGCCTACTCATATAGTCTTTTCTGACTAGAAGATACACCCATCCAACCTCTTGGTTACATCTCACTGTACACCACTTTCGAAAAAGGTACCAGGTCAAAGACACAAAGCATCGACTACATCGTAGTCGATGTAAACTCAACCTACAGTGCTCTAATAGGTCGGATGACCCTGAACTGACTTGCAACTGCTGTCTCTACTCCATAACTCTATATGATGTTCCCCACAGTAGAAAGGATAACTGCTATAAAGGGAGACCAAAAGTTAGCTCGAAAATGTTACAATGAGAGCCTCAGTTTGAAAGACAATCCAGGAGGAAAAGAGGTCAATACCATCGAATTAGGAGGGGTCCAAACTCATGAAATTTTACTCCCCCAACTTGAGGGCAAAATAGAAGAAATACAAATTGGAAACCATCCTGACAAGACAATGAACATAGGGGGTAAACCTGGAAGGGAGCCTCAAGAAACAGCTCGTTGATCTGTTAAGGGAAAACTCCAATCTCTTCGCTTGGATAGTTTTTAACATGCCTGATATAAATCCCGACCTGATGTCCCATAAACTCACAGTTTATCCGGGTTTCTAACCTGTTCAGCAGAGGCACAAAAAACTTGGATCAGAAAGGACACATGTCGTAGAAGAGCAAGTATAAGCCTTGCTGGAGGTAGGGTTTATAAGGGAGGTAATATATCAACTATGGTTAGCTAACGTTGTGTTAGTGAAAAAAATGGAAAATGGAGAATGTGTGTTGATTATACCAACCTCAACAAAGCCTGCCCTAAAGATTCTTATCCACTCCCCAGCATTGATGCTTTGGTCGACTCAGCCTGAGGCTATAAATATTTGTCCTTCATGGATGCCTACTCGGGATACAATCAAATCCCCATATATAAGCCAGATTAAAAAAAATACCCCGTTCATAACTCCAAAGGGTAACTATTGCTATATAATAATGCCTTTTGGGTTAAAAAATGCAAGTGCTACATATCAACGATTAATGAACAAGTCATTTTTCGCTCACATAGGAAAACTCATGGAAGTATATGAAGATGACATGCTCGTTAAGACTTAAGAGGACACAACACTATTGTCTGACCTCTCTAAGGTATTCTCCACTATAAGGAAGCATGAGATGAGGTTAAATCCCTCAAAATAAACTTTCACTAACCCAAAGAAGAATAGAAGCAAACCTAGACAAATTCCAGGCTATACTCAACATGAAGAGCCCAACTTGTATTAAAGAGGTCCAACAGTTAAATGGAAGGTTGGCAGCTCTAGCCAGATTCTTAGCTAGGTCAGCCCTGAAATCACTTTCCCTTTACTCAATTCTAACGAAGGGGAAGCAATTTGAATGAACCCCAGAATGCAAACAAGTCTTCCAAGACTTCAAAGCATTCTTGGAGCATCCACCCATACTTACCCGACCTATTAAAGGGAAAAAACTCGTGTTATACCTATCGGTAGGAAGCCAAGCTATAGCTTCAGCCTTGGTCTGAAAAGACGAAAAAGGGCAGCAACCTATCTATTTTATCAGCAAAGCCCTACAAGGGCAGAGTTGAACTATCAAAAGATAGAGAAGTTTGCTTATGCCGTTATCCTTACATCTTGAATGCTCTAACCTTACTTCCAGACTCATACCATTAAAGTTCGCACTAATCAACCAATGAAACACATCCAACAAAAATCAAACTTGGCTAGAAGAATTTTACAATGGGCGGTGGAGCTGTCCGAGCTCGACCTCAGGTATGAAACTCGGACAGCCATTAAGTCACAATACCTTATCGACTTCATTGCTGAATACACTGAAAGCCTGGGAAACCCAATTATATGGAGTCTGTATGTAGACGGATCATCAAATAAAGCTGAAAGTGGAGCTGGTGTTATTCTAGAAAGTGACCAAGGAATTCAGATAGAGCTACCCTTAAGATTCGAGTTCCCTGCTTCCAACAATCAAGCAGAGTATAAAGCCCTACTTGCTAGCTTGAAACTGGCTAAAGAAGTGGAGCAGAAAAAGTGGTAGTGTTCAGTGATTCACAAGTAATAACTTTGTAAATTAATGGCACCTATCAAGCCAAAGACCCCAATATAAAGACGTACTTGGATACGACCAGAGAGTAACTGAAACACTTTTCAAAAAGCGAAGTCCAACACATAACTTGGGAATCCAATGTCCGAGCTGATGCCCTTTCAAAATTAGCCAAAACCAAGTTAGGGGGCAACAATAGAAGTCTCTTTCAAAAAACTCTACAATCACCACCAATATAAAAAAATGGAAGTACTGACCATATCCAATCAACATTTAGGGTGGATGACGTCCGTAGTCAACTACCTCAAATTCGACGTACTCCTCAAGGATGAAAAGGAAGCCAAAAGGCTTGTAAAGAAGGCTCAAAATTATACACTAGTCCACGATATCTTATACAAAAGAGGGATCTCAACACCCCTATTAAAATACATCCTGACCTCCAACACAAGGAAAGTCTTAGAGGAGGTACATAGTGGTATATGTCGAAATCATTTGGGAGCTTGGTCACTAGCCAAAAAAGTGATCTGAGCTAACTTTCTCTGGCCGACTTTACAAAAGGAAGCAGCTGAGTTTGTTAGGACATGTCCACCTTGCCAGAAACATACTAATTTCCATGTGGCACATCCTGAAGAGCTCATCAGTGTTACCTCACCATGGCCATTCACGAAATGTGGTATTGATCTACTCGGATCCTTTCTACAAGCACCAGGCCAAGTCAAATGCCTCATAGTAAGGATTGACTACTTCACTAAATGGAATGAGGCAGAGCCCTTAGCAACTATTATTGCTCAAAGAAGTCAAAAATTTCTGTATAAGAACATTATCACAAGGTTTGGAGTTCTCCACTCCATTGCCACAGACAATGGGACTCAATTTACTGACTCAAACTTTAGAAACTTGGTGGCTGACCTAAAAATAAAACACCAGTTCACATCGGTAGAGCACCCCCAAGCCAATAGACAGACTGAAGCTACCAGCAAAGTCATACAATCTGCAAAGGGGGGCTTGGGTCGACGAGCTTCCTCAAGGCTTGTGGACATATCAGACCACCCCACATTCTACAATGGGGGAATCACCCTTCCGACTTGCGTACAGAATGGAAGCCATGATCTCCATAGAAGTAGCTGAAGAATCACCTAGAGTCATATTTTACAATGAAAGAGCTAGAGCTTGAGCTTGAGCTCCTCCATGAAGTCCGAGAAAGAGCTCGGATTGGGGAAGAAGCTCTAAAGCAAAGGATGGCTCTAAGACAGAATCAAAAGGTGATCAAGAGAAACTTCACCACCAACAACCTCATCCTGATTCGAAAAGACATCGGAATACAGAAGTCAGGAGAAGGAAAGTTGGCTGCAAATTAGAAAGGACCTTACAAGATAGTAGAGGTCTTAGGTAAAGGTTTGTACAAGGTGTTCAACCTCCAAGGGCGGGAGCTCCCGAGGTCCTAGCATGCTTGTAACCTAAAGAAACATTACAGCTAAAGTGGTGAACCTCGTTTAATTGGTGCACTCTTTTTACCAATCTCAAAGGTATTTTAGCGAGGCACCAACGCGAGGGCTAGGGGTATTCATGCCATAGTATGCTTTTGTAAAGGAATTTCTCAAATATCAATAAAATTCCTATTTCATTTCTTTATTGAAAGAGTTTCTATCTTAAACGCAGTAATTTAAGCTTGATAAACCTCAAAAATCATTGTCCGACCTAAAATGGTCGGCAAGATGAAGTAACTAGGTACAAGTTAATGTAAGAAGTTATACAAACAACTTGTACAAAGTGACCTCAAGCGGGACAGATAAACAACAATTTGTAAAAGTAACTTAATAAAGGCCGATTGATCAAAATCAGAACTATAAAAGAAAACTCTTAAATTAAACTTTGCTAAGACTCCAAAAGTCAAAGCAAACGATACCCCACTACAAGAAATTAATGGAAGGGCACTCTAAAATACAAAGCTTTGAATATTACTTCATAAAAAGTAGTGAAAAGCAACTAAACAGAAAGTAAAGTGTTAAAAAAAACTACAAGCTAAAAAGTGTTATAAGACCCACAAGTCGAGCCATATCAGTTATATGAAGCAAAATACAAAAGGCTCAAAGAGGAGTGAGATCCTCGCCAGTTACCTCATCTTTCATAAAAGAAGGAAGAAGCACGGAGACTGGCATGACTGAAACAACACCAAGGGAGGTCTCCACAGAAGTAGCTTCGGGTTTGGCTTCCGATGTGGAGGTCTACCCAATATGAGGTCCTGAGGTCTTGAGGTCCAGTGGAGGCTCCTCCTCATCATCTTCCTTGGGAGTAAGGACTATCTTGCCATCCACCACTATGTTGTCCGTGCTGAAGAAGGAAAGGTCAAGGTTGGGAGCCAAGACCTTAACCTGAGCTTCTAAGTTCTCGAACATCTCATCCATCCCTAATGCTGCCGACTCCTAAAACTCAACAAGCTTCTCTTTCATCTTTCCTAACTTCTCCTCTAGTGCCAACCTCTACCTAAAGACATGGGTATAGCTCTCCTGGAACTTCTTTGCCTTCTCCGCGACCAAGGCAGCAGCAGCTTCCGACTTGTTTGCTCTCTCCTGAGCTCCCTCCAAGTCGGTCATCAAGGCCTTCCTCTCCCGCTCCAAATCCTTTTTTATTTCATTCAACCTCTCCACATCAGCTCGGGCCGCCACCAAAGCACTGGCCGTTGCTTGTATGGGAGATTTCCTCAGCTTCCTGGCCAAAGTAGTACACATTCTAACTGTACGGAGCCCACCATGTGCCAAGGTCTAGAGGTGGTTTTGAAGAGCCACATCGTCCGTGCTCAGGTGGTGATAAGGAAGAACATTCTTCTCCCCCCAAGCCAGGGCATCAATGTTCTTGGTATAAATGCTCTCCTCTTCATCCACTTTCTGTTTCTTGGAGAGAGGTTCAGTGGAAGAAGGAGATGGAGGGGAAGATTCAGAAGAGATCATCCAGGAAAGGGGAGTAGGAATGATGACCTACGGGCCATATGGACCCGACCCCGACTTCCTCGGGGGAGATCGGACAGAGGATCTTGCCCTAACCTTTTTTTGTTGTTGGAGATTCTGAGCCACAACTGTCTTCAATGTGTTCTAAAGAAACTTCATAGCTGATTTCAGAGCCATAATTTCTGCAAAACAAAATGGGATACAGTCAAAAATGACAATTACATAACAGAATTCAACAAGTAAAGGAAAGGGAGCTACTGAGCTCGGACTTCAGAAGGCTGGATCTCCCAAAAATCTTTTTGTGTCCAAATGAGGAGCTTGGCCCCAAGTATCCAACAAAAAATCTATAACACCCCTCTCCAGGTCGTCTAAATCGGCTAGACCACGCCTAAGGGTTATAATGGTATCTTGCCAGTACATGGAAAAAGGAGGTTCTTGGTTTTCGGGCAAAAAGAATGGTTTGACACCCTTAGCACTCTGGACCTTAAAAAAGTGATTTTTAAATCATGAAAGGAATCGTCAAAGATAGAAAAAACCTTTCAACCTTGTACAGCTCGAAAGGATATCCACCCCGACTTCTTTGTGGAACTATATGGTTTTGTTGCAAAAAAAAAAGATAAAAGAGACATTTAAAGAAAGTCGAACATCTAGCTCCCGACATAGGAACTGGTACATTTTTATGAAAGCCCAAGAGTTCAGGTGTAACTGAGAAGGGGCAAGGTTAGAAGACCGTATCACATCCATCTCAAAGTCTGTAAAAGGTAATTGGACACCTAACCTAGTGAAGAAACAGTCGTAGGCATAAAAGAAAGGTCGTTTATAATTCTCTAAAGGGGGGAAACACACTCTCTCCTCTGGATCGGGCAGCTCTAAAACATAGTTCCTTTCATCTTCCCTATTCTCACATATGCTATGATGCCTACGAAATTCATCACAATACTCTCTATCAGTCACAGGGACACAACTAAGGATGATAGTATCTACTATCTATCCAAACTTGAAGACCAGGAGGGACCTTAGTCGACATATTTAAAATAACACGGCATGACATAAATGCTACACCTACAAATGCAAAAGTAAAGCAGACTGTTACTAAAAGAAGTCGAACATCGTCCAAAACAGGTCTTGTAAATTAGCAACACCAAAAAGAAAGCTACTCTTTTCAAAAATTCTCCAACAACGCAACCAAATGGTGCATCTCCTATATAACATTGTCATATTAAAGCGGCACCATTAGGGGCAACACAATACACAAAGGGTAACAGCTACGGTAATACAAAAAAAGTTCTTTCAGAGAAGAGAGAATCTTTCAGAATCTTTTTGGGGACAAATATTTTTCCAAACAAAAGTGCAACAACAGTAAAGGCAAACTCAATAAAAACAACAAGCCATCCCAAGCAAACAGAAATGAGAATTCGAGGAAAAGAGAAAACGAAACCAACCTCGAAGAAGATTAAGCAGTGTAATGACCCAACTTCCAACACATCAGGATCATACCAACAGTAAGGTATTACTAACCTGTTTTCCTTATTAACTATTTAATATTGAGCCTTTAGTTCGATATCGCATTTCAATTTTTAAGAAAATGTCAGAAAATTTTGTTTTTATTAATTAAAATTACATATCAAACATTTCCAGGTACATTTTAGCCAATGTAACTAAAATTACGTCGATGTAGTTAAATGATGTTAATTCCCATTCAAAGTCTGGAAGGTTTACGTGAATGAATAAGTGTGCACTTTTACACTATATTAACAAAATCCAAATTAAATCAATAAGCTTTCTGAAGTTGCAATTGTAAAACCATTTCACCAAATCTATACATTATACATATTATATGATGCACCCATTTATTCGTACTTCCAACAATACCATCGAAAGCAATGTGGTTAATCTTGGTGTTTTTATTGAATAATGCAAGTTTAAAGAGAAAATATGGCAAACTTCTGGAACTCATTGTAATTTGTAAAATGAAAGGTAAACTAGATTAAACCTTGGAGTGCGGAATATTATAGTGCGAAATATTATAAAAGATTATGTGGAAGCTAAGTTGATTAAGTTGGAAGTTTATATACATGGTGAAAGTATTCCAGATTCAATGATTAATCATTTAATCAACCTTCATAGTGCCATCAAACAAACCAACAAGTAGCAACCAATTCAGCATAATTAAATAAAATCTGGATTTTCAACAATTCCAAAACGATTTGAAAACTAGTAAGAATCACAGTCTCCAACCAAAATAAATTTCATCATTCACAACCACAATTCAACCAACTATCATCACAATTTCATCACAATTGATCATATTCACAATTACCAATAATCCTAATATCATTAGTTCTCAATAATTAGCCACACAAGACATTTATAAATTATTTGTAATTAGTTACTAAACTTCAATGGCATAGCTTGCTCGGGAAGACCGTCTAATTCTCCAGAAAGAATCAATTTAAACCCTCTAATTGTTTCTGCTAGACCTACATATTTTCCTGGCGAACCGGTAAATACTTCTGCTACGAAAAAAGGCTGTGATAAGAAACACTCAATTTTTCGTGCTCTTGCTACAGTTAAGCGATCCTCTTCGGATAATTTGTCCAACCCAAGGATAGCTATAATGTCCTGAAGTTCTTTGTAACGCTGTAAAGTTTGTTTAACTCTTTGTGCAGCTTCATAATGTTCTTCACCACCAATCCGAGGTTGGAGCATAGTTGACGTTGAATCTAAAGGATCTACAGCTAGATAGATACCTTTGGCAGCCAATCCTCTTGATATCATTCATAAATTAAAATGGGTAATTTTAAAATAAACTTCCTACCTCCGAATGTCAAAATTAGAAGAAATTCGAGATGGGTAGTGGCGGCCAAGCCTCCCTCTCCTCTGCAAATTTCTCCTCCCTCTTCACGTTCTGTTCATCCCATCAATAATAGCAACTTCTAATCAATGGTGATGAGATACTCTCATTGTGCTCCTTCTCTGTCACAACCTCCTTCACGTGTCACTCCCCCAGTTCTCTCTCTCTCTCTCTCTCTCTCTCTCTCTCTCTCTCTCTCTCTTTCTCTCTCTCTCTCTTTTGGATGCGTCCTCTTCTTCAGCAGCGGCAAAACCAATGGCGGCGACAACACTGAGCAGAAATGGCGATGGCCTGGCAGCTTCCTTCTCCCTCTTCTGTTTGCGCATCATTCCTCCTTCTCTGTGACAGTGTCGACAGCGCAGCGATGGGCGTGGCTACAATTGCTAGGGTTTGACAATGACGGCGGTGGCGTCTTTGACGCGGAGCTCGACAGTAACCAGGCGTAACAGAGCTGGCGCCGTCCTCTCCTCCATCGTATCTTCTCTCTCTCTCTCTCTCTGCTCTTCGTCGGCGATGCGTAGGACATCGGCTCCAAGGCAGATCGATGACGATGCTTATGACGGGCTCCACGGCGGTGAGACGGGACTGTAGTGGTGCCTTCCTTCTCGAACTCTTCCTCTCTGCATCACTCTCCTCTCTCTGATTTTTTGTTTTTGAACATTTTAAGGGGTAAGGGGGGTATGGTGGCTGTTAGGGTTAGAGGAGATTAGGGTTAGGTTTCTAATTTTCAATATGGGAATTTTTGGGATTTAGGGTTACAAATTAAAGATTTTATAAAAGAATAAGGATAAATATAAATATATATTTTGATAAAATTGGAGGATAGAGTAATTTTAATACCAAATATACTCCATTAAAAAATATTTAAGAACATTATTTATCAGCATATTGCTAAGTTCAATTGATTATTTCTAATTTAAATTATAAAATGAACATATTAATCACATTTTATAAAATATAGTTTAAACTCAATATATTAATTATTCAAATTAAATGATATAACTTTTCATTATTTTTCTATCACTGGAACTTTAAAATTACAATTTATAAAATAACTAATTATAATAAAAAATTGTATCTAAATATTAATTGACTTAAACTTAAAGTATTTATAAAATCAATTTAATCATTCTTAATAGATTATTTTCTAAAAATAAGAAACTCGAATTAAATCATAAATTATTCATAATAAAAGTTACTTAAACTAAATTATACAATTCTTTCTTAGTTTTTAATTACTGAAATTATATGAAATATTCAATTATAATAAAGATTATAATAAAAATTTTAATTAATTTAAACTTCAATTATCATGAAGCTTTATTTAATTATCCTCATTAAAATATTTTCTTAAAATAAAATTCTCAACAATTATAATAAATAGTAAATAACTCATCATTTAATTTTCCGAAAATTTGGGTTGTTACATTTTACCCACCTTACAACAATTTTCGTTCTCGAAAATTATTAGAATGAAATAAGTTCAAACTCAAATAAAAAAATTAGAATCTATGAACAGAAGTATAGACATAGTCAAAAATGAAGATTCGAAAATAGTCAGGTAAGCAATTAAATTTAAAAGAATGCAAAGGTATACAGGAACGATAAGGTACGGTTGGAAAATAAGCAAGTTATATGCTGGCAAGGAAATCCAAAACAATGAATTCCAATGGAAACAATGTAGAAAAAGATGGCATGAGTTTGCGTGGAACGAATAAAAATTATACGTCAAAACGAAGCTATCTTCATAAACTCTAATGCTCCCAAACCCCGTGAGTCGCATCACACATAACTTCCATTTCGTCTATGATAACCCATTAGTGTTCTCATATACATAAATCAATAGTATTAAGTTTGCCAGACTGAATACCATAAGGTATGCAATGGTAGGTTAACAGCGTTAATCATCAGCCAGTCATGCCTATAAAACTTAAACTCTTGTTATCAGAACAAGCCACAAAGCATGACAGACACTCAGAGTATGAAATGAAGCATAATCAGTCCATATCCAAGGCTCTAATAGGAGCAAACTGTTCTGATACCATATTGTAACGACCCAACTTTCAGCACGTCATGATCATACCAAAAGTAAGGTGTTACTTACCTGTCTTCCTTATTTAATATTGATTCTTTAGTTTGATATCGCATTTCAATTTTTAAGAAAATCCCAGAAAATTTATTTTTGTTAATTAAAATCACATATCAAACATTTCCAAGTACATTTCATCCAATGTAACCAAAATTACGTCGATATAGTTATATGATGTTAATTCCTATTCAAAGTCCAAAAGGTTTACATGAATGACTAAGTGTGCACTTTTACACTATATTAACAAAATCCAAATTAAATCAATAAGGTTTTTGAAATTGCAATTGGAAAACCATTTGACCAAATCTATAAATTATACATATTATATGATGCACCCATTTGTTCCTACTGCCAATAATACCTTCGAAATTAGTGTGGTTAATCTTTGTGTTTTTATTGAATAATGAAAGTTTAAAGAAAAAATATGGCATACTTCTCGAATTTACTGTAATTTGTAAAATGAAAGATAAACTAGATTAAACTGTGGAGTGTAAAATATTATAAAAGATTATTTGAAAGCTAAGTTGATTAAGTTGGAAGTTTATATACATGGTGAAAGTATTCAGGATTTAATGATTAATCACTTATTCAACCTTCACAACGCCATCAAACAAAGCAACAATAGCAACCAATTTAGCATAATTAAATAAAATAAGGATTTTCAAAAATTCCAAAACAATCAGAAAACTAGTAAGAATAACAGTCTCCAACCAAAATCAATTTCATCATTCACAGCCACAATTCAAGCAACTATCATCACAATTTCATCACAGTTAATCATATTCACAATCACCAACAATTCCAATATCATCAATTCTCAACAATTAGCCACACAAGACATTTATAAATTATTTGCAATTACTCAGTAAACTTCAATGGCATTCATAAATTAAAACACTTAATTTTAAAATAAATCTCCTACCTCCGAGTGTCGAAATTAGCAGATATCTGAGATGGGTTCTGGCGGCAAAAGCTCCCTCTCCTCTGCAAATTTCCACTCCCTCTTCTCATTCTATTCATCCCATAAATAGTAGCAACTTCTAATCAACGGCGATGAGATAGTCTCGTTCTCCTCCTTCTCCGTCTCAACCTCCTTTGTGTGTCACTTCCCCTGGTTCTCTCTCTCTCTCTCTCTCTCTCTCTCGGACACGTTCTCTTCTTCAGCAGCGGTGAAACCAGTCGACGGCAACAACACCGAGCAGAAATGGCGACGGCCTGGCAACTTCCTTCTCCCTATTCTGTTCGTGCATCCTTCCTTTTTCTCTGCTACTGCGTTGATGGCAACTGCAACAGGCGTGGCTACAACTGCTAGGGTTCAATAGTGACGGTGGTGGCATCTTTGATGGCGAGCTCGACAGTGACCAGGCACGACAGAGTTGGCGGTGTCCTCTCCTCCATCGCATCTTCTCTCTCTCTGCTCTTCGTCGCGATTCGTAGGACAGCGGCTCCAAGGCAGATCGGCGATGACGTTTATGACGGCTCCACTAAGGATGGCAGTAGTACCCAACCCGCTCCTACCTGGTCGGGGCAGTTTTAAACCTGACTCGGAGTGTGGTGGGTGAATGAGCGGGGTTGGGTAGGGTCGTGTTCAGGGTAAACCCGCCCTTATTCACTCCAGAGTGCTTATATATATATAATTTTAGAAATTAGGGTTAGTTCCTCACTCTCACTCACTTTAGTTTCCAACCCTAGGCAAACTCACTTCTTCACTTCTTCAGCTCTTCTCCAAGGAGGCAAGGACCACAGCCACTATAAAAAAAAGGCCTATGGTCACGGTAAAATACCGTGACCATATCTAGTAAAAAGGGTGACCATAGATCTATGGTCACGATTTTAGACCCATGATCACGGTTTTTTACCGTGGCCTATTCTCTTGTGGCTATAGGTCTATAGTCATGGTTTTTTTTATCTATGGTCACGGTTTCAATTTTCAACTTCTGGCACTTTAAGCCATGCTTTTTCACCGTGACCATAGGTTAATCTATGGTCATGTGTAAAAATCGTGACCATAGCCTTATCTATGGTCACGGTTTTCACCGTGGCCATAGCCTCTATGGTCATCCCTCCTTAAAACCGTGACCATAGCCTTATCTATGGTCACGGTTTTGACCGTGACCATAGCCTCTATGGTCACCCTTCCCTAAAACTGTGATCATAGCTTCTATGGTCACCCTGCCTTAAAACCGTGACCATAGCCTTATCTATGGTCACGGTTTTCACCGTGGCCATAGCTTATCTATGGTCACAGTTTTTTACCGTGACCATAGCCTATTTTCTTTTATGAAATTAATTTTTTTTAAAGCATAATCACATCCCAAAATGATGATAAACACAAATAAATCTAAGAATGAGAAATTCAATAAATCTAAATGATAAAAGTTTCATTAAAAACTAGATATCCATTACAACACTAATCAAAATACGGTGTAATTTATCCATTACATGTAATATTGGATAAAGTCTCTAATCAAAAAGTAAAGAACACATCAAAATAATACATTTAGATAACAAAAATCATTATAAGACCCATCCCATCTTATATTTGCTTAGAATATATTTTCTTCACATCATGTCCTCCTGCTAGCAAAAGAAATAAACATGTTAATAATAAATATGGAGCACAAGTTTAATAAGTCAATCAACATTAAAATTTTAGTCACTAAACAACAAAGAGCATTTGCTAAGATTTTGAGCCACATAAAAAGGATATACTAAGTGTAATATTATCATGAACATGCAGAAGAAGGATGTCAATCAACCACAACAAGAATTGTAATAATTAGTGCCAACAGGAAATCTCAAAGGAAAGAGGGCTCTTCTACAGTTTACACTACATATAAAGAAACTTGTTGCATAATATTTGCATCTCCGCTTCCCCCCTCATATTTAGAACTTGTAGTCAGCATTGGGAAATTTGTCACTAGCCTCCCATTCAGTTTAGTTCAGTGTTTAATAGTTTAATTTAATTCAGTCTTCTACAACTATTTACATTATCCAGAATGGGGTATTTGAAACAATTTTCTGAAGTATAATCTTTATATTTTTACTTCATGAAACCTCACTACAATTTTCTGAAGTATAAAGCTCCAGCCATCCAGTGTATAAAGCTATGAAAGGAAGTCAACATAAATATGAACTTCTGAAATAGTATTAACTTTGATTTTAATTTGACATTCAGCATAACAAATGAAGCACATGCCCCATGGCGCAAGTTCAGGTGATGCCAATCCAACACAGAGTGCCAGAGAGAGCCAACAAATTTTACTTCTACCAACAAATTCTGCTCATTGATCATTTTTAACAACAAACTTAACTATAATTTTTCAATCCAAAGCAGCAAATAATATTGAAAAAGAAAGAATTTACAGACTGAAATTAACTTAGCTTGTATATATGTGCAGTATTTAACTTAAGAAACTAAACATGGCATACTTGAACATACAAAATCGTTCAACAAACCTTAGGGATTGTGTCAATTAAATAAATAAACTTTGCGTATTGAATTTGGATTGCAATAGAATATTAATTTTCGATCACTTCACTTAATCAAAATTTCATGCACAAAACCTAGTTCATGTGTAATTGTGTACTAATGATTTACATCAACGAAATTGAAAAAAAAAATTACTCAGTGATATGTTCAGCATCAAATTCAATTTACAGTAACAAATTCTACTTCTACCAACTAATTTTGCTCATTGATCATTTTTAACAACAAACTTAACTATAATTTTTCAATCCAAATCATTATTAATTCATGTACATGAAAAATAGGAGCCACATCTTCATTAGTTACATCAGTAATCCATAAATTGAAGGCAATAATTTCAACAAAATCAATAATAAAATAGCTAAATGATAACAAAATCAATAACTCTTGTCTTATTGTCAAAATTGGACCACCAAATTTTTCCATTCTCATAACTTAAATCCAAAACCACTGTTAAGTGACTAAAGTATTCAGTACTTTGATGAATCTGATATTAATTGTAGAACTCCATTTTATTGTAGGATCTAAGATGTGATAAGTATGCAATGAACAAGAAGCAAAATAGTAAAAAGTGAGCAACCTGCCTTGAAGACTACAGAGGTTGGCAATGTCAGTGAGGTGAGTCAAGGAGGAAATGGCGGAAGGAAGTTCTTCCAGAGAGACCCTTTCCTTGAAGACGCAGCGACGGTGAGCTCGAGAAATGACAGGTATGAACGGCGGCGCCCAAGAATTCCGACGGCAACGACAACCCCCTTTCTCTCGCTCAATCGTGTTCTCTCTCATCACTCCTCTTCCTCTCGCGTACAATGGCAGTAGCATCGACCAAGGTTCGGTGGTGGAGACACCCAAAATGGCGGTGAAACGCGACGGCTATGAAAGCTCGACGACGATGGTAGGGCGCGGCGTAGGCGGCGAGACAGCTCCATCGCGACCTCTGTCTGCTTCTCATGCGTCGTCCTCTCTTCGCGTCAGGTTCTCTCTCGACTCCTCTACTGCGAGTCTCTCCCTTCTCTCGTGCAACGATGGCAACGGCGACGGCGGCGAGGTCTCAACCGGTGCCATTCCTTCCTCCTCTCTTTCTTCCTTTCTCCCGCATCCCCTTTAAGCTTCCCCTGTTTCTCATTTCTTCCCCTTTCTTTTCTTCTGTATATGTGCATTCGTAGGTTTAGGGCACAAATTAGGAAATTTGGGGATATTAGGGTTTTTATTAGAAATTTTAGGATTAGAGTAAAATATACACGAGTAATATAACAATTTTACAAAATATTTGAGATAAAATAACAATTCAGAAATCAAATATAATAATACTATAAAGATTGTTTTTAAAATGCACAAGATTTTATTTATCAATATATCAATGAGTTCAAATAATTACTTTTAATTTAAATTATAAAGTAAACATACTAATCACATTTTATAAAATATGGTTTAAATCATAATATCAATTATCTAAATTAAATCATATAACTTTTTATTATTTTTCCGTCACTGGAACTTTAATTTCAATTTATATGAAATAACTAATTATAATAAAAGTTGTACAAAAATATTAACCGACTTAAACTTAAAGTATTTACAAAAATCCATTTAATCATTCTTAATAAGTTAATCTCTAAGAGCTCAATTTAATAAAATAAATTATAATTTAATCACAATACAAATTTCTTAAATTAAATTATATAATACATCTATTACTGAATTTTAGTTTCAAATTATATGAAATAACTAATTATAAAAATAACACAAGAATTGTAATTAACTTAATTCAAAATATTTAATAAAAATAATCAAATTATTCTTAATTAATCAATTTCTAAAAATAAAGAGTTCATATTAATAAAATAAGTCATAACTTTTTCATAATAAAAATTACCTAAATTAGATTGTCCAAGTCTTTCTTAGTTTTCAATTACGAAAATTACACAAAATATTCCAATACAATAAAATTACCTAAGAATATTAATTTGTTCAAAATGAATTTATCTCCGAATCTATTTAATTATTTCTAATAAAATTTCTAAAATTAATTAAAATTTTTAATTATTAATTTAAATTATATATAATTTTTTTATTTTTAATTACTAAATTTTTAAATTTTAATTAAGTAAAAGTCTAAATTATTAATTTTAAATAAACAAAAATATCTAATTGTAATTGAAAATTATATAAATATAAATTAATTTAAAATTCAAAATCTCAGAACTTTGATTTATTTACTTTTTAGTAAAGATAACTTTCTGAGCAATGAGGACACGACGGGCGACAAGAGATGAGCACGATGACCCACGACGTGCGACGAACGACGCAGAAAAGCTTGTGATTCGTGAGTGTACAGAGGGGTTAGACGACCTCCTAAAACCGTGATCTAGATACTTTTAGGTCACTCCCCAAAACCATGACCATAAACCCTTTTAGGTCACCCTTTCGTAAAACCGTGACCATAGACTCTTTTAGGTCACCCCTTAAAACCGTGACCGTAAATGTCGTTTGGTCACGGTGAAAAACCATGACCATAGACTATTTTAGGTCACCTCTCAAACCGTGACCATAAACCCCTTTAGGTCACCCTCCAAAACCGCCCTTTTAGGTCACCCTTCTAAAAAATCGTGACCATAGACTCTTTTTGGTCACTGTAAAAAACCGTGACCATAGACCCCTTTAGGTCACCCCCTAAAATCGTGACCATAGACCATTTTAGGTCACTCCCCAAAGCCGTGACCATAGACCCATTTAGGTCACCCTCCAAAACCGTGTCCATAGACTCTTTTAGGTCACCCTTCCGAAAAATCGTGACCATAGACTCCTTTTTGGTCACTGTAAAAAAACCGTGACCATAGACAACTTTAGGTCACCCCTAAAATCGTGACCATAGACCCTTTTAGGTCACCCCCAAAACCGTGACCATAGGCCACTTTAGGTCACCCTTTTTTGAAAAACCGTGACCATAGCCCCTTTTTGGTCACTGTAAAAAACCGTGACCATAGACCCTTTTAGGTCACCCCTAAAACCGTGACCATAGACCCTTTTAGGCCACCCCCCAAAATCGTGACCATAGATCCCTTTAGGTTACCCCCTAAAACCGTGACCATAGACCCTTTTAGGTCACCTTTTTTTGAAAAACTGTGACCATAGACCCTTTTGTGTCACTGTAAAAAACCGTGACCATAGACCCCTTTAGGTCACCCCTCAAAACCATGACCATAGACTCCTTTAGGCCACCCTTTTTTAAAAAACAGTGACCATAGGTACTTTATGGTCACCCTTTCCAAAAAAACCGTGACCATAGCTTTTTTTTTTGTCACCCTAAAAAACTGTGACCATAGAGGGTCTATGGTCACGGTTTTTTACCGTGACCAAAAAAATCATGGCCATAGACCCAAAATGTTATAGTGAGCCTCTGCTCAGCTACATCAGTCACCACTCACCAGACATCACTAGACCACAGCCTCTTCTTCGGCGTCGTCTTCGGTGTTATCACATTTGCCATCATTGACCCTCACGGAGCTCACGTCGGCGTCGCTCCCACTTCTTGCCGTTACTGTCCTCGCCGACTCGCCTCTCCGATCTACGGTCACTGGTCTCTTCTCACCTTGTCATCCCTCCTTCCTCCCTCGTCGTCTCTTTGGTGACTGGTAAGCATTAAGCACTCCTCACTCACTAGTCACTACTTACTGCTACTGTGCTTCAGTTTTTTTAAGTTAATTTTTATGAATTATGATTTATGTTTTATGTTAAAATAGTTAAGCTCAAAAGGTCATTTAAAATTCAATCCATGAAATCTTTTGACTAGGTAGATTGCTGCTTCAATTTGGAATCTTTGTGATAGACTTCTTTCTCTTAGGGTTCATGAAAACTAAGTTTGGTGGGTTGAAACAGCTTGATTTAGGGAACAATATGTTTGTTGGTTCACTTTCTCATACTTAGTTGGGCTAAAGCTTGAAAAATTGAAGTTGTTTTGGCTTCTTTGTTGATTATTTATATGCAGAACAAGAAGTCCATATTTAGTTTTGATTTATCATTTTTATGCATTTTGAATCTTGATTTTATTTTGATTTTGCAATTGTCATTGACTGCTGAATAGACCCTTTAAGATCAGAGTGATTTGGTTTATGAAAGGGAATATGCTCAAGGTGTTATAATTATGGAGAGAATTGGGAAAAGGTAGAGAAGATTAGATTCTACAATTAATCTTATGTAAAGCAGATTATATAAGATTGAGAAACTAAGAAGTATGACTTTTGTTACATGACTAAAACTACTGCATTTCTCTCGTCATGCTTCAATTAGTAGCTTTCTTAAGAAATTTGTATGATGATCTTCTATATATATACAATATTATCATATGATTCTATAAGCTTTCTATGTGCAAGACATAAAATTTTTTATAGGTGCTAGCATTTGTTACTTTATATGATTTTTCCTTTATTATGATTTTGCGTTTACTACTGTTCTGGTTTATTGAATTGTGGACAAGAATTTGTAATTGTCATTGTGGGCAGTCTTAGGGAATAAATATGATATATTACTTAATATTAATTTATATTAATGTTTTACATAATAATAATTAATTTATTAATTGCTATCTCTTTTGATTTTTAGGTTTGAATCTTGACCTTCAAACTTTTAATGATGATGAAGATGTGGAAAGTGATCAAGAATAAGAGAATTGAAGACTTTTTTATATTTTAATGATGCAATTTCTTTATGTTTGTATTTTAATTTAGTTATTTGACATTGTATGAAAACTTTTTTTTTAATTTCAAGTTATTTGACATTGTATGAATCTTATGTTTGTATTTTAATTTAGTTATGAATTTTAAGTTTTTATCTTAATTTATAGATGAACGTGTAAAAGTTAAAATTTTATTTAATTTTTATAGGGTGGGTTAGGGTAGAGTAGCCTACTACCCGCGGAAGGGGGGACGGGTAGTAGTGGAGTGCAAGGAGGGCAGGGCGGGGTCGGGTAGGGTAAAAACCCACCCCACTGCTACCCCTAGGCTCCACGGCAGTGAGACGCGACTACAGCAACGTCTTCTTTCTCGAGCTCTTTTTATCTACATCACTCTCTTCTCTCTATTTTTCCGTTTTAGAACATTGAAGGGGTGGGGGGTATGGTGGCTGTTAGTGTTAGAGGAGATTAGGGTTAGGGTTTTTAATTTTCAATTTGGGAATTTTTGGGATTTAGGGTTAGAAATTAAAGATTTTATAAAAGAATAAGAATAAATATGAAAGATATTTTAATAAAATTGGAGGGTAGAGTAATTTTAATACCAAATATACTCCATTAAAAAATATTTAAGAATATTATTTATAAATATATTGCTAAGTTCAATTGATTATTTCTAATTTAAATTATAAAATGAACATATTAATAACATTTTATAAAATATAGTTTAAACTCAAAATATTAATTAATCAAATTAAATGATATAACTTTTCATTATTTTTCTATCACCGGAACTTTAAGATTTCAATTTATAAAATAACTAATTATAATAAAAATTGTATATAAATATTAATTGACTTAAACTTAAGATATTTATAAAATCAATTTAATTATTCTTACCAGATTATTTTCTAAAAATAAGAAACTCAAATTAAATAGTATTCATAATAAAAGTTACTTAAATTAAATTATACAATTCTTTCTTAGTTTTCAATTACTGAAATTATATGAAATATTCAATTATACTGAAGATTAAAATAAAATTCTAATTAATTTAAACTTTAATTATCATGAAACTCTATTTAATTATCCCCAGTAAAATAATTTTCTTAAAATAAAATTCTCAATAATTATAATAAATTGTAAATAACTCATCATTTAATTTTTCAAAAATTTAGGTTGTTACATTCTACCCATCTTACAAAAATTTTCGTTCTTGAAAATTATTAGAATGAAATAAGTTTAAACTCAAATCAACGAAATCAAAATCTATGAACAGAAGTATAGACATAGAGAAGAATGAAGATTCGAAAAGAGTCAGGTAAGCAATTAGATTTATAAGAATGCAAAGTTATACATGAACGATAAGGTACGGTTGGAAAATAAGCAAGTTACATGCTGGCGAGGAAATCCAAAACAAAGAATTCCAATGGAAATAATGAAGAAAAAGATGGCACGAGTTTGCGTGGCAGCAATAAAGATTATACGTCAAAACGAAGCTAACTTCATAAACTCTAACGATCCCAAACCCTGTGAATCGCATCACATATAACTTTTATTTCGTCTATGATAATCCATTAGGTAGTGTTTGGTGGAGAGACAGAGACAGAAAGACTGAGACTAAGAGACAGAAACTCAGAGACAGAGGCTAAAATAATTTAAATAAGTCTCAGTATTATGTTTGGTGAAAAAGTATACAGGACTAAGTTATGTCTTAGTATTCTGTTTGTTTTGATATAGAAATTGAGACTAAAATGTTTCAAATTACAGAAACACTCCTAATTGTAAAATGAAACCCTAACCCAAATCCCGTTTCAATTTCCATCCCCTTTGGTCGAGTAACGTGCGCCACAGTGTGTCTGATGCTTGTCAATTGCGCCGCTAGTTACTAATGAGGGTCGGGTTGTTGTGTCGTTCCCCGCCTCTACCTCTACGTCTGCCTCGCCAACGTCGCCGCCGTTCCTCTCTGCGCTTTTCTCGGAGTTGTGCCTCTGCTCTCCTCTCCTTCTCTCTCGATTGTCGCCGTTATACTCAGGTAGGTACAAAATCTTGTTATTTTTCCTTATTTGCTAGTTAATTTTTCTGAAGATCAAAGTTGATAATTTTTCTTAAGATCATATATGTTTGAAACTTATTTTAAAGCTTACGTTGGTGTTTGGAAAGGGCTATATGCCCTGGTATGTGGCAGTTTTACTTTAATTGTACTGTATTTTTGTTGAAAAATATCTTGTTCCTTCCTACTATGGTATTTTGAATTGTACTGTATATATGAATTTGTCTCACCTTCATGTAGTGAGTTTTGGAACCATTGGAGACTATGTTCTTTTTCTTGCACCATTCAATGTTAGTAGTAGTAGTATAAAGATTTGAAGAGTTGGCCTTTAAACCAATATAGCTAGCCCCAGAAACCGGAGCTGCAAAACTTCCAGCATACATATTTCTCAAGCTGAAGGTTGATTTGATCTTGAAGGAGGCACTGATGAAGTTGTGAACAAAAGAATAATATAATGGAATGAAGGGAGATGCTGAAAGATGATAGTATTTAGTAAACTATGGGCACTTGAAAGTGGAGAGTTGCATATAAAGCTACAAAGCCTTGATTTCATCAACACTCAATAGTAAAAATGTAAAATTACATTATTGTTAGCATCATGTTTTTAAAGTAATTATAATTAGTTATTAGAGTTTTTGCTATGCTATTCCAGTAATGCAAGTTGTAAGACAGTATAGTTTTATTTTAATATTAATTAGTAAATAAATTAGAAGGAATGATTCATCCAGCCTTTTTTTACTATTGGCTTTTTGTTGGTGCGTTAACAAACAAGTTTGGCTGGATGTGACATTATTGTAGATGTGTCAAAAACCTTATTTACAAGTACTGCAAAATGCTAGGTGTTCATGTAGTTACATATGAAATCTCTGGCATTTTGGAACTTATTGGCAATGAAAATAATGCACCATTTGCTTATTTGCTTATGCTAAATGAAAGAACTGTGACATTGTCTTTCATCAATTTTACCATATGAGATGCATTGGACATTGTCTTTCATCAATTTTACCATATGTGAAATGCTTCTGATATATATTTATCATCCAAGAGACATTAAATTGTATTTCTAACAAATAAAATCGATGGAGTAGCACTTGAGATATAATTATAAATTCTTGTTGCTAAAAAACAGAATTAGGGAGCATGACTTTGAGAAATAAAGTACGTCATCATCATAGATTCTTATTGCCAATTCAAAAGACAAGTAATACCGTTTTGACTATCTAATTAATACCAAAACATTGTTAGTCTTAAATCATGCTAACTAAGTTCTAAAATATTATACTAAACCACATAACAAGTTTCCTAAAGAAATCACAACTTCAGACAATAAGTAATCATCCTAAAAGATAATGGATCGCACAAGAGCACTCTTCTGAGAATCTATCAAACCCCAGAAGTGAGCACATAGATGTGGATTTTCAGAAAACTTCAATACGACCTGCACCACCTCATACAAAAAATAAATACAGAGAAGTCAAGCTTCATACAAATAATTAATCACGTTCATATATAGAATTAATCAAGAAAATTGAACCCAAAGATGACAAGCAGCATGCAAAACAAATTCTTCAAAAAAAAGCTAAAGAAAGATTCATGTAAATTTAGAAGAAGATTCAGGCATATATAATAAAAGGTTCAATTAAAACTTTTGCCAAAATGCTAGATGCACCAAACTGACCAAGTTTTAATAGGACAGAAATTCATCAAGATAACTTCTTCTTCATGAGTACTCTCATTTTAATAACAAATTCATCAATGCATCTCACTCTTTAGTAATAACTATCAAATCAGTAACAAATTGAAGATATAATAAATTTAGAAAGACTAGAATTAATCTAAAAAAATTGAATACAGAGAAGACAAGTTTCATACAAATAATTAATCACGTTCATATATAGAATTAATCACAAAAAAAATTGAACCCAAAGAAGACAAGCTTCATGTAAAACAAATTCTTCAAAACAAAAACAACAAGCTAAAGAAAGATTCATGTAAAATTAGAGGAAGATTCAGCCATATATAATAAAAGGTTGAATTAAAACTATTGAAAACAAGCTAGATGCACCAAACTGACCAAGTTTTAATAGGGCAAAAATTCATCAAGATAACTTCTTCATGAGTACTCTCATTCTAATAACAAACTCATCACTCTTTAGCAACAACTAAGAAATCAATAACAAATTAAAGATATAATAAATTTAGAAACACTAGAATTAATCTAAAAAAATTGAATACAGAGAAAACAAATTTCATACAAATAATTAATTACGTTCATATATAGAATTAATCACAGAAAAATTGAACCCAGGGAAGATAAGCTTCATGTAAAACAAATTATTCAAAACAAAAACAACAAGCTAAAGAAAGTTTCATATAAAATTAGAGGAAGATTTAGACTTATATAATAAAAGGTTCAATTAAAGCTATTGCAAACAAGCTAGATGCACTAAGTTGACCAAGTTATAATAGATAGAAATTCATCAAGGTAACTTCTTCTTCATGAGTACTCTAATTTTACTAATAAATTCATCACTGCATCTCACTCTTTAGTAACAAATCGGTAACAAATTGAAGATATAACAAATTCACAATGAATAAAATTAATCTCAAAAAATTGAATATAGAGAAGACAACCTTCATACAAATAATTAATCATGCTAAAATATAGAATTAATCACAAAAAATTGAACCCAGAGAAGACAAGCTTCATGTAAAACAAATTCTTCAAAAACAAAGGCAACAACAAATTGTGCAACAAATTACATACGTTCTACAACCTTGTGTAAAAAGAATTCTACAACAAAAACAAAAACCCAGAAAAGACAAGCTTCATACATATAGAGTATAAGAAGAAAGTGCTCCCATAAACCCCAAGAGAAAAGAAGCCATTCACGACAGAAATGCGAACAAAGAAGAGAAGACAAACAAAGAGAGGATGGAAGATGAGAACATGAACAAACGCGAACACAGCGATTACGAAGATGAAGATGCGATGGCGACTAACCTTGATCATAGTGGCTACGACGAGGAGTAGGAAATGGTGGTCCTAAAGGGGTGATATGGCAGAGGCTTTACGAATGTCTCTTCGATAGTGGTCCAGTATTTGATAATACGAACACATGAGGAGACCTAATTAGATTTGTGAAGAGGGTGAATTTGGAATCATAAAATTGGATTGAGGGTGTTTTTGGAAAAATTTATTAGTTAAATTTTAGTCTTCATCTCCAAAAATTTCAGTCTCCAGTGTCCCTATTTTTTGGAAGTACTGAAATACTGAAATTTTAGAGACAGAACTTTTAGTATCAGTCTCTGGGAACAAACAGGATACTGAGTCCCAATCTCCCAGTCTCCGTCCTAGTACTTCGAAAAAAACACTACCTTAGTGTTCCCATATACATAAATCAATAATGTTAAGTTGGTCAGACTTAATACCATAAGGTATGTAATGGTAGGCTAACAACGTTAATCATCAGACAGTCATGCCTATAACACTTAAACTCTTATTATCAGAACAAGTCACAAAACATGACAGACACTCAGAGTATGCAATGAAGCAAAATTAGTCCATTTCCAAGGCTCTAACAGGAACGAACTGCTTTGATATCATATTGTAATGACCCAACTTTTAGCACGTCATGATTATAACAAAAGTAAGGCGTTACTAACATATTTTCCTTATTAACTATTTAATATTGAGCCTTTAGTTTGATATCGCGTTTCAATTTTTAAGAAAATGCCAGAAATTTTTATTTTTGTTAATTAAAACTAGATATCAAATATTTCCATGTACATTTCATCCAATGTAACCAAAATTACGTCAACGTAGTCAAATGATGTTAATTTCCATTCAAAGTCCAGAAGGTTTACATGAATGAATAAGTGTGCACTTTTACACTATACTAACAAAATCCAAATTAAATCAATAAGTTTTCTAAAGTTGCAATTGCAAAACCATTTGACCAAATCTATACATTATACATATTATATGATGCACCTATTTATTCCTACTTCCAACAATACCATCTAAAGCAATGTGGTTAATCTTGGTGTTTTTATTGAATATTGCAAGTTTAAAGAGAAAATATGGCATACTTCTCGAATTCATTATAATTTGTAAAATGAAAGGTGAACTAGATTAAACCGTGGAGTGCGAAATATTATAAAAGATTATTTGGAAGCTAAGTTGATTAAGTTGGAAGTTTATATACATGGTGAAAGTATTCAGGATTCAATGATTAATCACTTATTCAACCTTCACAACGCCCTCAAACAAACTAACAAGTAGCAACTAATTCAGTATAATTAAATAAAATCAAGATTTTTAACAATTCTAAAATGATCGTAAATAACTCATCATTTAATTTTCTGAAAACTTGGGTTGTTACATGGAGAGCACGTCTAAACAGCACAAACACGAACAATCCTCCTCACGCCGATGATAGCAAAATTCTTCAAAGACCAAGAAAAGAAATCTTGGAAGAAACATAAGTGATCGAAATGGCACAGAAAAGCTCTTTATGAAGAGGAAATGAAGCAGTTTTTTTCAAAAACAATGAAAAAGGAGAAGAGCTGAAAAGTCTTTTTATAAGAGACAAAAAGTAAACAGATCTTTTATTCCTCTTTAAACATGCGCGGATTTTGAGAAGAACTGCCATGCAACGTTCGCCTATCATTTAATAATCAACGTTCAAAATTTTAAACACGTCGGGTAACCCGACATGCTTAAACCTGACGTCCGCAACAGAAGCCACGGAATGCTTGAATCCGACCAATAAAAGAATCCATACTCAAACAGGAGCACTGTTCATACCTTGGCCTAATAGATAAGAGGCAGGCCCAATAAGGATAAAGGGCTCAAATCTTGGAAGGTGGCCTCTATCCGTACTCGACCTCTTTAAAGAAGTCAGAACCAACAGAGGGGTCCAGCTCTACTTGATTAAACAAGTAACTACTGCCGGATGTCTTTGCGCTATGTCTAGAAGGGAGATCTTAACAGACTCCTAATATAAAAGGAATAGTTATCCATCAAACAAAGAAGGAACTATTCCAACAAAGGTTGTTATCCATTCTACTATAAGTACACTGGCACTCCTTAGGTATAACCCACGTTCTAATCTACTAAAAACCTGCTAAAAGCCCTTACTAACTTAAGCATTGGAGTCTCTTGCAGGTACCTCCCCTCCTCCTCACGAGAAACTCGGACAGGTGGCACCTCGGCACTAAAAAGGTCAGATACACTGCCATATTGAGTGATCTGGACCTCACGTTCAGGCCCAAATCAACGTTTCAGATAACAACAACAACAACAACAACAACAACAACAACAACAACAACAACAACAACAACAACAACAACAACAACAACAACAACAACAACAATAATAAAATTGGAGCGATCTATTTAGATATAAATTTTGTTTTCGTTTACTACTCATAACAACACATCAACGTTTCAGGTAACAACAACAACAACAACAACAACAACAATAATAATAAAATTAGAGCCATATATTTAGATATAAATTTTGTTTTCGTTTACTACTCATACCAACACATAGATTGGAGACAACTTCAAGAAGAAAACATACATAAATTAATAATTAAATATTCATAATTCCAAATATATTAATAGATCACATTATATCATCTGATGAATATATTATATCTTATATTGCATTAACTAACACACATCAAAGAGGTCTTACATAATAATAAATTAAGGTCGGCTAAAAACATAAATCACAACACCGATGGAACTAACAAAGCTAACACTATTACCTGAAACTTTTTTGATCAAGTCATTACTAATAACATAAATATTTTTTTTGTTGCCCACGGTATTCCCCAACCCGACAGGTCAAGGACTAATCCGTTGCGGATCTAAGCTCTATTTAAGGGTTTACCGCTGGCCAATGAGTTGCTGCATGCACAAGGCGGGATTCGAACCCCTGACACTTGCTTAAATGGACGAGTGAGCTGACCACTCGACCAACCCAAATTGGTTAATAACATAAACCTCTTTGAATGTCAGTTATGTATGTAACCATGCATGCCATAAAAGGGATGATATACATGTCATGAACAATGCTTCCAGGCTTGACATGGTAGAATTTCACTATGGTCTATGGGCAGAATCCTCTTTTACAATTGTAATATAGATCATATACACTACTAGAAAAATCACTTTTAGCGACCATTTATTTTACTTTTAGTGGCAATAAAAATAGTCGCTAATACATTTACCGACAATTAGACATTAGCCGTCTAATGCTTTGTCACTAAAAGGTTTTAGCGGTATTTATACATTTGCCGGTAAAGACCATTTTTATTGGCCACTAAAATTTATAAACTTTTGTGGCAATTATACAATTGCCAGTAAAAACCTTTTTAATGGCCACTAAAAATTATAACTTTTGTGATATTTTTTTGGCAATTTATATAGCCACTAAAAGTAATTCAAAGATTATAACATTATTCACTTTTAATTGCTATTGTTATTGCCGCTAAAACTTTAAGTGGTATTTTAATTATTCTATATTCATTTTATTAGATCTAATTGTTATGTTGGAAATCTATAAATTCCCAAGTTCCAACCATGCCCGTGAGCATTATACAAATTCCCAATAGCTAATTGATATCTTTGGAAGCAAAGTAAGATCAAAGGACAAAAGCTTTTTACACTTATATAACATATATTTAGATACCTTAAAAAAATACACATATGAACATGTGCCATTGTCATATATGAAAACATGAAAAACAAAAGTTTTACAAGTTGAGTGTCCACTACTACCTCACCCTAGTCCCTAGCTATAAATTTACCTAATATCACTATTGAAGAAAAGCAACAAAGCAAGAAGGAACATAGGGCTAAAAAAGTTTTAATACACGAATTTGGATCATACTACATTATATTAGCAACATGTTCAAACTCTTTCCTGAGAACCTTGATGCTGCGTTTATCCACCACTCTGCCCAGATCACGAGATATTTCAAAAGGATCCTCTATGCATATCAGATACCGATCATTCCCGACCTTCTCGTCCAGTCTTTCTCTTACTTACTATACACCAAAAAGCAAGCATCAAGCATTTAAGATTATATTCAATCATATATAGCTACATCAATAAAAATGTACAAACTAATTTAAATCTAAGCTCCCGACTGCTATTGGAGAGTGAGTTCTTACAAATCTTTTCAATTCTTAGTTTTATGCGAGGAAATCTCTTAACATGTTTACTTTACATTGAATAGTTTCCTCAAGGTGGTCATTGATGAGCGGATAATTTATACGCTTTTTGGCAATATTTTTAGGTAGTTTTTAGTAGGATCTAGCTACTTTTAGGGATGTTTTTATTAGTTTTTATGCAAAATTTACATTTCTTGACTTTACTATGAGTTTTTGTGTTTTTCTGTGATTTCAGGTATTTTCTGGCTGAAATTGAGGGACCTGAGCAAAAATCTGATAGGAGGCTGACAAAGGACTGCTGATGCTGTTAGATTCTGACCTCCCTGCACTCGAAATAGATTTTATGGAGCTACTAAACTTCAAATAGAGCGCTCTCAACTGCGTTGGAAAGAAGAAATCCAGGGCTTTCCAGCAATATATAATAGTCCACACTTTATTCGAGTTAAGATGATGCAAACTGGCGTTCAACGCTAGTTTCATGCTGCATTCTGGAGTAAAACGCCAGAAACACGTCACAAACCAGAGTTAAACGCCAAAACACGTTACAACTTGGCGTTTAACCCCAAGAGAAGCCTCTGCACGTATAAAGCTCAAGCTCAACCCAAGCACACACCAAAGTGGGCCTCGGAAGTGAATTTCTGCACTAAGACTTATTTCTGTAAACCCTAGTAACTAGTTTAGTATAAATAGAACTTTTTATTATTGTATTGAGTGTCTTTTAACCACGTCTTGGTTATTCTGGTTCCCTCTCCGGGGCTGAAGCCAATGAACACCATTATCACTTATGTATTTTCAAAGGTGGAGTTTCTACATACCATAGATTAAGGTGTGGAGCACTGCTGTTCCTCAAGTATTAATGTAATTATTATCGTTCTTCTATTCAATTCAAGCTTATTCTTATTCTAAGATATTTCTCGAACTTCAACCTGATGGATGTGATGATCCGTGATACTCATCATCATCCGTTCTTATGAACGCGTGCCTGACAACCACTTCCGTTCTACAAGCGAAAGCTAGAGTGAATATCTCTTGGATTCCTTAATCAGAATCTTTGTGGTATAAGCTAGAATCCATTTGCAGCATTCTTGAGAATCCAGAAAGTCTAAACCTTGTATGTGGTATTCCGAGTAGGATTCAGGGATTGAATGACTGTGATGAGCTTTAAAATCGCGATTGTTGGGCGTAGTGACAGATGCAAAAGAATCACTGGATTCTATTCCGACATGATCGAGAACCGACAGATGATTAACCGTGTTGTGACAGAGCATTTGGACCATTTTCACTGAGAGGATGGGAAGTAGCCATTGACAACGGTGACTCCCTACATACAGCTTGCCATGGAAAGGAGTAAGAATGATTGGATGAAAGCAGTAGGAAAGCAAAGATTCAGAAGGAACACAGCATCTTCATGCACTTATCTGAAATTTCCACCAATGATTTACATAAGTATCTCTATCTCTATTTTATGCTTTATTTATCTTCATATTCGAAAACCATTATAACCATTTGAATCCGCCTAACTGAGATTTACAAGATGACCATAGCTTGCTTCATACCAACAATCTCCATGGGATCGACCCTTACTCACGTAAGGTATTACTTGGACGACCCAGTGCACTTGCTGGTTAGTTGTGCGAAGTTGTGACAAAGTGTGATTCACGTTTGAGAGCTCCAAGTCTATTGGCGCCATTGTTGATGATCACAATTTCGTGCACCAAGTTTTTGGCGCCGTTGTCGGGGTTGTTTGAGTTTGGACAACTGATGGTTCATCTTGTTGCTCAGATTAGGTAATTTTCTTTTCAAAAAGCTTTCAAAAAATTTTCAAAAATTTTTTTCTTTGTTTTCGTTTTTAAAAAAAAATAATTTTCGAAAAATACAAAAAATTAATAAAATCATAAAAACAAAAAATATTTTGTGTTTCTTGTTTGGGTCTAGTGTCAATTTTTAAGTTTGGTGTCAATTGCATATTTTTAAAATTTGTGCATTTTTCGAAAAACTCATGCATGGTGTTCTTCATGATCTTCAAGTTGTTCTTGATAAGTCTTCTTGTTTGATCTTCATATTTTCTTGTTTTGTGTCTTTTGTTATTTTTCATATACATTTTTGCATTCATAGTGTCTAAGCATTGAAAATTTCTAAGTTTAGTGTCTTGCATGTGTTTCTTTTCTTGAAAATTTTTCAAAAATAAATTCTTGATGTTCATCATGATCTTCAAAGGGTTCTTGGTATTCATCTTGACATTCATAGTGTTTTTGCATGCATCTTGTGTTTTGATTCATAATTTTCATGTTGTGAGTCATTTTTTGTGTTTCTCTCTCATCATTAAAAATTCAAAAATAAAAAATATTTTTTCCTTATTTTACTCAAAAATTCAAAATTTTTGGGTTGACTTAGTCAAAAAAATTTTAAAATTAGTTGTTTCTTGTTAGTCAAGTCAAGATTTCAATTTTAAAAATCTTATCTTTCAAAACTTTATCAAAAATCAAATCTTTTTCATTTTTCTTTTATATTTTTGAAATTTTTTTTTAAAAAAAAGTGATTTCAAAATCTTTTTCTTAATTTCATTTCAAAATTTTGAAAACTTTACTAACAATTAATGTGATTGATTTAAAAATTTGAAGTTTGTTACTTTCTTGTTAAGAAATGTTCAATTTTTAAATTCTAGAATCATATCTTTTAGTTTCTTGTTAGTCAAGTAATCAATTTTAATTTTAAAAATCAAATCTTTTCCAAAATATCTTTTTCAATCATATCTTTTCAAAATATATTTTTCAAATTATATCTTTTTCAAAATCTTTCCCAACTTCTTATCTTTTCAAAATTGATTTTCAAATCTTTTTCAACTAACTAATCGACTTTTTGTTTGTTTCTTATCTTTTTCAAAACCACCTAACCACTTTTGTCTCTCTAATTTTTGAAAATTCCTTCCTCTTTTTCAAAATTATTTTTAATTAACTAATTGTTTCAAATTTTAATTTTATTTCTTCTCTTAATTTTCGAAATTCTCTCCCTCTCATCTCATTCTATTTATTTATTCATTTACTAACTCTTCTCTTCATCTAAAAATTTGAACCCTCTCTTCTCCTCTATGTTCGATTTTTTTCATCCTTCTTCTATTCTTTTCTTCTTCTACTCACATAAAGGAATCTCTATACTGTGACATAGAGGATTCCTCTTTCTTTTCTGTTTTCTTCTTTTTTATATGAGCAGGAGCAAGAACAACAACATTCTTGTTGAAGCAGATCTTGAACCTGAAAGGACTCTGAAGAAGAAGCTAAGAGAAGCTAAAGCACAACAATTCAGAGAAAACCTTACAGAGAATCTCAAAAAAGAAGACATGGCCGAACCCAATAACAATGGTGGAGGTGCAAGGAGGATGCTTGGTGATTATACTACACCTACTTCCAATTTTTATGGAAGAAGCATCTCAATTCCTGCCATTGGAACAAACAATTTTGAGCTGAAGCCTCAACCAGTTGCTCTAATGCAACAGAACTGCAAGTTCCATGGACTTCCATCAGAAGATCCCTATCAGTTTTTAACTGAATTCTTGCAGATCTGTGAGACTGTTAAGACTAATGGAGTAGATCCTGAAGTCTACAGGCTCATGCTTTTTCCTTTTGCTGTAAGAGACAGAGCTAGAACATGGTTGGACTCACAACCTAAAGATAGCTTGGACTCTTGGGATAAGCTGGTCACGGCCTTCTTGGCCAAGTTCTTTCCTCCTCAAAAGCTGAGCAAGCTTAGAGTGGATGTTTAGACCTTCAAGCAAAAAGATGGTGAATCCCTCTATGAAGCTTGGGAAAGATACAAGTAGTTGACCAAAAAGTGTCCTTCTGGCATGCTTTCAGAGTGGACCATTTTAGATATATTCTATGATGGTCTATCTGAGCTTTCTAAGATGTCACTGGACCATTCTGCAGGTGGATCCATTCACCTAAAGAAAATGCCGGCAGAAGCTCAAGAACTCATTGACATGGTTGCAAATAACCAATTTATGTACACCTCTGAGAGAAATCCTGTGAGTAATGGGGCGCCTCAGAAGAGGGGAGTTCTTGAAATTGATGCTATGAATGCCATATTAGCTCAGAACAAAATGTTGACTCAGCAAGTCAATATGATTTCTCAGAGTCTGAATGGATGGCAAAATGCATCCAACAGTACTAAAGAGGCATCTTCTGAAGAAGAAGCTTATGATCCTGAGAACCCTGCAATGGCAGAGGTGAATTACATGGGTGAACCCTATGGAAACACCTATAATTCCTCATGGAAAAATCATCCAAATTTCTCATGGAATGATCAACAAAAGCCTCAACAAGGCTTTCGTAATGGTGGAAGAAACAGGTTTAGCAATAGCAAGCCTTTTCCATCATCTTCTCAGCAACAGACAGAGAATTTTGAGCAGAGCTCCTCTAGCTTAGCAAACATAGTCTCTGATCTATCTAAGGCCACTTTAAGTTTCATGAGTGAAACAAGGTCCTCCATTAGAAATTTGGAGGCACAAGTGGGTCAGCTGAGTAAGAAAATCACTGAAACTCCTCATAGTGCTCTCCCAAGCAATACAGAAGAGAATCCAAAAAGAGAGTGCAAGGCCATTGATATAATCAAAATGGCCGAATCCAAGGAGGAAGGGGAGGATGTGAATCCCAATGAGGAATACCTCATGGGACGTCTTCTAGACAGAAAGGAGTTCCCTATTGAGGACCTAAAGGAATATGAGGCTCATATAGAGACCATAGAGATTCCATTGAACTTCCTTTTGCCATTCATGAGCTCTGAGAACTATTCTTCCTCTGAAGAGGATGAAGATGTAACTGAAGAGCAAGTTGCTCAATATCTAGGAGCTATCATGAAGCTGAATGCCAAGTTGTTTGGTAATGAGACTTAGAAAGATGAACTTCCTTGCTCATTAGTGAACTAGATACATGGGTTCAGCAAACTCTACCTCAAAAGAAACAAGATTCTGGTAAATTCTTAATATCCTGTACCATAGGCACCATGACCTTTGAGAAGGCTCTATGTGACCTGGGGTCAGGTATAAATCTTATGCCACTCTCTGTAATAAAAAAGCTGGGGATCTTTGAGGTACAAGCTGCAAGAATCTCATTAGAGATGGTAGACAAGTCAATAAAACAAGCTTATGGATTGGTAGAGGACGTGTTAGTGAAGGTTAAACGCCTTTACATCCCTACTGATTTCATAATCTTAGACACTGGAAAGGATGAGAATGAATCTATCATTCTTGGAAGACCCTTCCTAGACACAGCAGGAGCTGTGATTGATGTTGACAGAGGAGAGCTAGTCCTTCAATTGAATGGGGACTACCTTGTGTTTAAAGCTCAAGGATCTTCCTCTGCAACCATAGAGAGGAAGCATAAAAAGCTTCTCTCAATACAGAGTCAAACAAAGCCCTAACAGTCAAACTCTAAGTTTGGTGTTGGGAGGCCACAACCAAACTCTAAGTTTGGTGTTGAACCCCCACAACCAAACTCTAAGTTTGGTGTTGGGAGGTCCCAACAATGCTCTGATGATCTGTGAAGCTCCATGAGAGCTTACTGTCAAGCTATTGACATTAAAGAAGTGCTCAGTCTGGCGTTTAAACGCCAGGATTACACCCTGAGGAGAGCTGGCATTAAACGCCAGAAAGAAGCATGGAAGTGGCGTTCAACGCCAGAAACATGCTGCAGATTGGCGTTGAACGCCCAAAACAAGCATGGAAGTGGCGTTTAACACCAGAAACATGCTGCAGTCTGGCGTTAAACACTAGGATTGCATGCAGATGACATTTTACACACCTAAAGGGTGCAGGATGAGAAATCATTGACACCTCAGGATTTGTGGACCCCACAGGATCCCCACCTACCTTCTCCCTCTCTCTCACATATTTTCATAACACTCTTCCCCAAACATCATTCACCAATCACCTCAATCACTCTTCCACATACACCCCAACTACCTTCAAATTCAAAATCTCTTTCCCACCCAAACCCACCCTACATGACCGAACCCTAACCCCTCTCCCTCCACTATATAAACCCCTCCATCCTTCTTCATTTTCACACATCACTACCCTCTCTTCTCCCCCTTGGCGGAAACCTACACCACTCTCCCTCTCCTCTATCTCTTCTTCTTCATCATCTATTCTTTCTTCTTTTGCTCGAGGACGAGCAACATTCTAAGTTTGGTGTGGTAAAAGCATAGCTTTTTTGTTTTTCCATTATCATTGATGGCACCTAAGGCCGGAGGAACCTCTAGAAAGAGGAAGGGGAAGACAAAAGCTTCCACCTCCGAGTCATGGGAGATGGAGAAATTCATCTCAAAATCCCATCAAGACCACTTCTATGAAGTTGTGGCCAAGAAGAAGGTGATCCCTGAGGTCCCTTTCATGCTCAAGAAAAATGAGTATCCGGAGATCCGACATGAGACCAAAGAAGAGGTTGGAAAGTTCTTACCAACCTCATTCAACAAGTTAGAATCTTAATGGTTCAAGAGTTCTATGCCAATTCATGGATTACTAGGAACCATGATCAAAGTATGAACCCGAATCCAAAGAATTATCTTACAATGGTTCGGGGAAAATGCTTAGATTTCAGTCCGGAAAATGTAAGGTTGGCATTCAACTTGTCTATGATGCAAGAAGATGCACGCCCCTACACTAGAAGGGTCAACTTTGATCAAAGGTTGGACCAAGTCCTCATGGACATATGTGTGGAAGGAGCTCAATGGAAAAGAGACTCAAAAGGCAAGCCAGTTCAATTGAGAAGACTGGACCTTAAGCCTGTGGCTAGAGGATGGTTGGAGTTCATCCATGCTCCATCATCCCCACTAGCAACCGATCCAAAGTAACTATGGATCGAGCCATCATGATCCATAGCATCATGATTAGAGAGAAAGTAGAAGTTCATGAAGTCATCTCTCTAGAACTCTACAAAGTAGCTAAAAAGCCCTCCACCTTGGCAAGGCCAGCTTTTCCTCATCTCATTTTCCATCTATGCTACTTAGCTGGAGTTGTCATAGAAGGAGACATCCTCATTGAAGAGGACAAGCCCATCACTAAGAAGAGGATGGATCAAACAAGAGAGCCTGTTCATGGATCTCAAGAGACGCATGAGGAAGCTCATCATCAAGAAATCCCTGAGATGCCTCAAGGGATGCATTTTCCTCCAAACAACTATTGGGAACAATTCAACACTTCTCTAGAAGGATTGAGTTATGACATGAACCAATTAAGGGGGGAACACCAAAGGCAAGGAAGAGACATAGAGGATCTCAAGAACACCATTGGTCCTTCAAGGAGAAGGCGCCATCATCACTAAGGTGGACTCACTCCTTAACTTCCTTGTTCTTATCTCTCTGTTTTTCGGTTTTTAAGCTTCATGTTTGTCTATGTTTGTGTCTTTATTACATGATCATTAGTGTCTAGTAACTATGTCTTAAGGCTATGAATAATTCCATGAATCTTTCACCTTTCTTAAATGAAAAATGTTTTTAATACAAAAGAACAAGAAGTACATGAGTTTCGAATTTATCCTTGAAATTAGTTTAATTATATTGATGTGGTGACAATACTTTTTGTTTTCTGAATGAATGCTTGAACAGTGCATATTTTTTATCTTGTTGTTTATTGATAATTTAAAAAATCCTAAAATTGATTCTTGAAGCAAGAAAAAGCAGTGAATATCAAAAGCTTGTGAAAAAAAAGTGGCAAAAAAAAATATAAAAGAAAAAGAAAAAGCAAGCAGAAAAAGCCAATAGCCCTTAAAACCAAAAGGCAAGGGTAAAAAGGATCCAAGGCTTTGAGCATCAATGGATAGGAGGGCCCAAGGAAATAAATCCAGGCCTAAGTGGCTAAATCAAGCTGTCCATAACCATGTGCTTGTGGCATGCAGGTCCAAGTGAAAAGCTTGAGACTGAGTGGTTAAAGTCGTGATCCAAAGCGAAAAGAGTGTGCTTAAGAGCTCTAGACACCTCTAATTGGGGACTTTAGCAAAGCTGAGTCACAATCTGAAAAGGTTCACCCAGTCATATGTCTGTGGCATTTATGTATCCGGTGGTAATACTGGAAAATAGAGTGCTTAGGGCCACGGCCAAGACTCATAAAAGTAGCTGTGTTCAAGAATCAACATACTTAACTAGGAGAATCAATAACACTATCTGAACTTTGAGTTCCTATGAATGCCAATCATTCTAAACTTCAAAGGATAAAGTGAGATGCCAAAACTATTCAGAAGCAAAAAGCTACAAGTCCCGCTCATCTAATTAGAACTAATATTCATTGATAATTTGGGATTTATAGTATATTCTCTTCTTTTTATCCTATTTGATTTTCAGTTGCTTGGGGACAAGCAACAATTTAAGTTTGGTGTTGTGATGAGCGGATAATTTATACGCTTTTTGGCATTGTTTTTAGGTAGTTTTTAGTAGGATCTAGCTATTTTTAGGGATGTTTTTATTAGTTTTTATGCAAAATTCACATTTTTGAACTTTACTATGAGTTTGTGTATTTTTCTGTGATTTCAGATATTTTCTAGCTGAAATTGAGGGACCTGAGCAAAAATCTGATAGGAGGCTGACAAAGAACTGCTGATGCTGTTAGATTCTGACCTCCCTGCACTCAAAATGGATTTTCTGGAGCTACAAAATTTAAAATGGCACGCTCTCAACTGCGTTCGAAAGTAGACATCCAGGGCTTTCTAGCAATATATAATAGTTCACACTTTATTCGAGTTAAGACGACGCAAACTGGCGTTCAACGCCAGTTCTATGCTGTATTCTAGAGTAAAACGCCAGAAACACGTCACAAACCAGAGTTAAACGCCAAAAACACGTTACAACTTGGCGTTTAACCCCAAGAGAAGCCTCTGCATATGTAAAGCTCAAGCTCAGTCTAAGCACACACCAAAGTGGGCCTCAGAAGTGGATTTCTGCACTAAGACTTATTTCTGTAAACCCTAGTAACTAGTTTAGTATAAATAGAACTTTTTACTATTGTATTGAGTGTCTTTTGACCACGTCTTGGTTATTCTGGTTCCCTCTCCGGGGCCGAAGCCAATGAACACCATTATCACTTATGTATTTTCAACGGTGAAGTTTCTACACACTATAGATTAAAGTGTGGAGCTCTGCTGTTCCTCGAGTATTAATGCAATTATTATTGTTCTTCTATTCAATTCAAGCTTATTCTTATTCTAAGATATTACTCATACTTCAACCTGATGGATGTGATGATCCGTGACACTCATCATCATCTGTCCTTATGAACGCGTGCCTAACAACCACTTCCGTTCTACAAGCGAAAGCTAGAGTGAATATCTCTTGGATTCCTTAATCAGAATCTTCGTGGTATAAGCTAGAATTCATTGCCAGCATTCTTAAGAATCTAAAAAGTCTAAACCTTGTCTGTGGTATTCCGAGTAGGATTCAGGGATTAAATGACTGTGATGAGCTTCAAACTCGCGATTGTTAGGTGTAGTGACAGATGCAAAAGAATAACTGGATTCTATTCCGACATGATCGAGAACCGACAGATGATTAGCCGTGCTGTGACAGAGCATTTTGATCATTTTCACTGAGAGGATGGTGGTGCACGAAATTGCAATCATACTTTTTGCAATCCGCACAACTAACCAGCAAGTGCACTGGGTCGTCCAAGTAATACCTTACGTGAGTAAGGGTCGAATCCCACGGAGATTGTTGGATTGAAGCAAGCTATGTTTATTTTATTAATCTTAGTCAGGATACCAATAGGGTTCTTTAGCCTCGTATAAAGTAAAAAGGGCATAAAATAAATAGTTGTTACTTTAATAATGGAGAATATGTTGGAGTTTTGGAGATGCTTTGTCCTCTGAATTTCAACTTTTCCATGAAATCCTTTTCCCACACGCAAGGTTCCTTCCATGGCAAGCTCTATGTAGGGTGTCACCATTGTCAATGGCTACTTCCCATCCTCTCAGTGAAAATGGTCCAAATGCTCTGTCACAGCACGGCTAATCATCTGTCGGTTCTCAATCAGGTTGGAATAGAATCCATTTATTCTTTTGCGTCTGTCACTAACGCCCAGCCTTCAGGAGTTTGAAGCTCGTCACAGTCATTCAATCCCAGAATCCTACTCGGAATACCACAGACAAGGTTTAGACTTTCCGGATTCTCATGAATGCCGCCATCAATCCGGCTTGTACCACGAAGATTCTGATTAAGGAATCTAAGAGATACTCATTCAATCTGAAGTAGAACGGAGGTGGTTGTCAGGCACACGTTCATGGATTGAGGAAGGTGATGAGTGTCACGGATCATCACCTTCTCCATAATTAAGCACGAATGAACATCTTAGATAAGAACACGCGTGTTTGAATGGAAAACAAAAGTAATTGCATTAATTCATCGAGACGCTGCAGAGCTCCTCACCCCCAATAATGGAGTTTAGAGACTCATGCTGCCAAAGAGTGTATAATTCAGATCTGAAAATGTCATGAGGTGCAGAGTTAATCTCTAAAAGTTGTTTAAATAGTAAACTAGTAACCTAGGTTTACAAAAAATGAGTAAATTATGATAGATGGTGCAGAAATCCACTTCTGGGGCCCACTTGGTGTGTGCTGGGGCTGAGACTTAAGCTTCTCACGTGCCTGGGGCTGTTTTGGGCGTTCAACGCCAGGTTGTAACCTGTTTCTGGTGTTGAACTCCAGCTTGTAACCTGTTTCTGGCGCTGGATGCCAGGCAGCAGCATGATACTGGCGTTGAATGCCAGTTTACATCGTCTATATTCGTGCAAAGTATGGACTATTATATATTGTTGGAAAGCCCTGGATGTCTAATTTCCAACGCCGTTAAGAGCGCGCCAATTGGACTTCTGTAGCTCCAGAAAATCCATTTCGAGTACAGGGAGGTCAGGATCCAATAGCATCAGCAGTCCTTTTTCAGCCTAACTCAGATTTTTGCTCAGCTCCCTCAATTTCAGCCAGAAAATACTTGAAATCATAGAAAAACACACAAACTCATAGTAAAGTCCAGAAATATGATTTTTGCCTAAAAACTAATAATATTCTACTAAAAACTAATTAAAACATACTAAAATCTACATGAAATTACCCCCCAAAAGCGTATAAAATATCCGCTCATCACAACACCAAACTTAAACTGTTGCTTGTCCTCAAGCAACTAGATAAATAAAATAGGATAAAAAGAAATTAAGAAGTAATAATATTTCAGAGTTTTTGAGTGGAGCTCAGATTCTTATTAGATGAGCGGGGCTTGTAGCTTTTTGTTTCTGAACAGTTTTGGCATCTCCCTTTATCTTTGAAATTCAGAATGATTGGCATCCATAGGAACTCAGAATTTAGATAGTATTATTGATTCTCCTAGTGTAGTATGTTGATTCTTGAACACAGTTACTTTATGAGTCTTGGTCGGGGCCCTAAGCACTTTGTTTTCCAGTATTACCACCGGATACATAAATGCCACAGACACATGACTGGGTGAACCTTTTTCAGATTGTGACTCAGCTTTGCTAAAGTCCCCAGTTAGAGGTATCCAGAGCTCTTAAGCACACTCTTTTTGCTTTGGATCATGACTTTAACCACTCAGTCTCATGTTATTCACTTGGACCTGCATGCCACAAGCATATGGTTAGGGACAGCTTGATTTAGCCGTTTAGGCCTGGAACTATTTCCTTGGGCCCTCCTATCCACTGATGCTCAAAGCCTTGGATTCTTTTCACCCTTGCCTTTTGGTTTTAAGGGCTGTTGGCTCTTATTCCTTTTCTTGATCCAATGATTCCTTGTAAAAAAATTTTTCACTGCTTTTTCTTGCTTCAAGAATCAAATTCATGATTTTTCAGATCATCAATAATATTTTTCGTGTTCCTCATTCTTTCAGGAGCCAATATTCATAAAATTCAAGATAAAAATTATGCACTATTCAAGCATTCATTCAGAGGACAAAAAGTATTGCCACCACATATAGTTAATTATAATTTTTATTAGGAACTCGAAAAAAATAAATTACTTCTTTATTCTAATTATCTACTATTTTATTGATGTCTGATGATGATGAGAAAAATAAATTATAACTTAATTGGGAATAAAACCAGAATAGATATACTAATTACTACTACTACTACTACTATATATCTCCTAAGGTAAATTTCTATAATAACACTATCACAGAGTTAAAGCTAAAATTAGAACTCAACAACCTGTGTTTTGAGAAGTAGATGTTCCTCTGATATGTGGGGTGCTTGGTCCTTCAAGGATTAATTTCTGGCGCTTCAGCTCCCTTAAATCACGCCCTTGCTCTTCTTGCTCCTTAAGCAGTTTGCAAAGCATGCTACTTTGATTGTTCTGTTCTTCCTTTATTTGGTTCATAGCTTCTTGCAATTTGGAAATAGATGCCTCAAGATGTTCCCAATATTCGAATTGAGGAAGTTCTGGGAGGACTTCCTGTGCTCTCCTCTTGATTGGATCATCCTGCAGCTGTTGTCTGTCCATTAATATTCTAGTGATTGGCCTCTCAACTGAGATATACTCTGTTATTCCCATCTTCACTCTGGCATCTCTACAGAGCATAGAAATTAAGCTTGGATATGCCAATCTGGCATCCTTGGAATTCCTGTTTGCTATTTTGTATAGTTCACACGAGATCAGTTGATGGACTTCTACTTCTTTTCTCAACATGATGCAGGGAATCATCACTACTCTTTTAATAGTAACTTCAGAACGGTTGCTGGTGGGCAATATAGAACGCCCAATGAAATCCAGCCAGCCTCTGGCTACTGGTTTGAGATCTTCTCTTTTGAGTTGATTTGGGATGCCAGTCGTGCTGGTGGTCCACCTGGCTTCAGGGATGCATATATCCTCTAGAATCTTGTCCAAGCCTTTATTTACCCTCATCATTCTCCTATTAAAGGAGTCTGGGTCATCTTTCAGTTGAGGAAGCTTAAAAATCTCCCGGATTTTGTCAGGATGGGTATGAACAATCTTTCCTCTGACTAAGGTCCGATGGTCATAGAGAGCAGCTCCAATTATTCTTTGCCTGTCTGTCTGCCATAAATTAGCATAGAACTCCTGAAACCATGTTCCTTCCCACTTTCATTTCAGGATTAGCTAGGATTTCCCAGTTCCTGTTTCGAATTTGTTCTTGGATCTCCGGATATTCATCTTCTTTCAGATCGAACTTGACTTCCGAGATCACTGATCTGAGACTCATTATTTTGTAGTAATGGTCTGAATGTTCTTTAGTTAAGAACTTCCCTTGATTCCAAAGTGGCTTTGGAATATTCTCTTTCTTGCCTTTTGGGTTGGGTTGTTTTCCTTTAGGGGCCATGATCAAAGTGAGTATGTTTTGGTGATCACGGATAAGCACACCAAACTTAGAGGTTTGCTTGTCCTCAAGCAAAAGAAGAGAGAGAAGAGGGATAGGAGGAGAGCAAGTGTGGAATGGTGGATGATGAGAGGGGCGCCGAAAGTGAATATAAAGGGAGGGGGTGGGTATTCGAAAATAAGAAAAAGATATAAGATAAGAGATGATTTATAAAAGATAAATATGATAAGAAAAGGATATAATTTAAAAAGATATGAAATGAATCTGAATTTTTAATTTGAAAAAGATTTTAAAAGATAATTAAATTTTGAAAAACTTAAAAAAAAGAGTTGGATTGGATTGGAAATCATCTGTCTTTATGGATGAAGATGCATGTAAAATCTTTGAAAAAGGGATTTCAGAAATTAGGGATTTTAGAAATTAGGATTAAAATTTTTGGAATTGAAGGATGATATTTGGAAACATGTTTATGCAAGAAATCATGAATTGAAACATAAAAATTAGAAAATTTTTTAAGAAAAACGAATTTTACCTCCTCCCCACCATCCTGGCGTTAAACGCCCAAACGCTGCATGTTTTGACGTTTAACGCCCAATTGCTGCTTCTCCTGGGCGTTCAATGCCCAGCTGTTGCTTCTTTCTGGCGTTTAACGCCAGGAAGTCCTTTGTCACTGGGCATTTTTCTGAACGCCCAGAAGGTTGTCAATCTGGCGTTAAACGCCTAGAAGGTGCTTCTTTCTGGCGTTCAACGCCCAGAAGATGCTCCTTTCTGGCGTTTAACGCCCAGATGGCTGCCCTTACTGGTGTTGAACGCCCAGTGGGTGCTTCTTTTGGGCGTTCAACGCCCAAAACGTTTCTTACTGGCTTTTTCACGCCAGTGAGCTTCCAAATTTCCCTGTAACTCTGTGAATTCAATCAATTGCTATTTTACCTTTTGGAGATACTTCGACATATACCTGTAAAGATCAATTAATTAATCAAAACGAATAAAATTAAATTTTGCGATTGGCTGGGTTGCCTCCCATCAAGCGCTTCTTTAATGTCATTAGCTGGACTATTACTGAGCTTTAATTAAGTCTCAGTTTTGAGCATTCTTTCTCAAAATTGCTTTCAAGATAATGTTTAACTCTCTGTCCATTAACAATGAACATTTTGTTAGAGTCATTATCCTGAAGCTCTACGTATCCATATGGTGATACACTTGTAATTACATATGGACCTCTCCACCGGGATTTTAATTTCCCGGGGAATAATTTGAGCCTAGAATTAAATAGCAGAACTTTCTGCCCCGGCTCAAAGACTCTGGATGACAATTTCTTATCATGCCATCTTTTTGCTTTCTCTTTATAAATTTTTGCATTCTCGAAAGCATTGAGTCTAAATTCCTCTAGCTCATTTAACTGAAGCAATCGTTTTTCTCCAGCTAACTTGGCATCAAGGTTCAGGAATCTGGTTGCCCAGTAGGTCTTATGTTCCAGTTCCACTGGCAAGTGACATGCCTTTCCATACACAAGCTGGTATGGAGAGGTCCCTATAGGGGTCTTGAATGCGGTTCTGTATGCCCACAGAGCATCATCCAAGCTTCTTGCCCAATCCCTTCTACGGTTAATTACAGTCCGTTCTAGGATTCTTTTAAGTTCTCTATTGGAGACTTCAGCTTGCCCATTTGTCTGTGGATGATATGGAGTGGCTACCTTGTGGCTAGCTCCATAACGCACCAAAGCAAAGTAAAGCTGTTTATTGCAGAAATGAGTGCCCCCATCACTAATTAATACTCTAGGGGTACCAAATCTGCTGAAGATGTGTTTCTGGAGGAATTTTAACACTGTTTTAGTGTCATTAGTAGGTGTTGCAATAGCTTCCACCCATTTGGATACATAATCCACTGCCACCAGAATATAAGTGTTTGAGTATGATGGTGGGAAAGGTCCCATGAAGTCAATGCCCCATACATCAAACAACTCAATCTCCAAGATCCCATATTGAGGTATGGCATAACTGTGAGGCAGATTGCCAGATCTTTGGCAGCTATCACAATTAAGCACAAACGCTCGGGAATCTTTATAGAGAGTAGGCCAGTAGAAGCCACATTGGAGGACTCTTGTGGCTGTTCGCTCACTTCCAAAATGTCCTCCATAATGTGATCCATGGCAATGCCATAGGATTCTCTGTGCTTCTTCTTTAGGCACACATCTACGGATTACTCCGTCTGCATATCTCTTGAAGAGATATGGTTCATCCCAAAGATAGTACTTTGCATCTGTGATCAACTTCTTTGATTGCTGCCTACTATACTCTTTGGGTATGAATCTTACTGCCTTGTAGTTTGCAATGTCTGCAAACCATGGCACTTCCTGGATGGCAAAGAGTTGCTCATCCGGGAAGGTCTCAGAGATCTCAGTGAGAGGGAGGGACGCCCCTTCTACTGGTTCTATTCGGGACAGGTGATCTGCTACTTGGTTTTCTGTCCCTTTTCTGTCTCTTATTTCTATATCAAACTCTTGCAGAAGCAACACCCATCTGATGAGTCTGGGTTTTGAATCCTGCTTTGTGAGTAGATATTTAAGAGCAGCATGATCAGTGTACACAATCACTTTTGATCCTACCAAATAGGATCTGAACTTGTCAATGGCGTAAACCACTGCGAGCAGCTCTTTTTCTGTGGTTGTGTAATTCTTCTGTGCGTCATTTAAAACACGACTGGCATAGTAAATGACGTGCAGAAGCTTGTCATGCCTCTGTCCCAATACTGCACCAATGGCATGGTCATTGGCATCACACATCAATTCAAGTGGTGATGTCCAGTCTGGTGCAGAGATGACTGGTGCTGTGACCAGCTTAGCTTTCAGGGTCTCAAACGCCTGCAGACACTCCTTATCAAAGATAAATGGCGTGTCAGCAGCTAGTAGATTGCTCAGAAGTTTGGCAATTTTCGAAAAATCCTTTATAAACCTCCTATAGAATCCTGCATGCCCCAGAAAGCTTCTGATTACCTTAACATTGGCTGGTGGTGGTAATTTTTCAATTACCTCTACCTTAGCTTGATCCACCTCTATTCCCTTGTTCGAGATTTTGTGCCCAAGGACAATTCCTTCAGTCACCATAAAGTGACATTTCTCCCAGTTTAAAACTAGGTTAGTCTCTTGGCATCTCTTTAGTACAAGTGCTAGATGGTCAAGATAGGAGCTGAATGAGTCTCCAAATACTGAAAAGTCATCCATGAAGACTTCCAGAAATTTTTCCACCATATCAGAGAAAATTCAGAGCATGCAACTCTGAAAGGTTGCAGGTGCATTGCACAAGCCAAATGGCATCCTTCTGTATGCAAATACTCCAGATGGACATGTGAATGCCGTTTTCTCTTGATCCTGGGGATCTACTGCAATTTGATTATAACCTGAATATCCATCCAGGAAGCAGTAGTATTCATGACCTGCTAGTCTTTCTAGCATCTGGTCTATGAATGGTAAAAGAAAATGATCCTTTCTGGTGGCTGTATTGAGCCTTCTATAATCAATACACATACGCCACCCTGTAACTGTTCTTGTAGGAACCAGTTCATTTTTGTCATTGTGAACCACTGTCATGCCTCCTTTCTTAGGGATGACTTGGACAGGGCTCACCTAGGGGCTGTCAGAAATAGGATAAATAATCCCATCCTCTAGTAATTTAGTGACCTCCTTCTGCACCACCTCCTTCATGGCTGGATTCAACCGCCTTTGTGGTTGAACCACTGGCTTGGCGTCACCCTCCAATAGGATCTTGTGCATGCATCTGGCTGGACTAATGCCCTTAAGATCACTGATGGACCACCCAAGAGCTGTCTTGTGTGTCCTTAGCACTTGAATTAGTGCTTCCTCTTCCTGTGGCTCTAAAGTAGAGCTTATGATTACAGGAAAGGTATCACCTTCTCCCAGAAATGCATATTTAAGGGATAGTGGTAATGGTTTGAGCTCGGGTTTGGGAGGTTTCTCCTCTTCCTGAGGGATTTTCAGAGGTTCTATTATTCTCTCTGCTTCCTCCAAGTCAGGCTGAACATCTTTAAAGATGTCCTCTAGCTCTGATTCGAGACTCTCAGCCATGTTGACCTCTCTTACCAGAGAGTCAATAATATAAATACTCATGCAGTCATTTGGGGTGTCTGGATGTTGCATAGCTTTGACAACATTCAACTTGAACTCCTCCTCATTGACTCTCAGGGTTACTTCCCCTTTTTGGACGTCAATGAGGGTTCGGCCAGTTGCTAGGAAAGGTCTTCCTAGAATGAGAGTTGCACTCTTGTGCTCCTCTATTTCCAGCACCACAAAGTCAGTAGGAAAGGCAAATGGCCCAACCTTGACAATCATGTCTTCAATCACGCCTGATGGGTATTTAATGGAGCCATCAGCAAGTTGAAGACATATCCGGGTTGGTTTGACTTCTTCAGTCAAGCCAAGCTTTGTGATAATAGATGCAGGTATTAGGTTGATACTTGCCCCAAGGTCACACAGAGCTTGCTTGGTGCAATTACCCTCTAATGTGCATGGTATCATGAAGCTCCCGGGATCTTTAAGCTTCTCAGGTAAGCTTTTCAAAATGAATGCACTGCATTCTTCAGTGAGGTAAACTTTTTCAGTCTCCCTCCAATCCTTCTTATGACTTAAGATCTCTTTCATGAACTTAGCATAAGAGGGTATTTGCTCAAGTGCTTCTGCAAACGGAATCTTTATTTCAAGAGTCCTGAGATAGTCTGCAAAGCGGGCAAATTGCTTATCCTGTTCCGCTTGGCGGAGTTTTTGAGGATAAGGCATTTTGGCTTTGTATTCCTCAACCTTAGTTGCTGTAGGTTTATTACCTGTAGAAGTGGGTTTGGAAGCCTTTTTAGAAGGGTTGTTATCAGCACGTGTATGTGACTGATCTCCCACTGGCGTTTGAATGCCAGGGGTGGAAGCTGGAGTGGCGTTAGACGCCAACTCCTTATCTGTTACTGGCATCTGAACGCCAGAACTATGCTTCCCTTGGGCGTTCAACGCCGGATTCATGCTTGTTTCTGGCGTTGAACGCCAGAAATGAGCATGGTCTGGGCGTTCAGCGCCAGCCTTATTCCTCTCTGGGCTCTGATTGTCCTCAGAGGGATTTTGAGTAGCCATTTGTTCATTTCTTGGCTTCCTGCTGCTTTGAAGTGAGGTATTTAATGTTTTTCCACTTCTTAATTGGACTGCTTGGCATTCTTCTGCTATTTGTTTTGACAGTTGCCTTTCTATTTGCTTTAACTGTACTTCCATATTCCTGTTAGCCATTCTTGTTTCCTGTAGTATTTCCTTGAATTTGGCTAGCTGCTGGGTTAGAAAATCTAATTGCTGATTGAATTCATTAGCCTGATCCACAGGACTGAGTTCAGCAGTTACTGTTTTAGCTTCTTCTTTCATGGAGGATTCACTGCTTAGGTACATATGCTGATTTCTGGCGACTGTATCAGTAAGCTCTTGAGCTTCTTCAATTGTTTTTCTCATATGTATAGATCCACCGGCTGAGTGATCTAGAGAAATCTGAGCTTTTTCTGTAAGCCCATAGTAGAAGATGTCTAATTGCACCCACTCTGAAAACATCTCAGAGGGACATTTTCTTAGCATCTCTCTGTATCTCTCCCAGGCATCATAAAGGGATTCATTATCTCCTTGTTTGAAGCCTTGGATGCTTAGCCTTAGCTGTGTCATCCGTTTTGGAGGAAAATAGTGATTTAGGAATTTTTCTGACAGCTGTTTCCATGTCTTTATGCTGTTCTTAGATTGGTTATTTAACCACCTCTTAGCTTGATCTTTTACAGCAAATGGAAACAGTAATAATCTGTAGACATCCTGATCTACTTCCTTATCATGTATTGTGTCAGCAATTTGCAAAAATTGTGCCAGAAACTCTGTAGGTTCTTCCTGTGGAAGACCGGAATACTGGCAGCTTTGCTGCACCATGATAATGAGCTGAGGATTCAACTCAAAGCTACTAACTCCAATGGAGGGTATACAGATACTACTCCCATATGAAGCAGTAGTGAGGTTAGCATATGACCCCAAAGTCCTCCTAGACTGTTCATTTCCACTTAGTTCCATGATGGAATAAAGGAGATGGTATGGATGGTGATATTATTTATTTTATAAAAAATTATTTTATAAAATAAAGTAAAAATAAAACAAATAAAAATGAAATAAAATAAATAAAAAAACGAAAATATTTTTTTTTGAAGATTTTCGAAAAATTTTAAAATTGAAATCTGAAATTTTTATATAAAAATTTCGAAATTATTGTTTAAAATTAGTTAGAAAAGATATTTTTTTGAATTTTGAATTTTATGATGAAAGAGAAAAACATATAAAAGACACAAGACTTAAAATTTTTAGATCTAATGCTCCTTATGTTCGAAAATTTTGGAGGGAAAACACCAAGGAACACCAAACTTAAAAATTTTGAGATCAAAACACAAGAAAGACTCAAGAACACCTTGAAGATTCACAAAAACACCAAGAACAAAAGAAAGAACACCAAACTTAAAATTTTTAGAAAACCAAGACAAATTTTCGAAAATTAAAGAAAAATTAACAAGAAAACACCAAACTTAGAGTTTGGCACAAGATTCAATCAAAGAAAAATTATTTTTGAAAAAGATTTTTAAAGGAAGATGCCCAATTGCCAAGAACATAAGCCAACGCTATAACCAACTGAGCTAAAAATGTAATGTATTTTAAAGATGTATTATTTTTGTGGATAAAAGTATAATTTTTGAAAGTTAATGTTTTGAAAAAGCACAAGGAAAACAAGAAAAGACACAAAACAAGAAAAACTCAAGATCAAACAAGAAAAATAACAAAAAACAACTTGAAAATCAATGAAGAACAAAGAGCACAAGTTCGAAAATTTAAAGAAAAATATAAAATATGCAATTAACACCAAACTTAGAACAAGACACTAAACTCACGAAAAATTAACAATTAATTAAGAAAAATAATATTTTTGAAAAGAAATTTTTGAAAAGAAACTATCCTATCAGGATTTAATGACTCTATAACAATAAAAATAAATTATTCCTAATCTAAGAAATAAAATAAACCTTTAGTTGTTCAAACTCGAACAATCCCCGGCAACGGCGCCAAAAACTTGGTGCATGAAATTGCAATCACACTTTTTGCAATCCGCACAACTAACCAGCAAGTGCACTGGGTCGTCCAAGCAATACCTTACGTGAGTAAGGGTCGAATCCCACGGAGATTGTTGGATTGAAGCAAGCTATGTTTATTTTATTAATATTAGTCAGGATACCAATAGGGTTCTTTAGCCTCGTATAAAGTAAAAAGGGCATAAAATAAATAGTTGTTACTTTAATAATGGAGAATATGTTGGAGTTTTGGAGATGCTTTGTCCTCTGAATTTCAACTTTTCCATGAAATCCTTTTCCCACACGCAAGGTTCCTTCCATGGCAAGCTCTATGTAGGGTGTCACCATTGTCAATGGCTACTTCCCATCCTCTCAGTGAAAATGGTCCAAATGCTCTGTCACAGCACGGCTAATCATCTGTCGGTTCTCAATCAGGTTGGAATAGAATCCATTGATTTTTTTGCGTCTGTCACTAACGCCCAGCCTTCAGGAGTTTGAAGCTCGTCACAGTCATTCAATCCCAGAATCCTACTCGGAATACCACAGACAAGGTTTAGACTTTCCGGATTCTCATGAATGCCGCCATCAATCCGGCTTGTACCACGAAGATTCTGATTAAGGAATCTAAGAGATACTCATTCAATCTGATGTAGAACGGAGGTAGTTGTCAGGCACACGTTCATGGATTGAGGAAGGTGATGAGTGTCACGGATCATCACCTTCTCCATAATTAAGCACGAATGAACATCCTAGATAAGAACACGCGTGTTTGAATGGAAAACAAAAGTAATTGCATTAATTCATCGAGACGCTCAGAGCTCCTCACCCCCAATAATGGAGTTTAGAGACTCATGCTGCCAAAGAGTGTATAATTCAGATCTGAAAATGTCATGAGGTGCAGAGTTAATCTCTAAAAGTTGTTTAAATAGTAAACTAGTAACCTAGTTTTACAAAAAATGAGTAAACTATGATAGATGGTGTAGAAATCCACTTCTGGGGCCCACTTGGTGTGTGCTGGGGCTGAGACTTAAGCTTCTCACGTGCCTGGGGCTGTTTTGGGCGTTCAACGCCAGGTTGTAACCTGTTTCTGGTGTTGAACTCCAGCTTGTAACCTGTTTCTGGCGCTGGACGCCAGGCAGCAGCATGATACTGGCGTTGAACGCCAGTTTACATCGTCTATCTTCGTGCAAAGTATGGACTATTATATATTGTTGGAAAGCCTGGATGTCTACTTTCCAACGCCGTTGAGAGCGCGCCAATTGGACTTCTGTAGCTCCAGAAATCCATTTCGAGTGCAGGGAGGTCAGGATCCAATAGCATCAGCAGTCCTTTTTCAGCCTAACTCAGATTTTTGCTCAGCTCCCTCAATTTCAGCCAGAAAATATCTGAAATCACAGAAAAACACACAAACTCATAGTAAAGTCCAGAAATATGATTTTTGCCTAAAAACTAATAATATTCTACTAAAAACTAATTAAAACATACTAAAATCTACATGAAATTACCCCCAAAAAGCGTATAAAATATTCGCTCATCAGATGGGAAGTAGTCATTGACAACAATGACGCCCTACATACAGCTTGCCATGGAAAGGAGTAAGAATGATTGGATGAAAGCAGTAGAAAAGCAGAGAATCAGAAGGAACACAGCATCTTCATGCACTTATCTGAAATTCCCACCAATGATTTACATAAGTATCTCTATCTCTATTTTATGCTTTATTTATCTTCATATTCGAAAACCATTATAACCATTTGAATCCACCTAACTGAGATTTACAAGATGACCATAGCTTGCTTCAAACCAACAATCTCCGTGGGATCGACTCTTACTCACGTAAGGTATTACTTGGACGACCCAGTGCACTTGCTGGTTAGTTGTGCGATGTTGTGACAAAGTGTGATTCACGTTTGAGAGCTCCAAGTCTATTGGCGCCATTGTTGATGATCACAATTTCGTGCACCAGTCATCTTACCTAAAAGAAAAGACCAAGGCATTTATTTCATGTTAGATTATTTCTGTATTTTTCTATAACACTTCAATATACAAATAGCCAAACAACATCATGCTGAAAGGAGGTTATTAAAATACCAAAACTTGCTGACCTTACCAATTTCAGTGGGTAACCCACTTAATGAATTGGTTGAAAGATCCAACACAAGAAGATTCAATTTGCATGCCTCTACTGGATACTCCTTCAGCTGCAATTATAAAAAATAGTAGGTGGTTAAGTTAGCAATCTAAAGCAAAGGGAAAATAGAATGGGAAAAAATGATAGCATATGCTAGTTATTGCTATTTTTTCAAGAAAATTATTTGAACATAGGAGCCATCATCTAACATAATAACTTGTAAATGTAACTACAAATAATCCTTTCAATCCTGGCTACCTGGTTTTAGTGAAGATCAAAGTCCCTAGATGAGAAAGGGCTCCAATCTCCATAGGTACTGTAAAAAGGTTGTTATTCCTAAATAAAGTTTGTAAAAAGAAAGCATAATATGTATCAGACACGTAGAAGTTTTGAGCAGAAAAAACCAAGTGCTTAGCATGTTTTTAATAATATGAACACTTGCATATTAATAGGTTAGAATTTGACCCCAAATAAATCTCAGCAAGTGAATGACAACCAATAATTAATGAAGGGATTGATGAGATTCCTGCACAACACATAGACACACAAGATTACAAAATCTTCTGGCAAGCTTGCAATAAGATTGTTTGATCCCTAGAAAAAGGAATATCATGAACTCCATGTCATTAAAAGAATAGAAAATGCAGAATCAGTTGCCAGAAAGAATATTCTTCTTTTCTCTCATTTTACTATATTTCTAGTTTTCTACAGTTCTACATTGTTCTACAGTTGACATCAAGAGAACACATAAGAATTTACATTTTTAAAAGAGTATAACTACATATATTTGAATCCATAAAATTGAAAATTGAACTTGTCTATTATAAAATGTATAATATGGATTTCATACAAATTGAAACTTACCTATCAGGACAAAAATTTATATTATCTTTGATGATCAATCCACCAGAACCAGAATTATCCTTTGAATCAATTTGTTGGGGACTACATTAGCTTCTGCTAAGGCTTTAACCTCAAATTAAGAAGGAAATATTCAAACTTCTACAGGGAAGAAAAATAACTTTCATAGGAAGTAAAGTTCTGACAGTTTTTTCCTTGAATTGATCTAAAATCAGGGTCTTCCACACTGACATCATCAAATGCAGTAACTACAGACTAGAAAGACACAGAAATAACTTTTAATTGATGTCAGGCCATGCTTAAGCAATAAATCTTAAAGATATGATTGAGGAAGAAGGAGATAGTGATAATGTTGGAAGAGGAAAAACATTACCTAGAAGGATCAATGAAAGAAAGCAGCTGCAAACATATTGGACATTCTCTGCTTCTCTCTGACCTGAAGAAAACAGAAATTACATAGTTCTTTTATCATTGCGTGCTATTTTCATAGCTCTTTATTTAACAAAAGGATTGTTCTGATGGTTTCCCTATGAACTATGGTGTTCATTCAAATCATAAATTCTTTAAAGGAACCTCCCTGTTAACTATGTAATTGGCTTGGCACCAAGTAACATGCAATAATGTTAAATACACCAAACCATCACAGTGTCACTAATCAACATTTTACGGTGCAACAATTAATAGCATCACCTTATCACATGCAGACCACAGAAAATATTGTGCAGATTGTTAACTCCCATAACCACTATTATGATTTTTACTTGATGCAATGCTGCCTGTACAACTCTTATAGACTTGAAAAAATAGAAGAAATTGTATCTATCAATTAAAACCATATTTTATTATAGAGGTTGAAATTGCCTATTGCTGAACAAGTCTCGGAGGAAAACTTCTATTTCATTTTAAGGCATGACATTCTAATAATGGATTTCATCCTTTGCCAATACACACATTCAATATCTAAGAATCAATCAGGACAATTTGACAAACAACTAAATATATCTATAATCAATTTTCCAAACAAATATCAGAAACAATCAAGGGTTGCAATGGAGAATACCAGACATTCCTGCATGAAGGCAATGCAAAATTGTGTCGACTGAACGAGAATTTGCACCGAGTTTGCCAACAATCTTAGTCAAAGCTAGAAAGAAACTTTGCAGAAAGCATTTCAAACACTTAAATCAAAATCCAAATAAAATTTATTACTAAAAAAACACTTCGATTTCAGCTTCATCTGCCAGATTCATTAGGATCAAGCAAGCAAATAGAGCAAAAGTAATAACACACAGAGAGAATCTCAGACTTCTGAATATTCAAACCAAAATTGAAAAAATAAACGGAGAAGACCTACCGGCGGCCGCGATCTTGTGCGCCTACGCTCAAGAAGGGCGGCGGTGCAAGCGGAGGAGGTGTGGTGTTGCGACAAGAGCAACAACGATGGCTGGAAGACCTTGGTGATGTAGATATGAGACGAACAAACGATGACAATGATGCGAATCTGAGATGGATTGGATGGAAATGAGGTCCAAGGAGTAGGATGATGGACGGCGGCATTAACGATGACAATGGTTACGACGGTGGTGATCAGCGATGGAGGGAAGTTACGCGAGTTAACCCTCGCTAGTGGCAATCATTTTCTTTCGTTTTTAGTTTTTCTCTCTCTTTCCGTTTTTCAATTTGATTTAGGGATGAGATATAAAAAAATATAATAAAAATTTAGTGGCAATAATGATAATGGCCACTATAATAATTAAAAAAATTAAAATTAAAAATAAAATAAAATTTTCTGGCAATAATGATAATGACCATTATAACATATAATAATAATGGCAAAGATATAATTGTCGCAAAAACATAATTTAAATTAAGAAATTAGTAGCCATTATATTATTGCCGCAAAAAGTTTGTCGTTAAAACATATTTTTTGTAGTGATATTTTGCTATGTTATTATTATATTATTATATATTATACATTGTTATTATAAATATAGATGTTAAAATATAGTAAAATATAAAATATGTTTTCTATTCATAAGAATTAAGCAAGACTATTGATTAGAAAACTAAACTCGTTATACCAGTTCATATTTTGTATATAAATTTAATTTCGTTGTATTAATAACATAAAGAGTAAAGTTTACTTTGTATTTTTAACGATTTTGTGAAAAGATTAAAATACACTTGAGGCTTAATTTATTTTTATTTTATTCTTAATTTTAAACAAGTTTTAATTATGGGTAATTCTACTTTTAATTTCTAACGTTTTTTTTAATTTTAAAATATCCTTAATATTTAATTTATTCAAAAAGTTAAAAATAAAATTAAAATAAAAAATAACATAATTATCCAAATCAGTTTCTAAGAATTTTAAAAACGAATATGTTACTCCAAAAAAAATTAATATACAAATCAGTCCCTAACAGTTTCTTTTGTTGGACATAATAGTTTTCAATCTGGCATGATTCACTAACAGAGGACAAAACAGTCCCTGGCAAAGAGGACAAAATAATTTTTGGTAGCTTTCTTCTTTCTCTTCTTTTCCGTTGCCATCATTATCTCTTCAGCTCAGAAATCATTCGGACCAAAAGCACACGATGATGTCATCGTCTTTGCACACGGTGTTGTCTCTGTTAACGATTATAATCGAGAAATCCAAAATAGAGGGTGGTTACAGTGGAAAGAGAGGAATGAAGGACAATTCAATTTGAGGAAGAAAGTGAGGGTGCAGGAGAAGAAGAAGCATGAAACGGTGACATTTTGGCTTGGGTTAAAGCTGTTAGTGGATTGTACGGATACTATGTCTTCGGCAAGTTCGCCGCCAATGGTGGTGTGGGTGATAGTGTTGTCTAATATGAGGCCACGTGTTGTTGCAGCATCCTAGGCAAGGAGGGGCATTGCAAGTGCCGCAAGAGGTAAAGCTGGTGAGGGAGCACTGGGTGGAGCCGCAGCGGGCGGACAGTAGGTGGAGGAGACGTAGTTTTTGTCGCAGTAGTCAATGAGATGACCAATGCTTTTGGTCTGAATGATTTCTAAGCTAAAGAGACGTTAGGCATTGGAGAAGAAGAGGAAGAACAAAACTACTAAGGACTGTTTTCTCCTCCTTGCCAGAGACTGTTTTTTCCTCCATCAGTGAGTCACACTGAAAAATGGATTGGAAATTGTTATGTCCAACAGAAAAAAAATTCTAAAAATTAATCTGTATATTAACTTTTTTTAAACTAAAATATCTGCTTTTAAAATTTTTGGAATTAATTTGGATTATTCTAAAATAAATTAATATTAAAAATGTTTTTCAAATTTTTAAAAAATATTAGAGACAAAAATTAATTTTTACTCTCTATTCAAACTCACATATTTGGATATCTTCTTAAATAAGAAATGTGCAGAAATGATAAAATATTATAATATATATATTGGAAAAACTACCATTTGTACCCATGAACTTTGCGAACGCAGACAAAAGTACCCATAGAAGAAGAAAAGTGACTTTGTACCCATGAAAGACTGGATCCGTCTGTCGATAGTACCCGAACGTCATTAAAATGTTAGCTCTGTTTACTTAATGGCCAACATGGCACGTTAAGTGCTTACCTGGCTTTGAATCAGCAGTCTGATGTGTCCAAGCATGTTGTTACCATTATAACATCACTCAATTCCCTAATTTATCGTCAACGGTTTCCCCAATTTCAATTTGAAAATCCTAGAATGTCTAGGAGAAGCGGATGTTCAAATGGAAGCATCAGCAAAGAAGGGACTTCGTCTTCCAAGAAGGATGAAGAGAAGACTTTATTTGGGAGATGCTTTTGTGGACAGGGTGTGGTGTTACTACAATCTGGAACCTTAACAAATCCTGGGAGATGGTTCGTAAGGTGTCCTCTATAGAAGGTAAGTCTTTTTGTTTTTGTGGTTCTATTCAGATTAACTTATTTGTGAACGATTCCTTATTCCTCCCTTTCACGCCACAGACGATGGATTGCAAGTATTTTGTATAGATGGATGAGATTAACGGAGGATGGGAGGGACTGGTAAGAGCCCTTGTTAGAAAAAATAAAGATAGCTCCTGTGGTAACCATGAGGTCAATGTCACTGGGCAAAGAAGAGAGATTCAAGAGAATAGTGTGAAGATCTTGTTAAAGATAGGAAAGCTCCAGGGTGAAATTTGAACTATTAGGTCATGGATTATAGTAATTTTTTTTTAGTTTATTGATTTGTGTAGGCCTGAATCTACTCCAGTTAATCAATATGTAACTGTGTGTATGGTGTATGTTGTCTTGGGGTCTTTTTGTGCAGCTATTTGATTTCAATGATGAGGAACTTCAAAGCTGTTTGGTTTTGATGATGATGAACTTCAAAACTCTATTAATATATTCAGTTGTTGTGAAAAAAGTCAAGTTGTGTTATGACATTAATGTCCATGATTGTTAATGTATTTGATATCTGTGATATTGGAGCTAACACAATTTTGACAAAAAAGGACATATAAATGTCGTGATTTGACAAATCTAGCCGGAAACCTGGTATTGTATACTAAATAGCGAAATTGTAACCCAGAAATGGAACTAAATATTCATTTCATAAGATATAATAAACCTTGAAATAATTTTAACACAAGCATTTAGCAACAAATTCCTCAAAACAAGTGTATGAGTCTGATGTAGCAGTAGCAAATCAAATGTACCTAATAGTACCAATACAAACCATGAACATGAAAGCATCAGGTTGTGAAATATAAGCTCAGGCATAAGTTACAAAAAAACCATAGTATCAGAGTTGATAGAGCTCTCATTACAGTAAGTCCTTGATCAAAAAACAAAGTCACACTAGAAACTCCTATTTGTTGGGTGTGGAGTTGCTGCTGCCACTAGAAACCTGATGTTGAGCAAAACCGTCGGCTAGAAATTTTATCTCAAAATAAGATTGGCGTCGTAAGTATAGTTCCAAACCCACAAGTAATGCTCAAATCAAATGTCAAATTCGAAAGAAATATAAACCGAGAGTATTTAGACTCCCAGGTCATTCTCTTTAGGAACGCAATTGAAGTGTTACTTCATTGGTTGTTAAGGCAAAAAGGGGGTTTTCAAGCAAGAAATCGAAGATTAAAAGAACTAAGAAATCAAAGAACTAAGGAATGAGCAAAATTGTGAATTAATGCATAAAAGAGACCTTGACTTGGGAGTGAAGATCCAAGGAGTCCTATCATTGCCATAACCACAACTATGGTAATTGTCATGAGTCAATCTCGCCTAGTCAACCCCAACCATCGAGGAGTAAGTCAAGCAAGCATAATTGACCTTAATCTTTAAGTCCTAACCAACTTATCAAACTAGTTGATAAAAAGCTAGCGTCAATAGAAACAAGAGTCAACTAACTACCCAAGAATCACCGCTAAATGTCGGACATTATGACTCTAGTATCCTAGGAACTCAAACCACAGGCCAAGGTTGTGGAAATCTATTCAAAACTTAAAGTTGGCATTTTTACAAACACCTTGTGTGCATAAAAGTAAAGTATGGAAAATTGCAAAGGAAATTGGAAAGCTATAACCAACTATCAACAAAACCAAATATAAACAAACACTCAAGCATAAAGAAAGCATAAAACAATAAATTCATCAATCAAAACTTCAAGAACGCAAAATTGCAAATATAAACAAAGCACTTGAACCAAGAAGAAATGAAAATAAAGACAATGTAATTAAAGAGGAAATTAAGAGTACTTACAAAAGAGTTGATCAACATCCAAAATTAAAGCTTGCTATAAAATGCTACAATTGAAATTGCATAAACCCTAAGAGAGCAATGCTACACTACTCCTACTCCTATGGAAGCTTCCTATACTACTACTACCTAAATAAAAATGAGTTCCCTTGCTAAGTGTTGAATCTCCCCTTATATAGCACTTCAATTCAGCAATTCAGCCTTCCAAAATAGGCCAAAAGCCCCCAAAATACGCGCTGCACGTGTTTCATTAATGAAATCACGTGTTGGGTCCTGTGCGGACGCACAGATGTGTGCATCCATACACTTTGCTGTTTTGGCTCCTATGCGTACACACGGGTACTTGTGCGCACGCACACCTTGCTGTGTGTGCTTTTCCTTGTTTTCTTCATGTGTTCTTTCTTGTACATGCTTCCTTTCACTTTTGCCCATCCATTCTTGCCTTCAAGGCCTGAAATCACTCACAAACCATATCACGGCATCGAATGACACAAAAGTGGGATTAATTTGCTCTATTAAAGCACAAAATTGCATGTTTTCACATTTAGGATCAAATTAGGGATAAAACACAAAAGTATGTTATTTTGGTACTTAAGTTTGAGTTCATGTGCTAGAATCCATCCAAATTGAATCAAAATATACCATTAAATATGGACTCATCAAAACCCCGTTGTTGTTGCTACTTGAAGATGCTCCTGGTAGTGGGCGGAACCCAGGTGCTGGCCATCTGCCTGCTATTTGAATTATAGATGGTGGAGTTGGCATGAATCACATAAATCTTGTAGTCGTCCCTCGACTTGCACTGATGAGCGGATAATTTGTACGCTTTTTGGCATTGTTTTTAGTATGTTTTTAGTATGTTTGAGTTAGTTTTTAGTCTATTTTTTATTAGTTTTTAGTTAAAATTCACTTTTCTGGACTTTACTATGAGTTTGTGTGTTTTTCTATGATTTCAGGTATTTTCTGGCTGAAATTGAGGGACCTGAGCAAAAATCTTATTCAGAGACTAAAAAGGACTGCAGATGCTGTTGGATTCTGACCTCCCTGCACTCGAAGTGGATTTTCTGGAGCTATAGAAGCCCAATTGACGCGCTCTCAACGGCGTTAGAAAGTAGACATCCTGGGCTTTCCAGCAATATATGATAGTCCATACTTGCCCAAGATTTGATGGCCCAAACTGGCGTTCAAAGTCACCCTCAGAATTCCCAGCGTTAAACGCCGGAACTGGCACAAGGATGGGAGTTAAACGCCCAAACTGGCACCAAAGCTGGCGTTTAACTCCAAGAAGAGTCTCTACACGAAAATGCTTCAATGCTCAGCCCAAGCACACACCAAGTGGGCCCGGAAGTGGATTTTTATGTCATTTACTCATCTCTGTAAACCATAGGCTACTAGTTCTCTATATATAGGACCTTTTACTATTGTATTTTCATCTTCTGATCTTTGGAATCTTTTGATCTTTAGATCTTTTGATCATTGGGAGGCTGGCCATTCGGCCGTGCCAAGACCTTGTTCTTATGTATTTTCAACGGTGGAGTTTCTACACACCATAGATTAAGGTGTGGAGCTCTGCTGTACCTCGAGTATTAATGCAATTACTATTGTTCTTCTATTCAATTCTGCTTGTTCTTGTTCCAAGATATCACTTGTTCTTCAACTTGATGAATGTGATGATCCGTGACACTCATCATCATTCTCACCTATGAACGTGTGCCTGACAACCACCTCCGTTCTACCTTAGATTGGGTGGATATCTCTTGGATTCTTTAACCGGAATCTTCGTGGTATAAGCTAGAACTGATGGCGGCATTCAAGAGAATCCGGAAGGTCTAAACCTTGTCTGTGGTATTCTGAGTAGGATTCGATGATTGAATGACTGTGACAAGCTTCAAACTCCTGAGGGCGGGGCGTTAGTGACAGACGCAAAAGAATCACTGGATTCTATTCCGGCCTGATTGAGAACCGACAGATGGATAGCCGTGCCGTGACAGGGTGCGTTGAACATTTCCACTGAGAGGATGGGAGGTAGCCACTGACAACGGTGAAACCCTTGCATACAGCTTGCCATGGAAAGGAGTAAGAAGGATTGGATGAAGACAGTAGGAAAGCAGAGAGACGGAAGGGACCAAGCATCTTCATACACTTATCTGAAATTCCCACCAATGAATTGCATAAGTATCTCTATCTTTATCTTTATGTTTTATTCATCATTCATAATCATTTGAGTTTGCCTGACTAAGATTTACAAGGTGACCATAGCTTGCTTCATACCAACAATCTATGTGGGATCGACCCTTACTCGCGTAAGGTTTATTACTTGGACGACCCAGTACACTTGCTGGTTAGTTGTGCGAAGTTGTGTTTATGCCATGGTATTGAACACCAAGTTTTTGGGTTCATCACCGGGGATTAATTGAGTTGTGAAAAGTATTGATCACAATTTCATGCACCAAGTTTTTGGCGCCGTTGCCGGGGATTGTTCGAGTTTTCGGCAAGCTTTTGGTCCGGTAACATCAGTGCCAAATTTCTGATCCGGCAACAGCACCAAGTTTTTGGCGCCGTTGCCAGGAATTGTTCAAGTTTGGACAACTGACGGTTCATCTTGTTGCTTAGATTAGGTATTTTTTCTTCAGAGTTCTTAAGAATGAATTCTAGTGTTTCAAGGTGATGTTCTTATCATCACCAAAGCTGATTGATCTTCATCAATTTAGCTCTTGAATGCAATGTCCTGTTGAAGCTTGGCTAGCCATGTCTAATTTCTTTAGACTAAAGCTTTAGACTAACATTGCATGATTCCTGGAATTCTCATTAAGAATTTTGATATCTTTATTTTCTTTTCCACTTAATTTTCGAAAAAACCAAAAAAAATTACAAAATCATAAAAACCAAAAATATTTTATGTTTCTTGTTGAGTCTAGAGTCTCATTTTAAGTTTGGTGTCAATTGCATGTTTCTGTTCTTCTTGCATTCATCCATGTGTCTTAAGTGATCTTCAAGAATGTTTTCGATGATTTCATTGCTCTGATCTTTGAATTCTCTTGACTTGAGTGTTTATGTGTCTCATATGCATTCTCATTTTGTTAGTGTCAGTAGTATACAAACTGCTAAGTTTGGTGTCTTGCATGCATTGTTATTTGATTTTAGTTACATTTTGATTATTCCTTAAAAATCCAAAAATATTTTTAATTTGTGTCTTTTCAAGTCAATAATACAGAGAATTGAAGATTCAGAACATACAGCAGAGGAATTGCACAGAAAAAGCCGGGTGTTCAAAATGCCCAGTGAAGAAGACAGACTGGCGTTTAAACGCCAGCCAGGGTGCCTGGCTGGGCGTTTAACGCCCAAAAGGGTAGTGTTTTGGGCGTTAAACGCCAGAATGTGCACCATTCTGGGCGTTTAATGCCAGGATGGCACAGGAGGGAAGATTCTGTTTTTAATTCAAATTTTTTTTCAAGTTTTCAAAATTTTTCAAAATCAAATCTTTTTCAAATCATATCTTTTCAATCATATATTTTCAAAATCAATTTCTTTCCATTTTCAAAGATACTTGCTATCAATTAATGATTTGATTCAACATTTCAAGTATGTTGCCTTTTCTGTTGAGAAAGGTTTAATGTTTGAATCATATCTTTTCTTGTTAGCCAAGTCATTAATTTTTAAAATCAAATCTTTTTAAAATGTTTTTCAAATCATATTTTCTCAATCACATATTTTTTAAAAACCATAACTTTTCAATCATATCTTCTTAATCATATCTTTTTCAAAATAGTTTTCAATCAAATCTTTTTGATTTCTAATTTCAAAATCTTTTTCAAAAATCACTTGATTTCTTTTCCACTCTTGGTTTTCGAAAATCAATTAGTGTTTTTCAAAATGTTTTCAAAATCTTTTACTTAATTTTCGAAAATTACTTCCCCTCTTCTCACATCCTTCTAATTATGGACTAACACTATTCCTCAATGAACAATTCGAACTCCATCTCTCTTGATAAGTTCGAATTCTTCTACTTCTGCCTTCTATTTTTCTTTTCCTCTGACACCTCAAGGAATCTCTATACTGTAACATAGAGGATTCCATATTTTCTTGTTCTTTTCTCTTTCATATGAGCAGGAGCAAAGACAAAAGCATTCTTGTTGAGGCTGACCCTGAACCTGAAAGGACCTTGAAGCGAAAGCTAAGAGAAGCTAAGGCACAACTCTCTGTAGAGGACCTAACAGAAATCTTCAAAGAAGAAGAACCCATGGCAGCCGAAAACAACAACAATGCCAACAATGCAAGGAAGGTGCTGGGTGACTTTACTGCACCTACTCCCGACTTCTATGGGAGAAGCATCTCTATCCCTGCCATTGGAGCAAACAACTTTGAGCTTAAGCCTCAATTAGTTTCTCTAATGCAACAGAATTGCAAGTTCCATGGACTTCCATTGGAAGATCCTCATCAGTTTTTAGCTGAATTCTTGCAAATCTGTGACACTGTCAAGACCAATGGGGTTGACCCTAAGGTCTACAGACTTATGCTATTCCCTTTTGCTGTAAGAGACAGAGCTAGGACATGGTTGGACTCACAACCTAAAGAAAGCCTGAACTCTTGGGAAAAGCTAGTCAATGCCTTCTTGGCAAAGTTCTTTCCACCTCAAAAATTGAGTAAGCTTAGAGTGGAAGTCCAAACCTTCAGACAGAAGGAAGGAGAATCCCTCTATGAAGCTTGGGAAAGATACAAACAATTAATCAGAAAGTGTCCCTCTGATATGCTTTCTGAATGGAGCATCATAGGTATTTTCTATGATGGTCTGGCTGAACTGTCCAAGATGTCTTTGGATAGCTCTGCTGGAGGATCTCTTCATCTGAAGAAGACGCCTACAGAAGCTCAAGAACTAATTGGAATGGTTGCAAATAACAAATTCATGTACACTTCTGAAAGGAATCCTGTGAATAATGGGACAAATCAGAAGAAAGGAGTTCTTGAGATTGATACTCTGAATGCCATATTGGCTCAGAACAAAATATTGACTCAGCAAGTCAATATGATTTCTCAAAGTCTGTCTGGAATGCAAAATGCACCAAGCAGTACTAAGGAAGCTTCATCTGAAGAAGAAGCTTATGATCCTGAGAACCCTTCAATGGAAGAGGTGAATTACATGGGAGAACCCTATGGAAACACCTATAATCCTTCATGGAGAAATCATCTAAATTTCTCATGGAAGGATCAACAGAGACCTCAACAAAGTTTCAATAACAATAATGGTGGAAGAAACAGGTTTAGCAATGGCAAGCCTTTTCCATCATCTTCTCAGCAACAGACAGAGAATTCTAAGCAGAACCACTCTGACTTAGCAACCATGGTCTCTGATCTAATCAAAACCACTCAAAGTTTCATGACTGAAACAAGGTCCTCCATTAGAAACTTGGAGGCACAAGTGGGACAGATGAGCAAGAAAATTACTGAACTCCCTCCTAGTACTCTTCCAAGCAATACAGAAGAAAATCCAAAAGAAGAGTGCAAAGCCATCAACATGGCCGAATTTGGAGAGGAGGAAGAGGCAGTGAACGCCACTGAGGAAGACCTCAATGGACGTCCACTGGCCTCCAATGAGTTCCCCAATGAGGAACCATGGGAATCTGAAGCTCAAAATGAGACCATAGAGATTCCATTGGACTTACTTCTGCCATTCATGAGCTCTGATGAGTATTCTTCCTCTGAAGAGGATGAGTATGTCACTGAAGAGCAAGTTGCTAAATACCTTGGAGCAATCATGAAGCTAAATGACAAGTTGTTTGGAAATGAGACTTGGGAGGATGAACCCCCTTTGCTCACCAAAGAACTAAATGACTTGTCTAGGCAGAAATTACCTCAAAAGAGACAGGATCCCGGAAAGTTTTCAATACCTTGTACCATAGGCACCATGACCTTCAAGAGGCCTTGTGTGACCTAGGGTCAAGTGTAAACCTCATGCCTCTCTCTGTAATTGAGAAGCTAGGGATCTTTGAGGTACAAGCTGCAAAAATCTCACTAGAGATGGCAGACAACTCAAGAAAACAAGCTTATGGACTTGTAGAGGATGTTCTGGTAAAAGTTGAAGACCATTACATCCCTGCTGATTTCATAGTCCTAGAGACTGGGAAGTGCATGGATGAATCCATCATCCTTGGCAGACCCTTCCTAGCCACAGCAAAGGTTGTGATTGATGTTGATAGAGGAGAATTGATCATTCAAGTGAATGAAAAATCCTTGGTGTTTAAGGCTCAAGGATATCCCTCTATCATCATGGAGAGGAAGCATGAAGAGCTTCTCTCAAAACAGAGCCAAACAGAGCCCCCACAGTCAAACTCTAAGTTTGGTGTTAGGAGGCCACAACCAACTTCTAAGTTTGGTGTTGAACCCCCACATTCAAACTCTAAGTTTGGTGTTGGGAGGTTCCAACATTTCTCTGAGTATCTGTGAGGCTCCATGAGAGCCCTCTATCAAGCTACTGACATTAAAGAAGCGCTTGTTGGGAGGCAACCCAATGTTATGTTTTATCTATTTTTCCTTTGTTATTTTATGTTTTCTGTAGGTTGATGATCATGAGAAGTCACAATATCAAATGAAAAAGCAAAAACAGAAAGAAAAACAGAAAGAAAAACAGCACACCCTGGAGGAAGAACCTGCTGGCATTTAAACGCCAGTAAGGCTAGCAGATGGGCGTTTAACGCCCAATCTGGCACCATTCTGGGCGTTTAACGCCAGAAAGGGGCACCAGACTGGCGTTAAACGCTAGAAAAGGGCTAGAAGTTAGCGTTAAACGCCAGAAATGGGCACCAGCCCGGCGTTTAACGCCAGAATTGGCACAAAGAGCAATTTTGCTCGCCACTTGGTGCAGGGATGACTTTTCCTTAACACCTCAAGATCTGTGGACCCCACAGGATCCCCACCTACCCCACCACTCTCTCTCTTCTTCACCCATTCACCAATCACCTCAACACCTCTTCCCCAAAAACCCTTCACCTATCAAATCCCATCTTTCTCTTCACCACTCACATCCATCCTTCATAAAACCCCACCTACCCCACCATTCAAATTTAAACCACTTTTCCTCCCAAACCCACTCTCCCATAACCGAACCATAACCCTCCCCCCACCCCTATATAAACCCATCTTCACTCCTTCATTTTCACACAACATAAACACTCTTTCTCCCCCTTTGGCCGAACCACAAAGCCTCCCCCATCTCCTTCATTTCTTCTTCTTCTACTCTCTTCTTTCTTCTTTTGCTCGAGGACGAGCAAACCTTTTAAGTTTGGTGTGGTAAAAGCATTGCTTTTTGTTTTTCCATAACCATTTATGGCATCCAAGGCCGGAGAAACCTCTAGAAAGAGGAAAGGGAAGGCAAAAGCTTCCACCTCCGAGTCATGGAAGATGGAGAGATTCATCTCAAGGGTGCATCAAGACCACTTCTATGAAGTTGTGGCCTTGAAGAAGGTGATCCCCGAGGTCCCTTTCAAACTCAAAAAGAGTGAATATCTGGAGATCCGACATGAGATCCGAAGAAGAGGTTGGGAAGTTCTTACCAACCCCATTCAACAAGTCGGAATCTTAATGGTTCAAGAGTTCTATGCCAATGGATGGATCACCAAGAACCATGACCAAAGTGTGAACCCGGATCCAAAGAATTGGCTTACTATGGTTCGGGGGAAATACTTGGATTTTAGTCCAGAAAATGTAAGGTTGGCATTCAACTTGCACATGATGCAAGGAGATGAACATCCTTACACTAGAAGGGTCAACTTTGATCAAAGGTTGGACCAAGTCCTCATAGACATCTGTGAAGAGGGCACCCAATGGAAGAGAGATTCAAGAGGAAAGCCGGTTCAATTGAGAAGGCATGACCTCAAGCCCGTGGCTAGAGGATGGTTGGAGTTTATTCAACGCTCAATCATTCCCACTAGCAACCGGTCCGAAGTTACTATAGACCAGGCCATCATGATCCATAGCATCATGATTGGAGAAGAAGTAGAAGTTCATGAGGTTATAGCTCAAGAACTTTATAAGGTGGCGGACAAGTCCTCTACCTTGGCAAGGTTAGCCTTTTCTCATCTCATTTGTCACCTCTGTTATTCAGTTGGAGTTGACATAGAGGGAGACATCCCCATTGATGAGGACAAGCCCATTACTAAGAAGAGGATGGAGCAAACAAGAGACCCCTCTCATCATCCAATCCCTGAGATGCCTCAAGGGATGCACTTTCTTCCACAAAACTATTGGGAGCAACTAAACACCTCCCTAGGAGAATTGAGTTCCAACATGGGACAACTAAGGGTGGAGCACCAAGAACATTCCATTCTCCTCCATGAAATTAGAGAAGATCAAAGAATCATGAGAGAGGAGCAACAAAGACAAGGAAGAGACATTGAGGAGATCAAGCACTCCATAGGATCTTCAAGAGGAAGAACAAGCCGCCATCACTAAGGTGGACCCGTTCTTTAATTTCCTTGTTCTTTATTTTTCTGTTTTTCAAATTTTGGTGCTTATGTTTATCTATGTTTGTGTCTTGTGATCATTAGTGTCTTAGTGTCTATGCCTTAAAGTTATGAATGTCCTATGAATCCATCACCTCTCTTGAATGAAAAATGTTCTTAATTGAAAAAGAGAAGAATTGCATGAATTTTGAATTTTATAACAGTTTAATTATTTTGATGTGGTGGCAATACTTTTGTTTTCTGAATGTATGCTTAAACAGTGCATATGTCTTTTGAATTTGTGGTTCATGAATGTTGGCTCTTGAAAGAATGATGAAAAAGAAGACATGTTACTGAGGATCTGAAAAATCATAAAATGATTCTTGAAGCAAGAAAAAGCAGCGAATACAAAAAAAAATTCAAAAAAAAAGGAGAGAGAGAAAGAAAAAGAAAGAGAAAAAGAAAGAAAAAGAAAGAAAAAGAAAGAAATAAAGTTGTGATCCAAGGCAAAAATAGTGTGCTTAAGAACCCTGGACACCTCTAATTGGGGACTCTAGCAAAGCTGAGTCACAATCTGAAAAGGTTCACCCAATTATGTGTCTGTGGCATGTATGTATCCGGTGGTAATACTGGAAGACAGAGTGCTTTGGGCCACGGCCAAGACTCAATAAGTAGCTGTGTTCAAGAATCATCATACTTAACTAGGAGAATCAATGACACTATTTGGATTCTGAGTTCCTAAAGAAGCCAATCATTCTGAATTTCAAAGGATAGAGTGAGATGCCAAAACTGTTCAGAGGCAAAAAATTAAAAGCCCCGCTCATCTAATTAATACTGATCTTCATAGATGTTTTTGGAATTCATTGCATCTTCTCTTCTTTTTATCTTATTTGATTTTCAGTTGCTTGAGGACAAGCAACAATTTAAGTTTGGTGTTGTGATGAGCGGATAATTTGTACGCTTTTTGGCATTGTTTTTAGTATGTTTTTAGTATGTTTGAGTTAGTTTTTAGTATATTTTTTATTAGTTTTTAGTTAAAATTCACTTTTCTGGACTTTACTATGAGTTTGTGTTTTTCTGTGATTTCAGGTATTTTCTGGCTGAAATTGAGGGACCTGAGCAAAAATCTGATTCAGAGACTAAAAAGGACTGCAGATGCTGTTGGATTCTGACCTCCCTGCACTCAAAGTGGATTTTCTGGAGCTACAGAAGCCCAATTGGCACGCCCTCAACGGCGTTGGAAAGTAGACATCCTGGGCTTTCCAGCAATATATGATAGTCCATACTTTGCCCAAGATTTGATGGCCCAAACCGGCGTTCAAAGTCACCCTCAGAATTCCCAGCGTTAAACGCCGGAACTAGCACAAGGATGGGAGTTAAACGCCCAAACTGGCACCAAAGCTGGCGTTTAACTCCAAGAAGAGTCTCTACACGAAAATGCTTCAATGCTCAGCCCAAGCACACACCAAGTGGGCCCGGAAGTGGATTTTTATGTCATTTACTCATCTCTGTAAACCCTAGGCTACTAGTTCTCTATATATAGGACCTTTTACTATTGTATTTTCATCTTCTGATCTTTGGAATCTTTTGATCTTTAGATCTTTTGATCATTGGGAGGCTGGCCATTCGGCCATGCCTAGACCTTGTTCTTATGTATTTTCAACGGTGGAGTTTCTACACACCATAGATTAAGATGTGGAGCTCTGCTGTACCTCGAGTATTAATGCAATTACTATTGTTCTTCTATTCAATTCCGCTTGTTCTTGTTCCAAGATATCACTTGTTCTTCAACTTGATGAATGTGATGATCCGTGACACTCATCATCATTCTCACCTATGAACATGTGCCTGACAACCACCTCCGTTCTACCTTAGATTGGGTGGATATCTCTTGGATTCTTTAACCGGAATCTTCGTGGTATAAGCTAGAACTGATGGCGGCATTCAAGAGAATCCGGAAGGTCTAAACCTTGTCTGTGGTATTCTGAGTAGGATTCGATGATTGAATGACTGTGACGAGCTTCAAACTCCTGAGGGTGGGGCGTTAGTGACAGACGCAAAAGAATCACTGGATTCTATTCCGGCCTGATTGAGAACCGACAGATGGATAGCCGTGCCGTGACAGGGTGCGTTGAACATTTCCACTGAGAGGATGGGAGGTAGCCACTGACAACGGTGAAACCCTTGCATACAGCTTGCCATGGAAAGGAGTAAGAAGGATTGGATGAAGACAGTAGGAAAGCAGAGAGACGGAAGGGACCAAGCATCTTCATACACTTATCTGAAATTCCCACCAATGAATTGCATAAGTATCTCTATCTTTATCTTTATGTTTTATTCATCATTCATAATCATTTGAGTTTGCCTGACTAAGATTTACAAGGTGACCATAGCTTGCTTCATACCAACAATCTCTGTGGGATCGACCCTTACTCGCGTAAGGTTTATTACTTGGACGACCCAGTACACTTGCTGGTTAGTTGTGCGAAGTTGTGTTTATGCCATGGTATTGAACACCAAGTTTTGGGTTCATCACCGGGGATTAATTGAGTTGTGAAAAGTATTGATCACAATTTCGTGCACCATGCACCATGCATTGTTTGTCTGGTAACTTTTGGAAGAGGTTGGTTAGTTGGTGATGTAGGCCTAACAACAGAAGGTTGTGGTGTGGTAGGCGTTATGGGAGTAGGTTGTGGTGGGGAAGGTCTGAGGGGAGAAGGTTGTGACGGTGGTGGCCTCTTAACGTTTCTCCTCCTAATTGGTCTCTTGGACATGGTTGGATTCATGATAGGTTTAGGTGGCACATATGCAGTTGAGGAGTTAGAAGGTGGATGTCTTACTGCCATAGGTTCTTCAGAAGGATTCACACAGTTCAGATCATCAACATTCACCTATAAATGGGTAATTGCATTAATTCAAATGTTTAATGCAAGATAAATTTATCTTCATGCCAATAAGTAGAAGAAGAGAGTGCATATAAATAACTTACATTGGGTGAATCTGAAGCTGATGCTTCAGCATCTGCTCCCTCTAAAGTCTCTTCTCAATACATCTCTTGCTCTCTGGCAGCATCCTCATCAAGATCATCAACAGCCATACCTTCAGTTGTTGCTGCTACACCATGATGCTGACTACCACTACCTAATGCAGCTCCTCCGCTAGCCATAACTTCTTTCTTCTTGTCACATCCTTTGCTGTTATGACCAGTTTGAGACCACAGCAGCAATAATTGTAATTTTAATTTTTTTATAAGACAATCAATATGCACAAGTAAACGAAGGAAATATTGAATGTTAAGTTATACCTTCAGAAAATATTTATATTTAATGGGGCCATATCTCCTCTTTGCTCTATGGGGATCAGGATTCTCTCTAGGACCATCTCTACGACTGTCTCTCTTTTTAGTATGTCTCCCAATAGGTTTTCTATACACAGGAGGCAATAATGGATAGTGATTTCCCTTCTCCCAGTATTCTTGGCTTGGGACAGGTTGAATTGTCCACTGATATGCTAGGTTGTATGCTCCCATAGTAAGCCAGTTGTGAGCAAAGTCCTCGGCCCTGCGATTTTGGTATGCAATGGCAGCACAGACATGCCTACATGGAAGACCAGTAAGCCACTGGCAATTTTCATCATAGCAAATAGCTTTGCATCTTGTTGAATCAATCCTTGGGAAAAAAATACTTCTTCCAAGGTTAATATTGAACTTTCTTACACTTTTCTTGAACTGTTGCAGAGTCTCAAACTCCATTTCAAGCTCCAGCCTCACCTCCTTAACAGGTGCATCGGCATTGCCCTGTGGAAATGACCTTCCCTGGTCATCTTCATCACTTCCAATGCTGTAGAGGCCCTCTGACTCATAGCAATAAACACCAGGTTCATCATCTGAATATTCTTCCCCATCCACCAGGATAAATACTGATGAAGGTTGATTCGAATCTGTATTAGGGATAAATGTTTGTCCAGTTGGAAGGGGTCTCTTAGTATATCTCCTTATCTATTTTCTCCTACTATCTCCAGTACCCTCCTCTGTGTTGTTATTCTGTGTTTCTGGAGCATTTACTGTGGCAGATGGATTGGTAGAAGGGGTGTTGGTTCGGGGGGTTGGATGTGGTTCAGGCATGGATTGGGAGGAAGATTGATTCCGTGGTAAAGGAACATATTGGGTGAGCAATTCGTCTTGTGGATCATCAGAGGTAGAGGGTGGCTCTGTGTATGTTGGTGACTTTGGCTAGGCATTGTTGTCAATGTTAAACTGGACAGATATGTCTCCCAAGTTTTCATGATCAAGAGGAATAGATGTTGTTGGAACTGTGTTTGGTGTAGCAGATTCTTCAGATACAGGAACTGTGTTTGGTGTAGCTAGAACTGATGGAAATGGACTGACATCTACTTGGGCCTTTTCTATACCATGGGTCTCCTCTGTAATTTGGGCTTCAGTTTGTACCCCTTCCAGTTGAAGAATTCTTCTAGGACCTTTTTCCTTCTTTGGAGTTGGAGTCCTCCTAACACAAACTTTCCTCATCCTCCTTGATGGAGTAACATTAACCTCACCAGGTGCTTCTATAACATCTGCTTGACTAATGGGGTGCTCTGTGTATAATTCAATCTTATGTCCATTCTCCACAGCAACTTCATACATCTTAACAACATCCATGTCAAGTCGCATAAGTCTCAAACCACCCTCAATTTTCATTCCAGGATGTTGCCAGTAGAAATCGGAGATGATTGGATACCCAACGTCTTTCAGTAGGTCACTAATGAAGAAGCCATTCAGAGTATCCACGTTAACTCTCTCCACCTCAGTAATTTTATCTTCTGTATAACACAACTTGCCATCCGACCCCCTTTCAAGTATACCTCTATGGTGTATTACTAACGTGATATGCGTTGTTGTAGCCATTTCTGTCAATAACAAAAAAAATTTCAAATCTTCTAATATTACCCAACACCCAAATGAATGAATCATCAAAAATTGAATGAACCATCAATAAACATAATCAGTTTATAACATTACCCAACACCCAATTTTTTTTAACTTTAAGACATGAATAAAAAATCAAAAAATGAATAGTCCATATCAATACACCTACTATTGTATATGCTCATTTATGTTCAAGAACACATGAGTAAGCAACTCAACAATTCACTAAACAAAACATGGTATGTACTGCTACAAATTTCACCAAAAATATGATTAAGAGCTAAAATATGCACAAATTAACCAAACAAATTCACCAATTTGGTGTTTAACAAGGACATTCAACTAGCGCATAACCAAAGTTTAATCACAATCATCATCAAGAAGTTCCGAAAACTGCATATTTGTGAATTAAAATGCCTAATGAAAATAAAACTTAAGCCCTATGCTGATCAGACATAACGTTTAAATCAAAGACTCCATTCAGGCGATATATCGAGCATGTGGTGTGCAGCAAATTCAGACAGCATGTTTAGTTCGATGTAGGCATCAAACAACCTAGAAAATTCAGCCACAACAAACACATTCAATCCAAAACACAGAAATCATCTAACTTAACCTAACTAGATCACTAAAACAGAATGAAAAAGCAATAAAAATAAAGAAAAGAAAGATAGGAAAGCAGGGGTAGGGAATGGAACATGCGTTGATGAGAGGGAATGACGAAGAAAGTAGGCGAGGCGGAGGAGTGGTGGTCGCAGCGGCACAACAGTTTGCCGCCGTTGGTTGCTCGCCGAATTGGAAGATGCGTAGCAGGTGCTGTTCGCGCAGAGACAGGGTGACTTCGTGTAAAGGAGGGAAGAAATGGGGAAATAGAGAAGAAAAGGGAAGAAGGATTGGGCGATGCTGGTCGCCGGTGGTCGTTTCGGGCGGACGGAGGTGGTTAGGCGGATTGGTTGGTCGCGTAGGGTTCAGTACGTGGTTCACGTCTCTCTCTTTCTGCTAGGGCATGCAGAAGGGTGGTGAGGAAGAAGATGGAATGACGCGACGTGCCTCTAACGTTTCTCTCTTTTTCTTCTATATCCACCTGGAAGGTTCTTAAAAAAATAAAAATTAAAAATCAAAAGGCAGGTAAGCACTTAACATGCCGTGTTGGCCTTTAAATTAATAGAGCTAATGTTTTAATGATATTCGGATACTATACTACTATCGTTAGATACAAAATTACTTTTTTTCTTCTATAGGTACTTTTGTCAGCATGTAAAGTTTATGGGTACAAATAGTAGTTTTTTTTTTTTTTTTTTTTTATTTTTTTAAGGGAAAAGGAAAAGAGCGCTCGAAAATTGAGTCCGAACTTCGAAGTCCAAAGTCATGAATCATCAAAGTGGTTTTAATTCTGTTTTTCTCCTCGAATTTCGAAGTAAATGGCCATAAGGCCCTTCCAGTTCCAACAGACCTCCTTCTCCTTCTCCCTCTCGCGCGACGCGTTGCTTTCTCTCTTCCGTACTCCTCCTTCCCTTCGCTATCCCAACCTACCGCGAGCTCTTCCTCTCCTCTTCTTTCTCACCCGCTTCACCTCACGCGCCGCCGCCTCTACCTTCCGTCGCCCTCCGCCAGCACTCGCCGCCGCCGAAACCCTGGCACAAAAGATTGGCAAGTCGACGCGCCGGCCCGGCGCGTCGTCCAAGGCAAGGGTTTACGCCGACGTCAACGTCGTTCGCCCTAAAGAATATTGGGACTACGAGACCCTCAACGTCCAGTGGGGGTAAAGAATAATCCACTCTCCTTATTTTCCTCTCTTTAATTTTCAATTTCGATATCCCCCTATCCTCTTTATTATTTCTAAAATTTCTTTGGATTTTGCAAATTGTTGACAACAAAATATTAGGGTCTAGTTATTTATTTTCCCCGTGGTGTGTGTTGATTTCTTGTTGGTTTTTTTGCGAGTTGCAGGGAGCAAGATGATTATGAGGTGGTGAGGAAGGTGGGAAGAGGGAAATACAGTGAGGTGTTTGAGGGTGTTCACTGCACCGATAACGAAAAATGCGTCATAAAGATCCTGAAGCCTGTGAAGAAGAAGAAGGTTAGTGATATTCTTGTGTGCTTTATGCAATTATGAATTTTTTTTTTTGAAATATCTTGTTATCGTTTATATCATTCAACTGGGTTTGTTGTTAATATAATAATATGGTTTTGGCCACTTAATATGTTGTAATAGTGGAGATAGATAGTAAATATATAAAGGCTAAAGTATATAAGTATAGACTATAGAGTATGTATAAGTATGTATAATGCAGACATTGGATTGCAGTTGGAAAGTTTCACTTATACACTCACAGACACAGTTATTTTTGGGGGATAGGGTTTGTCAGAATCACTCAAAATAATTTTACTTGATCGAGATGTCAGTTGTATCCCTATGGCGAGTGGCTGTAGAAAACGTAGTGGTGTATATGTGTTTTCTTCTATTTCTTTGTAGGATAATGTATTCAGAGGTGGCTTGAGATTCTATTTCAGTTTGCATAGTTATACTATTACTTCTGTGTGGGGCATTTTAGAATGGTAATATGTAGTTTCGATTTAAGCGTGATCTATTGCTTAGGTACTAGAGATTTATCTGAATTCCTTGATTTAAATGGTTCTTCGATAATTTAATACTGATAGTGATTGGATAAATTGGTGTTATAACTATAGTTTGATGCATATAATTTTAGCCAACTCCACCTGGTTAGATGAGCCGATGAGTCATGCTTTTTTTGGCTCTTCTTAACCACTGTTGCCTATGCATCTTACTGCCTATGGCATTGTGTCTTCATTCTTGGATTTGACTGTCATGTAAGTGGCGTTGTGATAGAGGGTGGTTCAACTTTCCATTTGTTCACTTGGAATATGTATGGTCTAATATCAAAGCTTCCTGGTAACCGGTTGTTAGTTATTTAGTTGTGTTTGAAAAATACAATATAATTTGCCTTCCATATGCTGATTTTGTATGATGTTCTCAAAATCTTATATTTGCTTTGCATTTTGAATGCAGATCAAGAGGGAAATCAAAATTTTACAGAATCTTTGTGGGGGGCCCAATATTGTAAAGTTGCTCGACATTGTTAGAGACCAGCAGTCAAAGACCCCAAGCCTTATATTTGAATATGTTAATAACACTGATTTTAAAGTGCTTTATCCCACATTGTCAGACTATGATATAAGATATTACATCTATGAACTTTTAAAGGCAAGTTTAAATCTCTCATTTTGTCAAAGAACATGAACATCTATTGCTATCATTTGTTACTCATTATGTTATTTTTTATATCTCTCTGGTCATGACATATTAAATGCTTCATTTGACTTAGAAATATTAAGACTTAAGCTGTTCTATTCTGCATCTCATTTTGCACTGTTCTGTGAATACTGTTTATATAACACTTTGTACTATATATTTGGTCGGTGGTGGTTGTGCCTTGCCTTAAATCAGTTATCATACCAAAGAAATATGAGAGCACTGAACCTGCTTTTCTGAAATTCTGTCATTAAACTTTGTTTGATATCTTTGTTCAGTTGGAGCGTATTTCTCTTATTTTAATGACAGATTTTCAGACAAGTAAGTTCGGTGCTCTCATATTTCTGTTGGTGCTTTTTCCCCCTTGTGTCTCACTGGATACAAGATATTTTAAATTGGTTGGTTGTTATGTATGTGAATTTTTCTGTTAAATTAAACCCTATTTGTTAAAAAAATAAAATAAAATTGCTGTTAAATGAAATTAGAAACTGTTCAATATTTCTGCCGATTGCTGTAGAGATTTGGTGAATACTTCTGTCTTAGGTATAGTGAAGATGAATGATCCATTTTGGTTGTCTGATCTTAATGATATTAATATACAAGAAAGGGATGAATTTTGGTTGGTTTATTGGGCCTGATTTCTCGCATTTGGTTTATGTCATATAAGGGGTTTGTAGAACTCAATTATGCTCCACTTCTGTTATTGCAATGCTTTGATGCAAGTACTCTTCCCTTTCATGATTATAACAATTAAAGAACCTGTTTCTTTCTCATTGAATCATTTTACGAAGCCAGGCTTGCATGCAAGGGATTCTTTAGCCATTTGTTCCTCATGTGACATACTTGTAACGCCAATGTCCCTGATTATGATTCTTCAACTTAAATTCTTTTTATTTCTTGTTGATCATAGCACATTTGGTATAACCATTTTATATGAAGAGTATTTAGTACTGCGTACATGACACCCTTTGGGTGCGACCCTTTTCCGAACCCTGCGTTAACGTGGGATGCTTGTGCACTGGGTTGCCCTTTTCTGTTTCATTTTTTTTCCCTTTGTGCAAATTATTTATGGGGTATTCAATAATGATTATCTTTGATTCGGGGGAGAGGTACATGTCATTAAATTTCATCAACTGTTCTGCAGCAGCACTAAAATATGAAGTTCTGTCTGTTGTGCATCCTGCAAATTTACATATTCTCACATATAGTCAAACATGCTGTATATCCTGGTTTGCATTTGGTGTATGTATTGAAATTGTGTTACTTAGTTAAGTTTGTAATTTAAATTTGCATAAGGTTTCTTGACCAATGCAATTTTTTCCAATAGTTTTTGGTCATCAACTTAGAGGTGCTAAATTATTTGAAGTTTCTGCCAGGCACTAGATTACTGCCACTCTCAAGGAATTATGCATCGGGATGTAAAGCCACATAATGTGATGATTGACCATGAGCAGCGAAAACTTAGGCTTATAGATTGGGGGCTTGCAGAGTTTTATCATCCTGGGAAAGAATATAATGTTCGCGTTGCGTCCAGGTTCTTATACGCCTTGTCTTATTTGTTACTTTTTCAGATGATATATCAATTTTAATAAAGTAATCAATTTCTCCTGCTATCCACTATTTGCAATTATTCCTTCTATAAGCCATTAGAATGTCTTGTTTATATGTATGCCAGTAAAATTAATACCACTAATTCCAAAGGAATAAGTTGATCAAGTTCCAAGCTTATGAGGATTTCATTTGGTTTTGCTACATTAATACCAGATAAAGTAAAATTAATACCAGATAAAGTGATATTTGGTATGATGGAAACTTGAGTATGACCAGAAAGGAAAGGGTTTTGGATCTTCAAAATTTGGTGTGCTCAATGCTAATTTTAATATTTTCGCAGGAATCCTTACGCCATCTGATTACAAAGTTCAAATATGGAAAACTTCAGAATAGTAGTCATCTACATTATTACCAGTGAACTATTGAAATAGGCACTTATGTTTTAACTCCGTTTTATTTTTTATTTTGTTCCTTCTCTTTTTGATGTAGTTTTTACATGTACTTTTTAAAATAATTTGATACTTGTTTAAGAAAATTAAAACTTGAACTGAAAGACAAAAAGGGATTACTGGTGCCATATTTAAAGGTAAATGCATCTGAAAGAAAGACTTGTTGCTTCTTAGAAAATGGGCAATGCAGGTTTAGTTATTGATGGTGTTTGTTTGTTTTAATAAAAGAGGGTATATATTTGTACTGCTTTTTTGGATAAAAGAAGAATTCTAATAAGATGTTGAGATACAAGATAGAGAATAAAAAATCCCCTATAGAGGAGTAAACAAACAAAATATTTATCTATTAATAATAGCTTTCCAATCTATTAACATGTTTAAGAGGGAAAGCCCTCTTTACAGATGATGAGCTTTACACCAGGTAAATGCCAAATACGTAATTCTATCTCATGTGTTTGTTCTTTATAAATGGACTATAGAAAGTACTCCTTCCTTCCCAAGTTTGCAGTAACACTGGGGTTGAGGAAATAATTCGTAACATTTTGAGTTTAGACAAATTTGAGTGTACAAAATCACCCTTATTACTTATCCTATTCTTATACTTTCTCTATTTCATTTAATAGGTTTGTGGGAAAATTAATTAATTGATGCTTCCTATATTATCTATTTGGGACCAAATAAAGTTTAAAAGTATTATTTTTTACCAGAGGAAGTATGTAGTTGATTTGAAAAAGGAGTTCAATTGATTTGGGATCAAATAGAGTTTTGAAAAAATGGACAACTATATTATAGCTTAGTATTTTGGTCAAAAGAAAACTGAACAAAAAAGAAAAGAAAAGAAAAAAACACTACTTAACTCAGCAAATCCCCCATGGTGGGCTCTTCGTGTTGTCATTCACAATTGTGATCTTTATATGTGCTTTTCTTGTAGATATTTCAAAGGCCCCGAGCTTCTTGTTGATCTTCAAGACTACGATTATTCTCTTGATTTATGGAGTCTTGGTTGTATGTTTGCTGGAATGGTAAGAGATGCATATTGTACAAAATTATTTTAATTTTTAAATATTTACTGTTTATGCTCGGTCCTCGGCATGTAAAACCTTATACTCTTTGACTAGGGGATGTATTAATATCGTCTTTGAAGACATTGTATAGCTTGGACTCTGCATTTACCTGAGTTGTATGTTCTTTCAGATATTCCGGAAGGAGCCATTCTTTTATGGACATGATAACTATGATCAACTGGTCAAAATAGCGAAGGTAAGTGAAGACTATTAGTGGTGTTGGTGCCAGATTGTGTTGGTTCTGTCATCTGTGTCTGGGTGAAAAAGAATTTCTGCTTTTGCTCTGGGTCTTTTGATGTTTTTAATTTGTACCCGCCTGATTCTGACTATGGATTTTGTTCCAATGCATATGTGTGATGTTCTGGTCTATTGTAGTCCCCCCTTAATTTTGTTGCCGTTTTCTTTACTATTTTTTCTTTGTACTATTGCTTATCTCAGTGGTTGTTCTTGTTATGGAATAATCTCTTTCTGTGATGTATTGAAATGTCAATGGGTTTCGAAAGTCTCTTTCCTCTGTTCAGATCTTGATTTTTGGAAACTTATCTAAGCGTGTTGCTAGTTGCTTGTTTTATCTTCTGTTGTTATTCATGTTTGTGAAAGTCAACCAGAAATCCGAACTAGATTTGGATCTGCAAAGGATGTTCACTCATATTGTTATCTATATCATGTATTAGATGCAACTTGAACATTGAATAGATTGAGATCAAGAATGTAGATTGATCTCTGTTTTCTCCTCCACTGCTATAGGTACTCGGTACAGATGAATTAAGTGCATATTTAAATAAGTATCGCATAGAGTTGGACCCACATCTTGCAGCGCTTGTTGGGAGGTTTGTTTATGTTCTATAATTCTGTATAGATGTTGCTTTTGTTCATTCAAGGGTTTAATTTGACCCAGAAAAATAAGTCCCGAAAAGATGTTTTTATTACTTAATAGTACCTCAATGATCAATGCTGTTTTAATTAGTCATTTCTATTGGTGTTTTTCAGTATTAATAATGAAATGACTATTCATGGATTAATTTGCTAGCAAAATGGTCTTGAGACTAATTTGTGGGGTCATTTGGATCATTCGGGTGCCACTTGAAAAATAATAATTTTTGGGGTTTAAATTATCATTGTTAATATTTTGAGGCTCAAATTGGAGCTTCACTCGTTCCAACCATTGTTAGCTAACACACTAATATTGCGATAGGCATAGCCGAAAGCCATGGACAAAGTTCATTAGTGTAGAAAATCAACACTTGGCTGTTCCTGAGGTAATATACAACAATTGTTTTAAATTTCTCCATATTGTAGCTTATTCTCATTCTAATTTAACACCCCCCCCCCTTTTGTTTTTTTAAGGCTATTGACTTTGTGGACAAGCTACTACGGTATGATCACCAAGAACGTCCAACTGCAAAAGAAGCCATGGTAAAACCTGAATTGTTCAGTATATCTGTTTACTACGCAATGACTTGTGAATGTGTTGCACTTGTTGAAATTGTTTGATGTTACCCAGGCCCATCCTTACTTCAACCCAGTCAGAAATGCCGAAAGTAGTAGAAATCGAACAGATTGAGTTGCTGTCATTTGTTGAAATATGGTGCTTTCTCTTCGGTTGAGACGCGTCCTCTGGATGACTGAGATTTTCCTTCTGATGGAACTGTTTAGGAGATTATGCCTTGTAAAACTCGAGTTTCGTTAGCATCTTCTCTTCGTGTTTTCTTGTTTTTGCTTGTTTTTGTTTTCTCTTTGGTTTTACCCTGTCAAATTCAGGTCTTAAAAATCTCATTTGATTTGTGTGCTCATCCTAATTTGGAAAAGTATTCTTGATTCAATTTCCGTAAAGTCGTATGTATGTTTGATTCAAATCTCAGTTGCAGATTTTCTGGTTGTTTGGTAGATGGTACAGCATTACTAGGTTTTGAACAAGTTCCAAGTTTATGAAACGTCGTAACCTGCAGCCATGGAATGTTTAATTGCCTAGCTACCTTTAACATTAAATCTACATAATTCAAAATAACACTAAAAATTATGAATATTATCATTATTATCTATTTATTAATTTATTTTATGAAGATATATATTTTAATACAACTTTTATTTTTCTTTTTAAATTGGTTAGTTTATTCATGTTTAAGTAATTGTTAGAAGTTTGAGATTGGAAATGAAAAAATGAGTTTAATTGTCATTAAATTAAGATAGGGGATTATGTGTATGATGTAAGTTATAAAATTAATAACACTAAAGTTTTAACCTTTGTAATTTATCATTTTTTAAACTTTAGATGATTATTTTCTCAAAATGTCTATTTTTTGGTTGTACGTTGTCTTTTTCAGTTTTTTAAGCCAAAGGTAAATTTATTGCGAATCAGTTTCATTTAAGTGTTTTGTTGGTTGGTTTTTCAAAAAGGATTTTTTTTCTCTGAAATAAAATAAGAAATAATTATTTTTTCAAATTCGATTTTTCAACTAATTTTTTAAATATGATTTTTTTTGTATTTAAAACAAGTTTGTCGTACCTTCTGCTGAATTTCTATATCTTTATCAGATTGGGTGAGAAAAAAAAAATTAGAAGGTTAATAATGATAATTATTATCATTTTTAGAGTACATAAAAATATACAAGGAATAAGTCGATTTTTTTTGGAAATAGTAATTTTTTAATTTGTAATTAAAAATTCTTGTTAAATGACTTATTTTTATGTACCTGTATATTTTTGGAGGCTATAATATATTGAAAAAAATTACGTTTGTCCGTGTATTTTTGTATATTCTTGTATACCATTTGAGAGGATGATAATGACTTAAAAATTGAAATTTCTGAAAATTTAGAAGATGTTTGTTGGAATACGACGAACTCTGTAAAATTATATAAGAGTTGGGCAAACTCAAAAAAAAAAAAAATCATATTTTTAAAATTAAAATTGGAATTTTAGGTTCGAAAAAAAAATAACTTTTTATTTTATTTCAGAAAAACCCTTTTTTCAAAATGTCTATAATATATACACCTTTGTATTTTTTCTTTGTTACATGACAGAACCGTGACATGTGTAATACCTTAAAAAGAATAGAAAGGCTGTGAAATCGAACATAGGTCACCCAAAACTATCGTGACACGGCTTATAGGCTATAGCAGCTATTGTCTTGATTTTTGAAGAAAATGACAACTTGAACCTTTTGCCTTTCTTTTGATCTATTGGAATAAAAATACATGCATCATTGTACTATAACAGTGTCAATCGTGTGTCAATCTTTTATCCCCAATACCTTGGTCCCTTAAAATTATTATTGTGGACAAAAGGTCCCTAACAATTATTTATATCGTCAATTCTTAAATAATTGATCTACTTCACCGAAAGCATCCTTAGAAGGGGATGGACTGAAACTGAAAGGGGTAGAATAGTAGTATTCTTTTTGGTGTCTAGTAGAATAGTAGTATACCACCACAATGATGATCACTTGAAAAAAAAACTTAATTCTTAGTTCAATGTAATTTTTATTAAATATTTTTGTTATTTTTTCTTTCATATAATAACCATTGGAGCATTAACACTATAACTTAATTATTAAGTACAGGAATTTTAATAAATAGTTTTACAATTAATCTTGGTTTTAGGTTTCTTAATTAGTGTACAAAATAGCCAAAATGACTGGTTATGAACTGGAACTTTTTATTTTTTATATTGTATTATTAAGTGTGAAATCCTCCATGATGGACTAAACTATGTGTTAAACATTGCTATAGTTATTTACAAAACGTCAATGACGTTTTATATTTTTACAACTAAAATAATATTTTTTTATCAAAACGTCGATGACGTTTTGTCTTTTAATAATTAAAATAATATTTTTTATTACAAAACGTCAATAACGTTTTGTTCTTTTATAATTAAAAAATTGTTTTATTACAAAATATCAATGACGTTTTGTGCTATTATCACAATTATATAAAATACTAAAATAATCAAATACTTTTGTATTTCACATTAAAATTAATCATATATAAATTTTTTAGTCTATGAACTGAAGATAGTTATTAATTATGTTATTAGAACCAGTAAAGAAAGATAGTTCAACCTTCTTACGCAACTCAAATCTAGTGTTTGGCATAGACCATAGATGTGTTATGTGTATTCTTATAAGGCCCACTTTGGATGTTTCCTTATATTCTGCGACTCGCTGACCTTAAACTTGAATTGCGCACTTTTATTTTGGCATTTTCAGTCCCCACAAATTCCTCGCGCCAATAATAATACACTCATTTTCTCATTTTTCAATCGGATTGGAATCTTTTTAAATTTTAAATTTAATTTTAGAAAATAAAATATGATCTATTATTATTTATTTAATAGATAAAACTAAAAAAATATATAAAAAAATAATTAATAATGAGATCTCATTTTATTTTCTAAAATAAAAATCTAAAATTTAAAAGATTTAAATTCTTTTCGATCACTATTGGAATACAAAGTACAAACAGTACATTCTTTTTAAATTGATTTTATCTTTGTTGTTATTGTAATATATATGATTTTGATAAACATTATATTCTTCTCCAATAATTATGGACGAAAGATATTCATCTTTTCTCTTTTATTTTTTTGTCCATAATTATATATTCATATTTCCAGTATACAACACAACTACACATGTATAGTAATATTTGAAATGATAAATATAAGCTTTGCCTTTTTTGTTTAAAGAAGAAATATCCTTCAAATTTATTATCACTAAAAATATGTTTATAATATTTTAAAATATGATAAAAATATTCAATATAAATGCTCTTTAAAAATGTTAAAGTATAATTATCAATTATGATCAATTAATCACCAATATTTATATAACATATCTGTATATTTATTGTAGTATTTTGTACTTTTATTACTTTGATTCTTCTATTATTTATATATATCCTTGTATATTGTACCTTTAATAACAACTTGAATAATACACTCTTCAAATTATTCTCTTGCTTCTAACATGGTATCAGAATATAGGTTCTTTGTTTTTTTTTTCTTGCATGAAAATTCATTCATAACCTCTTTGTCTTTCTCTTCTGGCAGTGTTCTTTACCTTTATTTTTCGATCCTTTCCCAACGCTTTGGTTTATCACCGTCGCCACCAGTGTGTTCGTCTCGTCGTCACGATTCCAATGCCTCCAGACTCGTTGCCAGCAGCCGCCAGACGTGCCCTCACGCGCCTCTTGAAGATCGGTGTTCGCTTCAGGTTTTCCACTCTCCAGACGCCTCGAGCATTGTTGGATCCACGGCCAGGATCAACGGCACCCAGAGCGCCACGTGTCGAAACCAAAACAGCACACGGACCCGCTCTAGCCCACGTTGAACCCGATCCGACCCGCCTCTCCGACTTGCGTGCCACCTTCCTCTCCGCGTAAGCACTAATGCATCTTCCTTCTCCTATCACGCGTTGCCACGTGGCCTACCCCTGCTGATGTGGCATCTGATGTGGCGCTGACGTGGCAAATTGTGGGACCCTCCCTAAGGTTTTTTTGGTGAGCTCTTTCCAATTTTACTTTCTGTTTTCTCGTTTTCGCCCCCGAATTTGTAGTTTTCTCTCCTCTCTTTGATCTTTGTATATACTATTATGAAAAAATTAGATGTTTTTACTGCCATAAATAGAAAGGGTACATTCTGTCTAAACTGTAACCATTCTGTGCATCTCTTCTCAAATTGTCCTTCTGTTGAATGTCGCAAATGTCAACAGAAAGGTCACATTAGCTACAATTGTCCACAACTGTTCTGCCATTACTGCAAGCTCTCGAAACATTTGAATACTACATGTCCTACTCACCCACCACGTCCTGATCACCTCAAGTATCATTCTCATCCCAACTTCTCCAAGAATATGTCTGCTTCTGCTGTTGTTGCTACTACTGAATCTACCACCTCTGCTCCTCTCAACTCCTTTCCTGTCTCTCTGTCTAATATTGTGTCTCTTCTTAAGCATCTTCTTTCTCTTTCTAGTAATTCTCTTACTGTTTTTTTGACTCTTTCAGGTAATTTTAAATGGTATTTTGATTCCGGTTGCTTTAATCAGAAGTCTTATTTGCATCATCTTTTCTCTTCTTTGTTTACCACTACAAATGCACCTTCTGTCAGTATTGCTAATAGTTCCCTCTTGCACTACTATTACCGTTAAGGAAATTAAAATATATTATATATTACTAATTTTACAACCAAAATATGACACATGTTATTTTTTTATTGTTATTGAAATTAATTTTTATTTTCAAAATTAAAAAATTCTCTCCTCATCCTCTATTCTTTTGACTATTTTTCTATCTCTCTTATTCTTTCACTCAATTTATCTCTCTTATATATAATTATCAATGATTAATTATAAATTTAATAATTAAAATATATAACATAATATTTTAATTGTAATTTATACATAATACTCCGTTAACATTAAGATGAAATATTTTTTTAAAAATTAATAAATTTTATTCCTTCATTCTTTTATCTATATTTTTCTTCTCTATTTTTTCTACCCTTCTCATTCTATATATAACTTATAATTGATATTTTATAATACTAATGTAACAAATTAAAATATATCATAAAATATTTTTTCATTACAATTAAAATAAAATATTTTTCTCCAAAATTAACAAACTTTATCTCTCCGTCTCCTTCTTCTTTATCTTTCTCTTTCTTTTCTCTCTTATTTCTATCTCTCCCCATCTTTTTATTTTACAAAAAATAAAATTAATAAAATAAAATAATTAAAAAAATCCAGTAATATTATTTAAAAAATATATTATTATTATATGTATATTTTTTTTAAATTTTTATTTAATTTCAAAATTTTATTGTTTATCTTTCTAATTTATATTTTTACTTTTCTTCCTTTAAATATTTATTACATATAATTTATTTAAAAAAATATTAATATTATGATTAATAATTAAAATTAAGATTTAATTATTTAAAAAAATTAATTTTAAGTTAATTTTTTAACTATTAGTATAAATTCTTATAACCAAAATTACTAATTTTACAATTAAAATGTATCACATGTCACTTTTTTAATATTAATTAAAATCTAATTATATATATAGAGAATTTTTTTTAAATAACAAACATAAAAAATAAGTACTTTTATTTGTACAATAGACTTAACACTTAATCAAAATATAAAAGTATACATATTAAATTTTTTTAAATTTTAAATAATAAATATTAAAATTAATTATTAATAAAAAATTAAATTCTTTTCTATGAAAATAATAACTAAAAAATTTATTATTTAATATTTTTATCTACAAAAAATTTATTCTTTTTAGATGATAGGAATCCTTTTTTTATAAGATTTTTTTTAAAAGTAATTTGATTTTATAAATTTTTTTAACATAATTTATAATGTTCGGATAAAGCTAACATAATTTCAAAAAATTTATATTTTTATATTTTCATAACGTTATTAAGGACAAAAAAGGCTAATATATATAAATTATTGAATCCAAATGGAATGTAAATCATACTTTGAGGATAAATAATTGAATGTGAATTGATATGATGTCATCTACTACATTATATGCACATAAATCCCCTTTTTCGTCTATATATAGTCTACATTATGCAGAATTTGATACGTTATTTTTCAAATAATAATAAAAAAAGACACGTCAAATTTATCGCAAATTTTTGAAAAGATCTACTGTTCCTACTTCCTATTATTCATTTTTCTAATGGAAACGTTGAGAGGGCAAGTACGGAACCAAACCCGTGTAGCAAAATTCAGGGAACAAGATCTCTTGCCTAAGTTAATTTGCTAGGCGATTTTGTTCGTAACTGTTTTCTTTGCCTGTTCGTTTCAATGTGTGAAAGAAACAAGTATACATGCTACGTGTCCATGACCCATGTTCTCCTTCTTGATTGGGATGATATAAACCTTCCAAATTCACAACATATGCACAATAGTTCTCCACATCGCGTATCTGCTATATGCTTTTAATTTGAATTACGATGATGTGGGGTCCTACACCTTTCTTTTTTTAATCAAACTATTAACAATTTTATTCAAAAATTTTTTTCTCATCTAAATTTAAGAGTTATCTGAATAAAATTACAGAGAATAAATTAGAGATACGATATTACTACTATTTTTCTATTCCAAATTTCTAATGTCATGAATTCGTCATTTTTAATAGTGGGATATTTTTGTAAGGACTCAGACGCTTAATTTAGCATGAATTGCAAAAAAAAAAAAATTAAATTGAAGATCATACCTTATATTAATACACGTATTTAGAATAGTATATATATTGTGAGGTTGTAATGTTATGAGCATCTTTTATATGGATTGTTCTTTTCATGAGCTACTCTCATAATAAGATTCTTAATATCTTATTATGGTCTCTTATTATAACATTTTTCTTTAATAGTAGATTAATAATTACAATGTAATAATTAACCTCATAAAATTAAATTATTAGGTATTAGAATGAGTTACGAAGAACTAATATCCTCTTTATAACATATCATTTAAAATTCAAAAGAATACTTAATTATCAAAATCAATAATTATTAAATTTATTATGCATAAAATAGTAATTCAATCATGAAAATAATGTTGAATTTAAAATGAAGAAATTATTTTTCTTAAAACAATTGTTTGATAATTTTTTTTATTTAAGTGTAGTCTATCTAAATATTTTTTTTATCTAAAGCAATTGTTTTGACAATTGAATGATAGATTTTTTTAATTTGGATTAGTTGACTCATGAATTTTTTTAATATATAATTATTTAAAAATTATTTCTTTATTTCGATTTACCATAAATTTTTATAATATTATTTTTTAAATAATAATATACTTTAAAATATTAAAAAAAAGATAAAATAAATTATATCTTTACACATTTAAGTATGAATGTAGTTTGACTTTAAGGAGCTTAATTAGGATTTTTAATATGAAAATGAGTTTTTGCCTTCCAATTTTGTAAACTTCGATCTTTGGGTCTCAAGTATTTTTTGTGGTAAATTCACAATTTTTTTTTATTTTTTGCTTCACAATTTTTACATTGTTATTAAGCCTCCAAATTATTGACCATTTAATTGGTTTAGCAATTATAAGCATTTGAAGCTATAGTGATATGATCACAAATTTAAATTTGTAAATCTTTTCATTTTTTTTTGGTGAAAATTTTATATTATGTGCTTTAATGCTTATCTTTTATAACCATGCATTTTTTGCTTTTTTTGTCTATATTGTTCATCTTGTGAACATGTCTCGTGCTAAACTCATCTCAAAGTAGAATTTAAAAAGAAGAGAATGTGATAAGTGATGTGTCCCCACAGATGGCGTTATTATTCAGAAGTATTTTTGCTATTTCAAGTTTAGGAGTTATCTGAACAAAATTGTAAGAGTAGGTTAGAGACACGATGTTACCGACGTCCTCTTATTTCGAGTTTCTAATGTCCCAATAGTGAAGGGTGTTCCTGCAAGGACTCCGACGCTCAAATTAGGATGGGTCACAAGAGACCTTAGTGCACGTATATAGAATAGTGCATATATTACGAGATAATGATGTTATGAGATTCTCTTACGTGAATTGCTCTTTTTCATGAACTATTCTTATATCTTAAGATGCTTGATAACTTATTGTGGTCTCCCTTCGTATGATACTCTTTGGTATTTATATAGTTAATATTGTAACATTCTCCTTTAATAGTAGAATGATGGTTATAATGTACAATTAACCTCAAAATTGAGTTATTAGGCATCAAAATGTGTTACGAGGAGTTAGTATCCTCTTTGCATTGTAACATATCCTTTAAAATATGAAAGAATACTTAATTATCAAACTGGTTTCTTAGAACTTCTTATACTCTTAAATCCGGTTTTTAGTATTAGGGGCTATACAAATATTTTATAACAAACCCCCAAATTCGGTATGTCTTTTTTTTTGAGAAAGATTTTCTGAATTTCAGATCTCATCCTTTAAGGTGAAGCATCTTTTTATTTTGTTTACTTTTTTTATAAAGTCTGAACTCTGACCATAACTTTTATCAATCGTTGGTTACTATCTCTTTATGAGTTTGGAAGTTAAATTTTTTAATCAAATTTGTATATTGTGATTCTAAAATCAACAGTAGTCAACATTTTTATTCGTTAAATGTCGAAATATTTTTTTAAATTTTTTATTTATTTTTAATTTTCTTTATTATTAAGCTAAAATAGATATAATCATTTGCAAGAACGTAGCTCTACATTTCTAATCTATAATTTCTTAAGATTAAATCATGTTTAGCATATTTAGATTACATATTCGAAAGAGTGACGTTGGTTAAATAAAATCAAGAGGCAGCTTTTAGGAGTATACATTTTACTTTTCATTTCTTTTTTAACGAATAAAAAATTTAGTAGAATTTGTTAGGGATCCATAACGAATTGAATATTAACAACCACATGCAAATCAATTAAAGAAAAAGGAAGAAGATCGATGAGCTTCAAATCATGAGGTAAACGTTTGTTTGATCGTCCTTCATATGGATGCGATTAATTTAATACTCGTAGGACTATTATTCTTCTTTAATATATATACCTAAGAATAAGAATGGAATAATAAGAGAATGAATTAAAGCCAAAAGTTTAGCGGCAAAGAATCATGCTCTTTCTAATGATATTTATTTGTTTATTTTTCTTCAACTCCACTCATCATCACAAGATTGTTCTATTAATTATCGTCACCTCCTATATCAATTAGGTATTTGGATATGATCCAAGTTTGTTTAACGAACAATATTGATTGAGCAATTATGAGATAAAACAGTTGTTTTTAAGAGGGATATTCTAATCTAGCTATGGGACCAATACCATGAATTTGATCTCTGGAAATTATATATTCTCTTTCTTTTGTTTTGTTAGTATTTTTGAGTTCTATATATCACAAAAAGAAAAACAAAAATGCTATATATGCACACAAAAAAATAATAACTAAATCAGTCGTTATTCTATATTGTATGTAAATATATGTGTTATTTAATTCTATTTTAATATATATTTTGTATTTTATGTATTCTATATAAATAACTAATTTAATGATTAATTTTTTATATACATAATATGATCATATTAAAAATTCAACTAACCTGATGCAGCCAAACAGAAGTCTTATGAAATAAAAATCTTTTAACATAAATTTAATCAATCTATTGACAGATTTCAAGCTCGAAATCTTTGGTTGAGAGATCATATGGTATCTATTAACTTGGTTAGAATTATAATTTATTTACTATATAATCACTAATCATTCAAAAACAACATAAGGTGTTTCATTTAATTTATGATGGAAAATCTTATGAAATGCTTTTGTGGTTCCAAATCTAAATGGGATGCCTTGACAATCGTCTAGACAGAGAATAAATTGGTCAGCAAAATCATGGTGGGTTCTTAGGATCATGCTTTAATGCAAAATGGTTAATTTTAATTATTAGCAATAAATGAACAAGAATAATATCATCATCTTGTCATTTTTATACCTAATAACTTTATTCTACTCCCTAGCATGTGCACTACTAGAGGGTATATATATTGTAATAATATGTCTTTGTGTTGACCACCAAATTGTATTTGAATCTTTAAATCCGCAATGATATTCTAATGTAGTAGCTAGCTAGCTAGTTTACATGTTTAATTATATTTAAGTGATATTATTCTCTTTTTCTTTCTTTAAAATAAAATATCTAGATTCCTTTTTTCTTTTCTTTTCATTTTTTTGGGTGAATAATTCTATCCATATTTTAAGGCAGTGTTATTAGAAAAACAACAAAAATCAGAAAATAAAAGAAAAAGAGGAAAAAAAAAAAGAAAAAGAAAAACAACATGCATTTTAAAATTTAAAAGTACACATCCAAAATTCATGTCGTTTAATTTTTGTTGTTTCTCCAAATTTATCTTATTGAATAAGAGAGCAGCACTAAACATTGTTTAAAGACACGACATTAGGTTACAGTGACTTATTAATTGACACCATTGCACAAGTGATTTATTTATGAGAAAGTATGGGGAGATAATGAGTCTAGTGTATAATGTGTACAATAGAAATAAAATTATTATAATTAGTTAATAATTAATTTAATTAATTTCTAATAATTTCGAATTTTAAATTTTGAAAACATAAGGATTTGATTATAGAGAAGTTACGTATTTTTCCATTTTACGCGTGCAAACAACGTGCTGCAGTTTTTTTTCTTTCACTCTCTCCGAACTGACGTCGCGAAGATCACCACCATCTGCCATCTAACTATCCGAGAACTTTCGATGAAGACACCTCTTTACGCATGTTGCATCCGTCGTGTAGCCCAAGACCGCCATGGCCGCCACCGCGAAAACCTAATTTATAGGATCAAAGTTATTGTCAAAAATTTGTCAACAGTAACAACCTTCAGAATTTTGTCAATTAAAAATTTATATCCGTCGCTAATTTTATCGATAATTAGTGGTGGACGAAAAAATCTACTAACAAATAGTTACTAAAACAGTTTTCATCGTCTAATTTAGTCTGCCACTAAATTTAAAGTAAACAATTTACCGACAATTTTTAGTTTATTAACAAATTTTTTTAATAATTTAACTAATAAATTTGATGATATTCAACCATTTTTTTGTAGTATTACTATATTGAATAAACATGGTCATATTATTATATTGATCTATCAACATTTCCTAACTAAATTTTAGCTTAATTGCTTGTTGTTAACAATAACGTTACCAATCATTCTCAGATAACGGAGGGCCATTGGCTGTAGCTACGGGATATGTCCATCTATGCATCAGATATTTTTTCATCTAATTTTGAATTAGTATTATTTATATGTTTTCAATTATATAATGTATGTTGAATCCATATATTATTATTATTATTGTTTCTGTTAGAAACCAAAAGAGAAGATTTGAGGAATATGTCATGTATGTTTGTTTCGTGTTTAAATAATATATAAATTTTTTTATAGATGTTAAACAAATCATAAAGGAATCAAACTGAATAATATACAAATATTCTAGTATTAAATACTACTCTAACATTTTCTCTTAAATTCAAGAAGGAAACAACGAGACTATTTTGAATTTGGAAATTAGTTTCAAAATCTAGTAGGACGATGGACCTAATTACACTATTAGAAATACGAGAGTTACCAACAGACAGCTATCCACGAACGATAAATGGTAACAAAATTCAATAACTGTGGTAATCAATTATAACGTATTGTATTTTTGTGGCCAAATTTTACAAAATTTTTTAACGTTTTTATTTATTTGTGGCTAATTTGAGATGAATTTTTTCATTTGTCACATACCCAATGATCACTGTGATAAAATGGAATAATGTCTACTTTCAATTCCACACTTAATTTGGTCTTTCCCTTCAATCCTTTTAAAATATTTTTATGCAGTTCATATTTTTTTTTTAAATTTAAACCTTAACCTTATGCTTCTTGATTAAATAGTAATTTCTTAGTGTGGTTATGTTGTTCATTAGCGGTATAAAAATTAGATGCAGATCATGATTTGTAATTTTACTCTTTCTTTCATTTTTACCATGCACATTTTTTCGGTCGATGTTCTTTCTTGCCAAATGCAATTTATTCTTTCTTATTTATGTATGGTAGTTATGTTTGTATTTCTTACCCTTTTATCCTTTACTATTTATTTATGGTGGGTTAAATTTCGATTCTATTTGAAATGCATAGCTGATAGTACAGATACAAGAGTCACTACAGTCATCATCAAATTATTAGAAGAGAATTCAATGCTACAATAATAATGATCCATATTATATAGGTTAAAATTATAAAAAGAGTACTAAAAAAACTAATTTTATAAACTACTTATCGACTAAAAATCACTTTTTATATCAGTTATATTTTTTTCATATATACAATGGATCATTATTGTAGCATTGAATTCTCTTTCAATAGTTTGGTGATGATGGTTGCGACTCTTGTGTCTGTATTCTTAAGTATGCATTTCAAACAGAATCAAAATTAACTCCACCATAAATAAATAGTAAAGAATAAAAAGGTAAGAAATACAAATAATAAAGAACATGCAAAATTTATTTTATTCTAATGACCTACTGTTAAAAAATAAATACATGTTTATAATTAACTTATAGATGGAGTATAAGTTGATTTGAAATTAAATTGAGGAGGAGGGAAGTAAGTGAATTTAATAATAATATAGATTAAAATTATTATTTGACTGAATGAAATTAAAGTTGTGATGCATAATAATGTTAATAAGGTGAAGATTTTTTAAATAGGGGAGATAGAAAGAGGTATAGTATCTTTTGAAATTCTCATATTTACGTTTAATGGAGTAGCTCTAACTAATTTTAGAACAATTCTGCTAGGGAACCAAAAGGGAGATTCAGCCAACTCCTGCCAACTTTTTAATGGGCTGGACCTCAAAACTCATCTTAATAAAAAATAAGTTAATATACATGGATGTTTCTGCTCCTAAATATCACAATATTTCTTTTTCATACTAAATGAATGTTCTTTTATATATTTTTTTATTTTTTTTTGTATTACAAATGTGAATGTCGCTATTTCTTTAAGAATTTCATAGTTTTCTTTTAAATCTTATAGGTATCTAATTATTTTTGTCAAAATATAACTGAGTATTTCTTTTGTTATGCATTATGATTTTTTTCATATTAAATAAATATTTTTTTTATATATTTTTTGTAATTGTTCAAGAACAACTTATACTCCACCACTTATTCCTTAAACAACTCCTAAAACTAAACCAAGTGCAAGCTACTGCTCTTTCCTTGCAAGCTTCAGCAGGTTCGGACCCTACCTCATTATAATAATCATTACAAAATAAATGTAAAAGGAAGCGTTGCCATTGCCTGATCAAGTGGACAAGGCCATAAACTACATAAAGACCTTAGAGGAGAAGGTGAAGATGGCTAAGGAGAAGAGAGAGAGGTCATTGAGAATGGAAATCCAAAGAAAGAGTACACGTGGTGATTGCAGTGGTGTTGATCGCCATAAACCGCCACAATTTGAGGTTCATGAAATAGGTTCGTGTCTTGAAATTGAAATGACATATGGATTAGATACCCAGTTCATATTCTATGAAATCATTTGTATTCTAAATGAAGAGAACATTGATGTTAAGAGTGTCAAGAAAAACTCGTGTGCTTGGAGGTAGGAACGCCGATGATGTTGGAGAGTTGACCGGTGAAGAGGATATAACCGAGCTTGGCGATGACGAAGACGACGGTAGAGTTGGTGCCGAGACCGAGGACCATGCCGGACTTAATGTACTCGATGCCTTGTTAGTGACAAGTTCTTGAGGTCATCTTGGGTGAGGGTAGAGGCGGAGATGGCCTAGTGATGAGGGAGAGGGATCTCTGTGTGTAGTTGTTGGAGGCGGGTAGGTTAATATGAGAGAAAAGATGAAGGTTTTTATAGGCTTTAATTAGGTTTACTTTATCAGTTTTAAATTTTTCAAATTTTGAATTTAAAAAATTTAAAATTAATTATTAATAATTATAATTAATTGAGTTGTTCACTTTTTGGCTGGTTAGACACTTGGTTCCTTATACTTTTTTATTTTAGAAACTACTAACTCTGATTAATTGGAATAATAACTAAGTTAATTACTAAGTATTAATTAAATTCATTTCGATGTTGAAGAAAGAAAAAACTATACGTTGTACGTATTTAAATTACGTTTCATAAGCCTTGAGAAACCAATTTATAAACTAATTTGTTGAGCGGCAAAAGTTCATGGTCAAGTATTAGTTCTGTTTTGAATTTCATCTTTAACTCTTAGTTTTGATGGCTACTTCTATATATAATGATAGTATGTTAGTATAGTTTAACTCCTTCTGATAGGGAGCATGATTTGAATTGGGGTGTAAAGTGAATGAGAACTAATTTTTTGTTAGTATATTCTAGTGATTTTTCAATTTTTTATTTGTTTATATGAATCTAATTAATTATCTTAATTATAAAAAATATGACTAACTATACTTTTTAATCTTGATATATTTGTTACTATTTAGGTCACACAAAATGATAATCGCACGACTTTGCAAAAGTGATTCAACCTGAATTACTATGGAAGAGCGTGACTTGCTTGAATGCTGTGGAAGCATCAAGTTTGCTACGGAGATGGCTTCTGCTTCTCCATTATCCTCGTTGTAACACGCACTTGATGTGGCCTCCGATATTTGATGTAATAAGATTAATGTGCATTCTTGGCTGATAGCACTCAATGCTCACACCAATATATGTGAAAAATCGCCCTTCTCACATGCATTCTACACTAGTGCCCCATCTTCTGCTATGGATTCTAGTATACAGGTTTGCTGTCTTTAATATTGTGTTTGCACTTTGTTATCGAATTTAACATGATATTACCATTTAATAATTCTCTATAGTTATTTGGTTTGGTTGAAAACTTGTAGGAGATATATGCACTTAGCGTGCAGTATCTGCAAAGGCATGGGTTTTCATATTTTACTATTTCTTCTGACTGGGATGCAGATGTTATATTAATGGATCTGAAAGTAACTTTTAGAAATAAATTGTTTGCTAGCACATGTATATAACACTATAAATTGAATATAAATTATTGCATTTTTTCTATGTAGACAAGTGTTACAACCAAGCCAGCATGTGAGTTTGAGTGGGCACGTTGAAAATAATTCATCATCATAGAGCAACACATTGCAAAAATTTTTTCAAAAGAGAGGATATGTTCGCTCTACAACTGAATCACCAGAAATCCAGGCTGCGATAAAGGATTTTGATCTCAACAAGAAGCCATTTTAGAAGGAGGATTTGGATCCTGCTGCTCGTGAGAAACTAGACGATTTTGTGAAATTTTGTATCCAGGAGAATATTATGTCTGATGTGCTTTTAGTTTAGTTTCGTTGAACATAACTCCATTATATTATTATCTCTCTTAGTTTCCTATTCCAGTTTTATCTATGCTTAGTCTTTCTGTTTATTCCAATTTTATCTAGACTTAGTCTTTCTGTTTAATGTTACATTTAGTTTTCAGCTGAACATGATATATGATCATCACTGTATGATGTACTGAAATTTTCAATTCAATTGATGATGCTGTTTTATGCTTTATTTTCTGCTTTGTTTTATTTTCCATGTGAATATTTTTATGTATGACTTGGTATTAATAATAATGTTGTTAATTCCATAAACCAAAATCATATATAAGATTAATAAATTCATAAACTTTATTATTGACCGATGAATGTTGTCACAGTTATAACGTAAATAAAAGGAAATTATACATGTTCAACCAAGATTATTCTTAGTCTTTTGGCCAAAAATAAAATAAAAGTATCTGTTTCCATAATTTATTTGTACAAAAAAGAAAAATTATTCAATAGGAAATACTAAGAGAAACTAAATTGTGGCATGTATCTATATACAATTTCTAGCTATGCTTTATGTAATCTTTGGAAGATGATGCCTTTTTTGCTTTACCATTTCTCCATTACAGCTTTCATCTTTGAAAGAGCATTTAGCATAACCTTCATCAAATTTCTCTAAAGGGGAAAAGACCATCACTGCCGCACAGCAAAGTTTTAAAAGAAGTACACTTTCTAAGTTGCTTCTGAGATGTTTTTAGTGTCTTCTGCAGTCATGAACACATGGGGAGGAAGTATCGGTTTCTCTCGCATGTCCTTAGTTTTGTGAAGGAGAAAGGTCCCGGATAAAATCGTGACAAAGCCGCACAACTTAGTGGCGATTTGCGCAGCATTTCGTGAGGCCCAGTCCTGCACAGCACCAAAAATAAACCACCAAAGTAGAGAAGAACATCATTTGCAAAGTGCTAACACAGATTTTATGTGAAAATAGATCAATAGATTCTAAAGTATAATCTTGGAGTCTTGGTGATTGAAATACAAATTAGAACCTCATTGTGAACAAAGTAGATTTATTTTTCTCTATATTGTAACTTTAGCAAAGTGATCACTGGCTCAACTAATCAAATTCACAATAATCTTGTTAAATTCAGTGTGCCTAAATATAGATGTCCATGTTCTGTAAAAACTAGCCAGAGAGTACTGATTTATTGTTAATACCATAGGTAGCGATGTTTATCACATTTTCCATCCATGTTTTATATTTCAATTTTACGTTGACATGCACTCTGAATGAGGCATTTTTATTTCCACAAACTACTAGATTTGAAGATAGTATCACAGCTCTAAGGTCTAAACAAAAGTAACAATTGTTTGGAACAAAATATTCATAATGGGCACAAAGGTAAAAGTCACCTTAAACATGATCATGCTGGCAAAAATGGTAAATGTTGTAAACATGACATAGTAAATTGGTGATACGACAGCAGTGTTGAAAGTGTCCAATGCCTGCAAATGTTTTCAGATTAAACTAACAGCATTACAACTTACTTAGAAGGGCTCTTATCACAAACTGCTAACTCAACAAACCTATTTTCACTTCACAGACAGAATGCCGAAATGAGGTGAAGTTTTGTTATGAGTCCAGTGGAGATACTAGAATAAGTAAGATGCCATGCCATTCCTAGAGTATTGCATCTCAAGCTTTATTCATCCGGACAAATCAATTGTAATTGGGAAAAAACACTACAAAGCCTCTTGTTTAAAACTTCTCAAAATGCTATATACTGAATTAAACAATGAAAGCGTGGTCATTTGGCTAGTGATATCATGACAGAAGCCTGAAAGAGGGAGAATGCATAATCTTTTTATTTTAGAAAAAGCCATGGACATATCCATCTAAAACTGAGAAATATTCTGAAAATTCTAGGAACAACAGAGATGACTCTGTTTCTAATTTTGCAATAATCAGTAAACAGAATACATTACATCACTGATAAATATGATTCCAAAGATTACCTTGTTCAAGTAGTTAATTTGTAAAAGAGAACATCCTAACACGATCATTGTAAAAAACTAGGTTTGAAAGTACTTGAATTGATTTGTGCCTTCAAATGTAAGCTTTAGACTACTCCTACTGCTTTCACGCTCATAACCAATAGTATGCAACAAGAAAGAAACATCGATAATTTTTACAAGAATCGCATGTGCAAATGCATAAGCTGCAAAATTGGCTATTCCCCCAATGATCACTGCAAAAATTTAGACATATATACATAATTAGTTGAGAAAATCCCCTAAGATTAGTGACACGAGAAAAATAATTACAGAACACTAAGAGATAAGATGGACAATTTTCACGATAAAACGCCTCAGCTAAGTATGTATCTAATACATGATAGATTCATGTAAGGGATCTAAGATAGTTGTGTTCACTTCAGAAGAGACGGTTTATTCTTTTGTGACATTGAAAAACTTAACACGTGCCAATTATGTTTTCCCTCTTCCGGTCTTTTCCCTTGATTTTGAGAGTAAAAAAGGAGCAGTTTCATTTTATAAAAGCTTATCAAAGAGTTACGTGAATCCTTAGTGCAACAAAGTTTATTAAAACACCAGTAATATATTTCTTTTTTAATTAAAGATATTTCAACAATTAGAAATGCTTCTGAAGACCAAAGAAAGCTGAAACTTATGGAGCTTAATTGCACCTGCCATGATTGTGAACCTTAATTGCATCTGCCATGATTGCAGAGACTACTAGAACAACGAAAAACCCACCAGAATCTTCTGACAAAAACTTTCATTCAATCCCACTCTTCATTATGGATGAAAAAGCTTCTGGAAAGGTCCATCCTTCCTGTATTTGGAGGCTTCAATTAGAGCCAAGAATCACTTGAACCCTATGGTGGCAGATCCTCGTCAAAAGTGTGGCGGCCCTAGTTATTACAGCCTTCCGAGATGCCATGAATCCAGCGGCAAAAGGATTTAGCACCACCAGAGCCACTGGGGAAGCCTAGACAATTGCATGTGTAATATGTGTTTGCTTAATTTTGGGCCCAAATTCTAATTTGAATACAAGAAAAATTACGACGAAGTAGAAGAAGAATAGGACTTTAGGGCATTTAAATTCGTATGTCTGTAATAAGGCTGCACCTAAAGGATGTATAGCTAAAGGTTACTTGATGGAGGAATGTCTAACTTTCTACTCTAGATATTTAGAGGAAGATGAGATTGAGACAAGATTTAACCGACCAAATCTTAATGACAATCAAAATTACAACACTCCTAGTAGCTGTTCTCACATTCTTGCTGAAATTTTTCCAGCAAGAGGAAGTCTTCGTCGATCGCAAAAGATCAGTTTGTTGACACCAATTGAGAAAACACAGGCTCATCGCTATGTGCTGACAAATTGTTCATTAATAGACAAGTTTCGCGAGTAATTCATAGTGAGATCTTCATTTAAATTTTAAATAATTTTTATGTAATTATTGTGTAACTATTATCTACTTGACCAGGAAATGTAGAGGTAAAATTTTCAATTTAGACCACGGTAAAAGAAATGCAGCTAAACTCATTGAAGAATATATGCACGCCAAATTCCATGAGTGATTTAGGGATTATGTGAGTTAGTTACATTTATTGAAAAATTTTCCAATTCTATATTATAATTTGTGAAAGCATTTTAAAATCACAATAATCTATTACATGCAGGTGGCATATACTGATGATGCAGATGATATTACTCCTGAAATCAAGTGGCTTGCAGAAGGACCTAATGATGTTGTAAAGAGATTTGAAGAGTACAACATTCATGGATTCAAGTTTCGCACGGTAAATAAAAATGAAGAACTTAAAACACAAAATAATGCTGTAGTTATGTCTCCAATTACGACTAGTGTTAGCTGTGGACGGAATCCTGTTTCAGTATCATGTGACAATACATACTACAGTAAAGTGATCGATATAATAGAATTAGACTATTTTGGCAAGTTAAGGGTTATCCTCTTCAAATGTATACCACGATTAATAAGGGCATTAAGGTAGATGAATTTGAGATCACGAGTGTAAATTTTCCAGAGTTGATACACACGGGTGCTCTTGAATTAGATGAGCCATTTATTCTTGCAACGGGTGCGAGAATGGTTTACTATGCTAACGATCCAGTTGATGAAGGATGGTGTTCTGTTTGTCACATGGAACCCAGAAATTTATATGATATGAGAGATTTGAATGAGGAGGATCCAGATGAGTCTTTGGTCGAGGACATACCATTTTGTGAGCAGCAAATAGAGAATCTCAAAGAATTTTCATTAGTGTGGGATGACATTAACGATCCAGAATAAGATGAAATGCATGTTGCTGAAGACAGTCATAATGTTTGTGAGAATGAAATTGACATTGATGACTTACAAAATTTTATTTAGTGGTATATACTTAATTTATGTTATTTTTTAATTGAGCATACCAACCTTGATTTACGATAACATTAATAAACAGAATCTTAACTTTTAAAATTCAAAATCTTAGTTTTACCCTTATATTTTTGTATTCTACTTATTTATTATTATTTTATTAATTTAATAGAAAAATACATTAAAAATTAACTTCACCGAAGTTCATTTTCTAATTAAGTGCAAAATTTTAGTTTTTTTTTTCAATCCAATGGCAGAAAATTATTAAGTTTTAAGTCTATCTACTCTAATTTTTTTATTGATGCCATTTTTTTAATCCAACGTTGCAGAATTCCGAATTCTAATAACTATGTGAAAATTTTGAAATATAGTTTAAGATTATAAATTTTACAATTCAATATTTTTTTATTTAAGTGTAAATTTGACTCTAAATTAAAAATTATAGTTACTTTACTAAACAAAATTCAAATTAACATCTATAATAAGATAAAGGAAATTTTTACTTATTATTCCAAAGTAAAATTTATTTCTCCTAAAATAACCTCAGTTATATATAACTTAGAAAAAAGTATTTTTTTATTTCTAAGACTTAATTTTAAAATCTTTCGATTAAAATGTGAAATAAAGATTTAAAAGCACAACTTAATTCAAATAATTGAAAAGTAAATTTAGATGTGATTTTTTTAAATATTTATCTTTTAGATACTAATGCTCTAGAATTTATCTTTTAGGTACCAATGCTATAATCTTATCTTTTTTAATTTGTTAATAACAATTAGATAAAATTTAATTTTAAAGTATGTAATTATCTTATATTTATTATTTACAGAAAAGTACTATAATTATAAATATCAATTCAATTTTCCTAAAAATATATGCACTAATAATTTTTTATAAATACACAAAGAAACTAAACTCATAATTTTATTTTAATTTGAGAATTTGCGCCAAAAAGACCAAGCTTAATTCAAATTACATCTTTAATCTGCACCAAAACCCCAAACTTTAATCAAAACCGCCCCCCTTTTTTATCTTTCAGTTTTGAATCTCATTCGAACTCTCACTCGCCGGCCCTAATCTGCATCTGCATGTAGCCATCTCTTCGAGCTCAAACCTCGCACTCCCGTCAGCCTCCGATCTCACACCTCTGGCAACATCCGCACTCGTGATACGCGCGCATAGGTCACAGCTCTCACTCGCCAACGCTGCTCTACCTCCTACCTGTGGCTGCCTCCTCCGATCTCAGACCTCGCACCTCTGATAGCCTCCGACCTCGCACTTCAGGTGACCTTCACAGTCGTGCTTCGCGCTCATAGGTCGCAGCTGTTACTCGGTCACACTGTTAAACGTCATTGTCGTCAACGACATCAACTTTTGGTATGTCTCTATTTCAGAAAAAAGGAAGGGATTAAATGAGGATTTAAAAATGGGCATGTGTCTGTATTATTTGGTTTGATGTTGTAAGGAATTATCCTTCTATTGCCTGCCTCGTACAGAGCATCAATTGAAACTCCAAGGTCGGCACAAGACTAGCAGCAACCTAGCACTTGAATCCCTAATACGATAATTTTTTCTCTAACATGATGCATTTTATGTGTGACGTTTTGATCAAATAGATTGATATCTCTAACACTTAATGAAATCGTAGTCATCATTACTACATTGACGGGTATTTTTTCCATGTTGGGCTTTTCAATTTACTGATATAAAATGAATGCTAATCCAAAAAGGCTATAAAATTTACTACTATTAAACTAGTTACTATAAAAGTGGATATAGTTTTTCATATTTTCAGAAATTTGTATTTACTGCAGAAATTTCCTTTCATCCCTCGAATTAATGATTTAAGCTTTGGTTTTATTATATATTGTTGTTATCTTCTCTTGCATGATCACGACAAACTACTCAAATCTTGACGAAAAAGACCTTAAATAATTTATCATTCATGGGGCACAAATTGTAATTTTCAGTAGCACTTACATAGTTAACTTTATTCACATTGCTCATAAGATAGGCATTATCTTGCGGCATTCCTCATAGATCATATATTCTTGAATATAGTTATATGATTTGTTACTCTTGATGTTCATGCTTGGGTTTAAAACTTAAGAGATTATAGAAGGTCGGGGGAACATTATCCAACCGAACCAAATATATATTTACTAGTTTCTAAGCAGGAAATCATCTGATTTAGTATGGTTGGACATGAGTGATTTCTTTCAATTATTAATGATGAAACTTTGGAAATATTTTGAATTTGAATTTAAGTTTGACTTGTTAAATATGCTCTATGATTGACTTACTGAATATGCTGTATTGGTATTATGCTTAGTAATGTTTAATTTAGTTAAATGTAGAGACATTTATGAAACTCTTTTTATATTGTTTGACTTATTGTGTTTCAATTATATGAACTATTTTATCTCACTATTTTATTTAACTTTTTTTTCTGAATTCTTTTTACGCTGTCTATGACTTTGTGTTGCAGGCATTTAGTATACTACGAAGCATAAACATAATATTTCCGGAAAATCAATCCTTGAAGAGCTACAAAGACAAAGTGAAGACATAAACTCTAGTTCGAAAGACGGTTTGGAACAAATAAGTCTCAATGATGATGGGGATGAATTTTCAGAGACGGAGATGTTAAATCAAAGTGGTATTGATCTATCAGAACCTGTTGTACCTAAGAATAAAAGAGATGAAAATGAGCCACTGCTTGTGAAGGTCAAAGATAGGTTTATTCAAACTCTAACTTCTCTTTTCGAGCAACTAGGAAATAGTATTGGTGTCAAATTTTGTCATCTGAATCCTCCTATAAAATAAAATACATATGTTACACTGTAGCTTTTTTAATATCTTTTTAAGCAAATTAAGAGGCTTCATCATCTCGGAGTGCGGAACTGATTTCAGCTGAAATGGTTACCAAATCCCTAATGTTGTTGTTTATGTCTTGATCTATATATCTTGAGCTGCAGTGTCTTTTAACATTAAATGATAGATTTTTTTTCCAGTTTTTATTTTCATTTTTTAGTTTAGCTTTACCGAAATAACAATATGTGACTAAATCTAGTTACTTTATTTTTCTAGTCCACTATCCTGAAATCATGTGGTCCTTTAATTTGCTCCAATTAGTTCACCGTAAGTTAAGAGTATTTAGTTTTTTTATTAGGTGGCCACTTTGCCAAATCAGATCCGTTTGTATTGCTGATTTATGTGTTCTTCTAGTAGATGCTTTTTAATTTCACCAATCTCTATTGAGTTTATAGACAAAGCCCAATGGTGGTTGATTTTATTTTCTATAAGTTATACTTGTGCTGACTGATTTTTTTCTCATCCTATTTTTTAATTTGCACAACTCAGTTTTTGCTCCCTTTAGTTTTGGTTCCTTCTCTGTTTGCTCTGTACAAAGCATATTTGTATTTTTCCTGCCTTCTCTTGGATTTGTGTAACTATAAATATATTTTAAAATTATTGGATACTGTGATATAGTATTTTTTCTTGTAGTATGTATACATTTTATAAATGATAAAGAAAAAGTCATATGTGGGATAAAAATGTAACTGGTTGTGGTCGGAATTATTGGCCTTGAATTAGTTCTTATTGTTATACACTTTGTTTTAATAATGTTATTTTTATCTTAATTAATCATGCATGGACAAACTAGCAATATACATGTTTACTTTGTTGATAACCTCTTTTAGTGTAACGAAACTTTGAACCATATAATCTAATTTCTCATTTCATTAAAGCCGCACTTGTTTAATTGGTAAGTTCAGGATTCTAGAGACAATTTCTTATCAACCCACCGTGCTTTTATTGTCAATACTATATTTAGTTTGGTACCGATATGTGTATGCAATTTAGATTAGATTAGTATGCAATTTAGATTAATTAGTGATATATATGCGTGCAATTAATTTGATAAATTTAAGTTTGTCATCTATGCCGTTTTGTTTTTCTCTTTTTAAATTTGGTTTAGTTTGACTTGACGTTCTTCCATTAATTCAGACACCTCTACTGGAGAAATGATCACTCGCAAGATGACAGCGATTCAAGTTTGGGCCTTGAAAAAAGTGAAAAAGTTATGATGGAGTTGGATGCAGATGGACAAGGTCGAGATAACAGCTCGAACCTGTTTGTGAGATTTCTTGGTCAAGTAGCTCGTCAAATTATATTTTGTCCCATATCAATCAAAAGATGGGATAAGATGCCAGAAGATAACACAAAAAGACAGTGGAAACTTATTGAAGTAAGTTTATTACACTTTGATGTGCATTTTTATTAATTTGTTGTCATTTAATAATTGATTTCCTCTATAAAATATTTCAAGCAAAATTTTTGAGTTTGATTATGCTGCTGGCGTCAAATGGGCTCTGAGGACCTTAGGTGATAGATGAAAGGCCCATAAGTATAATTTACGAGGAGAATACTTCTTTCCTAACAAAAGAAAGGTAGAAATTCTGGCTGTGAATCCCTCAGACATACCGCCTGTTGAATAGACTGCTTTTGTGGATCATTATATGGACCCTAAAATAAAGGTAAATACTTAATCTATGTTTTTTTAATTTTTTTATTGAATATTTATTATGGATATCTGGTAACATTTATTTACTAGTTTCTTATTCTTGAAAATCATAGAAACAATGTTTACAAAATGTCAGAAATTGTGAGAAGCTTATAGTTTCACATGCCAGTGGAAGTAAAAGCAATTCTAGACGAGCAACTCAGATGGTATTTTTTTGTTGTTAGGCCTAGTACTGTTATACTATTTCTATAAAATTAGCAGTTTTAATTAAATTTGTGATTACCTTTAATATTCTATTTATTGTATTAGGAGAAAAAATTGGGAAGGCCTGTATGTCGAAGCGAGGTTATTGTATCAACTTTTCTAAAGAAAAATGAGAGTTATGTAAGCGGAGAAGGACAACGATTAGCTGTGAGGGTCTGAATTTTTTTTAGATGGCTGTATATTTTTTTATATGCCTTAATTATGCCAATACTTTACTCCAATGTGATGTGCATTTGTTTGTAGGAAAAAATAGTAGAGCATTTGCCTGAAGATCAAGAGCATGTTGCAATCGAAGGTATTCATTCAAAATTCTTGGCTCATCCAGATGATGCAATTGGAAAAGCTTGTGGTCTTGAGAATGGTAAGCGAGTACGTGGTTTTAGTAATACTGCATGTCCCAGTGGTTTTGGTAAGTCAAAACGCATCTTTGGAGGGGGAATATGCAGAAGTTCTAGCAGTGCTTCGCAACAGCATATTATTGCAGATTTAGAGAGGCAACTTCAAGAAGCTAAAAATCAAGTGGCAGCTCTCCACAAATTTCTACAACATAAGTACGGTGATGATGTACCTACCTTTTCTGATTTTGTGCCACACATTCAGTCGGATTGATGCACCTCATGTCATGTTTATTTTAATAATAATTTATATCTAGTTTATACTGTTATTAGAGATACTTTTATTTTTTGTCGTACAGAATCATAGAAATTGGTTTTTGTTATTTCTTTACTATATATATGAACAATTCATATGCTTTACCGTTATTACTTAGTTTGCTATTTTTTTGTTTTAATAGTTATTATCGTTGCTTTGATGGTTTTTATTATTATAAAATATTTTTAACATGTTAGTATATATATAGAAATAAATATATGCAATAACAATTTAAAAAAATATATTCAATTGGTAATTATGGCTGAGAGTTTTTTTAATTAAAAAAATTAGCTACGGATTTATGTGTTGGTAAATAGCCCATTAATATTGGCAACGGAAAAAAGCGTGGAAAAAAACCCAGCCTGCCAAATATTTCCTGTACATGTTTTTTTTGCCGTAAAAAAAACCATGGCTAAATAACCTAACAATGTTTAACCATTGAAAAAATGTGGCAAAAAAGCCCAGCCTGCCAATATTAGCCACGAAAAAATTGTTACAAAATTATACTTGTTGTCATTTAGCCATGGTTTAGAGTGTGGACAATAATGTAAAAACCGTGGCTATTCAAATGTCTCCACGGATCACAAAAGTGTGCCTAACAGGCCGAAAACCGTGGCTAACTGAAAAAGTGTCGCCCTTGTTAGCCACGGATATGTATTCATTATTAATGTTTAATCGCCACAAATTTTCTTGGTTTTAGTCATAGTTTTTTCCATGGCTAATCACTGCGTTTCGGTAGTGTTACGTGAAGATATCAACAATCTAATATAGAATTCCAACTCCTGACAGAAGGTAAACAAATAACACTAAGGTGTTGTTGGACACAATGCAATTGTTCTTTATATGTGTTTCACTCGATTTTTGGTATATCTCGATAGGGGGTCGAATCGAGCTTGTATCAGGATCTCAATTCGGGGAAAAGATACTATTCCTCTAAAAAAGAGTGAGCTCGATCCGAAAATTTCTTAGTAATAGTGTCGAAGTGACTTGCGTCAAAATTACTAGTGACAAATTTATATTGAAAATGGTAAAATAAATAAATAAATAAATAAATAAATAAATAAGTTTAAAAACAATGAAAAATAAAATTAAATCGTAAAGAAAAGAGAATAATGACAAAATATAAAGAAATGAAAGACAACTAATCAAATAAACAAAAGAAAACAAGTAACAAGTTGACTTCTAATACTCACATGCACTTGCACTCTGTTTTTTCGTTGCGTCGCGGAGACTAGGAATTTTATGAGTGTTTGTGATGATCTAGTGTTCTTGATTGAAGTCCTATAACTCTTCTGAGCTTCTACTATTTATAGGCCATGGATATGGTCTTGTCATAGAGCACGTTGTCCACTATCATACTTCTCCCTTTTTATCAGTCATGACATTGCCTTGACTATCAAGAATATTGACCCCCAAGTTTGACACCCACGTCTTCTTTGGTCTTCAAGTCCCACGTTTTCTTCAACTTGCTCCTCAAACCTCGCATCCATGTCTTCGACTTAACTTGAAGGTCGAGCAGCAAGCCTTGATGCTCAGGGAAAGTTACTAACTACCTTTTGCCTTCGACGTTCTTTGTACCATCTTTCTTTGTCTTAGCTTGCCTATTTCTGCTTCTGTAGTTGAAACCATTGGCAGTCAAGATGCCTTCTTGTCGAGAAAAACTCATTTTTTACCAACAAATTTCCCTTTTAAAACTTTTTATTTTTTTCAAAAATACAAGTTTTAATATTCCTTGTACCAGGCATTGCAACCTTTTCAAATTATCAAAATTTGAAAGGACAGTTACGCATCATTCAAAATGACATGCGCTTTTCTTGGAATACATAACGTTCCCTAGGCTTTAATGAGCCGTTTCTTGAATAGAGTACTCCTCACTCCATCATTACTTTTGCAATCAAATAATCTCCAATTTTCAAAAACCTTATCCTTAGAAAACCCTAATCTCTTTTCTCACTAAACAACATGTCTTCTATAGCTTCCCAGTATATGCCTTACTCAAGTTCTCTGCTAGCTATTACTGCTGCTTCTTCTTCGGCAACCATGGTTGCTGCTCCTCATCCTCGTGAGGAAGGTTATAAATTCATTCCCCTTCCTCTATTAATGGCTAAAGTGGCATAGTTCTACAACGAAAATGGAGCTTTGAGAGCCCTAAACCCAAAGGCAGAGACCTCTGATCTCTGGTGTCGTCGGATATTCCTGCCATTCTCAGTTAATGGAGTTATGGATTCCTTCTTAGGCCCAAGAATAAATTGATTCTATTTCTTCTTTCTTTCCATCACACCCAAATAATTTACCATTGGTTTTCTGCAAGAATGTTAAGGGTTCATACTTTGCTGGTCGAGTCTTTAGAATTGTTCCCCCTAGGGATTTGAGCCCCTTTTTTTCGACCTGGATGTCTTGACTTGCACCTTTGTATAAACTGATGTAGGAATTTCTGAATATTGTGCATGCCTTAGAATTAGCTACCTTCAACCTTTCTTACATTGCTCATTTACTAGGAGCTAGTTTATACTTTTGGTGTTCTACCACTAATAACTTTCATTTTCCATATGGAATATTGGTCTGACTTTGATGGACATTTCGACCCTAAACGGCTTACCACTCAATGGTGAATTCGTATCATGGTCGACCGATTACCTTGAGGATGCTTTTAACATTAATTTCAACTCAAACTCCATATCAAGCGTCATTCAAAACAACATGGGTTCTGATGAAGACTCTATTTCTGACAGTGAGCATGTAGCTTTTCTCTTACTTTGGCTCAACTCCTTTGTCTTCTTCTCAAAATAAATCTAAATTCAAAAGAACAACTACTTGCCCCTGGCTGTTATGCTTCATCACAAAAAACTCATCAACCTTCCTGCCTTGATTCTGGGTCAGCTTTATGAAACACTTTCCTTGATTGTTGGTGAAATTTGACAAGGAAATCCTTTGATAAACCCTTTTGGTCCCCTCTGGATTGTAAATTTGTGGCTCAAACCTGTTCTTGAACCTCGACTCACAACTTCTGATTCTAAATTTCCTAACACTCCAATCGATGGTATTCATCATTCCCAACTTTCATGGATGAGACCAAAGACCATGTCTCCCATTGGTGCCTTTGGACACCTTGTTAGGATTCTGTTTGATATTAAAGAAGACCACAATATTTCTTATTTCCCAAACCGATTCCCATTTCAACCCATTTCTATTTCGTGCCTTAACTCTTTTACTCAAGGTTTTGAAAACCGAACCGGTTATCGAATCATTTTAGTCACTGGTTCACTGGTTTATTGGTTCAACCGGTTCAACCACGGTCTAATCGGAAAAACCATTTAATAATAAAATAATAAATAAATTATAAATAAATGCCTAACACATGTTTGTAGTCTAATACAAACTTAGTCATTCCATAAGAAAATCATCACCATCTATAACAAAATGCAATTCCAATCACTGAATACTATTTAATAGGTCAACACTGCTCAAACAAAATGCAATTCTAATCATTTAATAAGTTAATACTCTACAATCTTACAACTGAGTAGCAAGACCTCTTCTACGATTAAGCTCAATCTAATCACCGAACCAAACCTTCTCAAAACATAATAATTATCAAAATTTATCACAATCTAAACTCAAGCTCAACCTAATTACTGAACCAAACCTTCTCAAAACATAACAATTATCGAATCACAACTAAACTCATCTAACAAACAGCTCAAAACTCTAGGCCATCAACAAACACCAACTAACATAGGAAACAAAGATCAAAGATATCATCAAATTGAAAAATAAAATAAAACAAAATAACGTTCATAAGAGTAATGGATTTAAGGTGAATCGAAGAGCTTCATCTAATATGTCTTCTCCATGAATCCTAAGATGTGAAGCTTCATATAAGCTTAAGAGTCCCTCAACATCTGTGGCAAATTTTTCATTGAAATTAATAGCATAAAATAATAGGTTAATACTATCATCCATAACTGAAATTAATAAATCATTCACAAAATTAAAAACAGCAGCAGAACCACCAGAAAATTAATAGCAGCACAAAATGAATACTACCAACAGCATTTAGCAACAAAAATTATCATTCAGCAACAAACTGCATTTGATTTGATTTCCATTTTAGCATTAAGTAACAAACATAACAAAATAGTAACAAGTAATCCCTAATAATTTATCAGTAATAGTAACAATTTATCCCTAACAAAATAGTAACAGCTTATCAGTAGCAATTTATCATCAATCAATAAGCCAGTAACAGAGTTAATCAATCAAGAGCAGGCCAGAACAAGCCAGAGTAGTGAGCAAAGCCAATCAACTAAGAACAAGCACTAAGCACTGACAGAGCATCCAATCTCAAGCATAAAGTAAAAAAAGAAAACAGCACCGCATCACTTAATCAATAATCATCAAGCAATGAAAACAAAAACACTAGAAATGACTATCACTGACCATCGAAGAACAAGCACGAACAGGGTTTGATTTCTGAACAGACAATAATAAAACACGAAGAACAAGCACTAGCAGTGAGCATCGACCTTCGACGGACGACGGAGAGTTGTTAAGCGTGCGAACGACGGTGACCAGGAGAACATTGCTTTTAAAACATTGCTTTCACGGTCAGACCAGTTCAACTGGTCGGTCCAGTCCGGTTTTTAGAACATTGCTTTTACTAGCTCTCAGCCAGAGAATCAGTCAATAGTCGATGATATGTGGGCTAGGATCTTAACTCCTCGAATCCTTCCTGTTGGCTTACCTCATGAATCAACATGGGCTCTTAAAAAGAAACTGGTCATTTCTTCTTCCCAGTACATAGCTTAACAGTTTGGATTGGCCTAAGCCTTTCTTTCTTCTCTGTCTCTCAATCCTGAGGCACAAATGATTTATTATAAGGTATCAGAGAGAAAAAAAATTGACAAGATGTTTGAGATGAACCCCAAAGGATGTCGGCTTAATACTAGTATTTGAATATCAATTGTTGTTTCTTGTCGACTCCTGATTTTTCATGGATGGTGGTCAAAATATTTTTCTACTCATTATACATCTGTCAATCAAGCCCTTTCCTATATGATTTTTCCTACTGTGCAGACAGTGTCAAAGAAAACCAAAGGTGAGTACATAAAAGAAATCTTTTTCTTTTCAAGTACTTCACAGGCATTACTCGACTCACCTTACCATTTTGATTTCTTTAGTTACTCAACAGACACCTATCACTCTACTGACCCATAACCAATTGAGGAAAACTGGGATACTGATGAAGACGTATCCCCCAAGAAAAATACCAAACAAGGGGAGGTCGAAGAAGAGGAAGGTCGAGTGGTGCAACCCTTACCTCAAAGAAGCGTGGTCCTATTGATATTCTGATGAGAGTTGAAACACCAAAGTTTCAAAAAGTCTGACCTGTAACCTCGACGGTATATGCTTAACGATGTCTGTAGCAACTGTTTTCACCTTGTAATTGTAATTTTTTATTGTTTTCTAATATATTGCAGTCGAGGCAATCCCAGAAAGGGACTTCCTCTCAAATTATTGATATCGACAATCTTTCTTATCGAAAAGTGGATCAGCCAGTTCATGCTGAAACAGAATTCCTTCAGCCTATTTAGACTACTTAGATTGTTAGTCCATCTACTCCTGTTCTGACTTTGACTCAGAATCCATCATCGACAATAGCATCTCATACTTCGACCTCATCTCTACTAGTACTTCTTTTGTTTAGATTTTCAATGTTAAGTTCCTTTCGACTACCACTTGATCTTTATATTTTTGCCCTCTTCAAATTCGCTATATGCCTATTCCTAGTGATGTTGAAACTCACCAGGAATCTGGGCCACCATATGGATTAGGATCGACTGTTGCAACTGCCACTATTGTTTCTGGACATTAGACACACAAATTCATCAAAATGTTGACACAAAAATTCGTCGATGAAGATATTATTCTCGTACTGTTGACATAGAAATTCGTCGATCAAGATACAGAACCACCTTTTTATGTTCCTTCTCCGAAAGCTGGAGAGTTGGATTTCTATGATATCGGCTTTGACTTGGAAAATATCCTGTCTGAAGCTCGACAGGTTTATTCCTCTGAAGGAACTATGGGGATGTTTTCTGGTCCACAATTGAGCACTCTTATCCCTCAAGTTAGGAAGTCGACTCAGGTAGCGTCAACTAAAGAAGAAGAAGTTATAGAAGAAGTCTCTTACCCTGTGCCCACAGGTCTAGATCCTCAAGTTGTCGATAAAATCAACATTATTCTCGATTTCTTGAACCATTCCATTGAGGATCTTGATGACAATACTGTCTTAAAGGCTCGACTTACTGATACGCTTGGCTCATTTATTGAGGACGTCTCCTCTCATTTTTCCAGACTTCGTGATGCTGACCAAGAACTGAACAAGTCACTTGAGACTTTAGCTGACTATGATACTCAGATAAAAAAAATGACACGGCTAAGTCTCAGGTCATTAAGGTTTTGTTGGAGGGTCAGGTAAAAGAATGACAAATGGTGTCGAAGATTGCAGCCTTAGAGAAAGAATTGGTTGATCTAAAATTAGGAACAAAAGTTACATCAACTAATGTTACTCTTTCTCTTTGACTGGAAATGATTGGAAAGGCTCATGCTTCCAAACTATCAAGTCGAGGTTCTTTAGTCGAAGCAGTTAATCAAGCCACTGATGCGGAATTTCGAATACCACAAATTAACCGGCAGGTACACTAGGTCGTACCAAGTAATAACTCAGGTGAGTGCCGATCCCACGAGGATTCATGAATTAAGCAACAATAGTTGAGTGATTAGGCTAGTCAGACAAGCTAAATTGAGTAGTTTCAAGTTCAAATAGCATAAAGTAGTAAATCAAAAAGTGCAAGAAAGCAAATAGTGAATAGTTGGTGAAATTAATATGAAATTAATATGAGAAAATAGCTAAGGCTTTAGAGATGTTTAAATTTTCGGATTAACAATTCTTATCTACTACTTTAATCAAACAAAGGTTCAATTCATGGTAAACCTTAAGTGATTAAACCCTAATTTCTTAGTAATTTAATCTCATCTAACTCAATCAACTACCAATTCCTTGGTTACTTAATTCAAATTAAAAGATTAAGTACAATTCTAGTTTATTAGCTATACAAACCCTAACTACCCAAAAATAAGGAGATTATATGTCATATATCCTGTTAAATCTAGATAATTAGAGAGTTATGAGGAATTGATTCCAAGCTTTAATTCTAGTGATATAATTTTTCTAAGATTCAACAAGAATTCAAATAGAAAAAGAGTTATCTTTCAATATACTCTAATTCCTAGGATGAAGAACGAAATCACTCCTTGAATTTAAATCAGTGCATTGATTAAGAGTATATTGACAATAGTATTAATCTATTAAAATAAACAGAGCTCTTAACTTTAAGAATGGAGGTTTAGTTACTGACGACTCAAAGAAAAACCTTGAGTTCTAAAAAGTGTAAATTGCAGAATGAGGAAGAAGAAGAAAAGAGAGCCTGAAGGGCTGAATCTTTTCTCCTTTTATATCTAATCCTAATTGATCTAAAATTAAAATTCTAAAACCCAAAAAATTATCTTTTCTTAATTTAAATATTAAATTTAAAAGCTAAAGAGCCTTCCGTGGAACTTGATGACACGGGACTGGCGCTAAACGCCAGGTAGTGGTGTTTAGCGCCACCTTCACAGAATCATTGTACAAATTACGAGGCCTTCGACGCTAAACACAGAGCCGTGGCATTAGCGCCATGATGCCAAAGAGAAAGCATACACTATTATATTTCGTTGGAAAGATCTAAAAGTTGGATTTCTAATGCTGGTAAAACCGCGTCATTTAGACCTCTATAACTCAATTTATGCTCGTTGGAGTGTGAGGAGGTCAGGATTGACAGCATCCACGAATTCTCTTTGCACTTGTCTTCAATTCTTGGTTCTTCCTTGTTCTTTTGCTTCTCTTTTCCTAACATTTCCCTACAAGAATCATAAAACCAAAGAAATCAAAGTACTAATAGAATAACCTTGAAAATCATATAATTATTAAGCAAAAGTAACAAGTTTTCTATAAGAAATGCTAATGAAAAGTGCTTAAGATGCTCACGTATCACAACACCAAACTTAAATTCTTACTTGTCCTCAAGCAAGTAAAGAATCATGGCTTAGTCATCAAGCTTTTCAATATTAAAATATAAGGGTGAATGGTTGCAATCCAAATGAGTTTTGTTAGTCATTTCACTTATTCATAATTCAACACTGTTGGTTAATCTTTCAAGACCTCTGTCTGGATTAGATTATAGAATCCTTCCTTGAATCATCACCTTTAAGCAAGCTTATTTACTTTCTTTCCACAATTTATTTTCATTGGGTGCTTTGCACTTTAAGCGTAGCCGTGACTCTAAATGTTTTGTCTCAAGCTTTGCTTGATACAGAAACACCACAAGCACATAATTGGGGAGCTCTTTGAGCTTACCATGTCCATTTAATATTTTCCATCATTGGTGCTCAGAGCCTTTAGCTTTCTCCTTTTGGAGGGGAGGGGTGCTTTTCTCCTTGAGCCTAATCGTGACTCTAAATGCTTTGTTTTCAAGTCTTTGCTTGATATAAGCACCACAAGCACTTGATTAGGATGCTCTTTGGGCTTATTTATCTTTCAATTTTCTTAGTTAGTGGTACTCAGAGCCTTTGGCTTTTCTTTCAACCCCTTTTCTTTTTTTATTACATGTTGCTCCTTCAAAGCTTTGTCAAGTGTAAAGATTCCATAATAGTCCTCTATACTAAGGCCTCAAGCAAGTTGGCTCAGCTTGTTGTGTTGAACATTCTTAGTTAGTTTGACCTTTGAAACTCACATTGTCATGCTCTTTATGATCAATCCTTTTTTCTTTTTGTTCTTTCTTGGCACATGATACTTTTTCACATTTAGGAGCAAGCACAATTATAATTGTTATGTTGTGATGGACAAGTAATGATATGCACTTGGTTAATAGGAATTCTAAATGCTTTATATAAGATAGAACAAGATAACATATGCATATAATTAAAAAGGAAGGAAGCGATTAGAAGTCAACAACCTTAGTTCTCATTGCCATCCACTTTACTATCTTCCTCTTCATCATCCTTTTAGGCTATGTAGAGTATAATCTCCAATACCAAACTTAGAATAATTTCTTGTCCTCAAGCAATAAAGAAAAATAGTGGTGATGGAAATATGAATAATCATGATTATCTAGTAGAAATAAGGAAACAAGGCAGAAGCTCATTCAAATAAAACAAACAAAAATTAAAAACAAAACCAAAGTAAAGGTAAAATAAAGGAAAATAAACATGTTGCGTGATAATGTATTGGCACGAGGAGAGTGGACCTTGCATGGGTGAAGTGTGGCAATACCAAACTTGGTGTGAGAACAACAAACTTAGTGTGACAATCAATGAAAGGCCGGGCCAAGTACCCAGTGAAATGCAAGCATCATGTTGGTGTAGCAACACCAAACTTAATCCATGAAATACATATGCAACATGAAGCAAAGCAAAAAGAAAAATGAAAAGAAATTACTTAACATTGGGTTGCCTCCCAACAATCGCTTCTTTAACATCACTAGCTTGACGGTTGGTTCTTGAACTTTCTTCCTCTTCTTCCAGTTGGTTAAGAGAAATGACTTCAGCGGACATGAAAAGAAAAAAGATACCCACCAAAAGGTAACCCCCATACAATTCTCTGATTCACTATGACTAAAGAAAGCATATTCAAGTGTTGGGAGAGAAGACTTCAAATCGAATGTGGATGGTGCATTCAAATTTTTCTTCCCCGAAGCTTGCATTCATGGATTTAAAGGGACTTATATGGCTTCCTCCTTAATTATTGGAATGTGCAAGCATGGAGTGTGTATGGCTTCCTCCTTTTTTGTGCATCTTTTTCTTCTTCCATGTGTGAGGGTGGAGAGTTTTCTAATTCATTGGAGTATGAACTCCTTTGATTGATTTTCTCTCTTTCTTTTGTAGGATCTTACATTGTATCTCTTGGGAAGAAATTTGCTTGTTTCTCTACTAGGTGCTTGGTAATCAACTCCAGATATTTTTCTATATTTTTAACACTCATTTTCATATCATGTATGCAACTTTGAGTAGTATTGTTTAATTCTTTCACAGCAAGCTCAAGAGATGATCGTTCTTGATATGAATAAAAAGATAATGGTCCTTGATATGAATAAAGAGGTGGCAGTTTTTGATATGAATAGAGAGATGATAGCTTTTAATGGATGGGATATAGGACGCTGAAGTGTCTTTGTGCTTGACTTTCCTAACCAAAATATGGATAGTTTCTCCATCCACAGTAATATGAGTCATTCCTTGAGTGGGAATAGCAACTCATGTGGCCTCTCTCCATTATTTCCCTTAGCATAAAACACCAAACAGGATTAAACGCACTATGTGGTAAAAAGGAAAGAAAGTGAAGAGAATGGAAAGGAACATTTTTGTTTTTTTTCTTTTGAAGAAAAAATAGGAAAAAAAGAAAAAAAAGTGTCTAATCTAGGTAATCAATTAACTGGTAGTTATTCACCACAATTGATCCCCGACAATGGTGCCAAAAACTTGATGCAGAATTTTGAATACCACAAACTAACCGGCAAGTTCACAGGGTCATACCAAGTAATAACTCAAGTGAGTGAGTATCGATCCCCCGAGAATTAATAGATTAAGCAATAATGGTTGACTGATTTGGCTAGTCAAACAAGCTAAATTGAGTAGTTTCGAGTTTAAATAGCATAAAACAGTAAATCAAAGAGTGCAAGAAAGCAAATAATGAATGGTTGGTGAAATTAATATGAGAAAACAGTTAAGACTTTGGAGATGTTTAAATTTCCAGATTAATAATTCTTATCAACTACTGTAATCAAACAAAGATTCAATTCAGGGCAAACCTTAAGTGATTAAACCCTAATTTCTTAGTAATTTAATCTCATCTAACTCAATCAACCGCCAATTCCTTGGTCACTTAATTCAAATTAGAAGATTAAGTCCAATTATACTTTATTAGCTACACAAATCCTAAGTATCCAAAAATAAGGAGATTATATGTCATGTATCCTGTTATATGTAGATAATTAAAGAGTTGTGAGGAATTGATTCCAAGGTTTAATTCTAGTGATATAACTTTTTCAAGATTTAACAAGAATTCAAATAGAAAATGGTTTATCTTCTAATATACTCTAATTCTTAGGATGAAGAACAAAATTACTCCTTGAATTTAAATCAGTGCATTGATTAAGAGTAGACTGACAATAGTATTAATCCATTAAAATAAACAGAGCTCCTAACCTTAACAATGGAGGTTTAGTTGCTCATGGCTTGGAGAAACTAAATTTAAAAACTAAAGAGCCTTTCGTGGAACTTGATTACACGTGCCGGGCACTAAACGCCGAGTAGTGGCGTTTAGTGCCACCTTCACAGAATCATTGCACAAATTACAAGACCCTCGGCGCTAAATGCCGAGTCATGGCGTTTAGCACCATGATGCCAGAGAGAAAGTATGGACTATTATATACCGTTGGAAAGCGTTAGAAGTTGACTTTCTAATGCCGCTAAAACCACATAATTCGAACCTCTATAGCTCAAGTTATGATTGTTGGAGTGTGATGACGTTAGGGTTGACAGCATCCATGAATTCTCTTTGCATTTGTCTTCAATTCTTGGTTCCTCCTTATTCTTTTGATTCTCTTTTCCTAACATTTACCTAAAGAATCATGAAACCAAAGAAATCAAAGTACTAATAGAATAGTCTTGAAAATCATATAATTATTAAGCAAAAGTCACAACTTTTCTATAAGAAATGCTAACGAAAAGTGCTTAAGATGCTCACACATCAATCACTAATGACCAAGAAGCAGCGCAAGAGTCCTCAAGCTTGGACCAAGGTCAACAGGATCTGAAACTTATGTTTAGGAGCTTACTTTAGCTCTCTTTTGCACTTATTTTGTTTGGCATTTTCCACTAGTGACGATGGTATTTTTCAGATACTTACCATTTATATGTATGGTTCGACTATTATTTGTATCTCTTATAACATAAGCATCGAAAACTTCTTTGATTTCAAAGGGTCCTTCCTAAATTGCCAATCAAAACTTTATTATTTCAAAGTATGAAACGATAGGTTTTAATGAATCACGTGCTCCTTATTTGCCTTTTTTAAAACTTTTGAATTTTGAAAGATGGTTACAAGAAGATGAAACGGTTCGCACATTTCTGGAAATGTTATAATGTTTCTAATCAGATTTAATTGTCTTTTATTGATTCAAACCCTTTTATATTCCTAAGTCTTCATCATTGTTCATCACTCTTATTTTTCAGTGAACACTTCTTGAAAATTCTTCATCTTCCACGAAACTTTTCTCATTTTCTTGCAAATCCTTCTCCATTTGAAAATTTTATTTCCATGGCTACTCAATCTGGTCTTCACTCCAGTAGTACTCCAGCCGTTATAGCTGCTTCATATTCATCCACCACTATAGCTGCAACTACTACCACCAACATTTCCGTTACTAACTCTACTACAGGAACAACATGGCATCTGCCTCTGTCTCTGTAATACCCTAAAATTTAAATCCTTATGCTTAAGTCATAAGTCAATGATATTACGGTGGTACGACTCTCAGGTGAATTTTAATATATAAATATAGGTAAATTCGAAAGGAGTATTAATCGAGAAGCCTGAAAAGAGTAGAAATAAAATCGCGAAGACGTATCACTCACGTTTCGACAACAAAAAGATAAAACGTGAAGCCGAAAGTGATATACGGACAAGGCATAAAGGAGATTAAGAGATAGTTAACATATAGATATATATAACATAAGTAAATAACCACTAGTCGCGACCCGCAAAGTTTAGGCCGGCTAGGGTACAGTATGAAAGTAGTTGACAACAGTATATCCTAATCTCTCCCAAAGGAAACATGAGAGCCTCTATAGGCAAGTTCAAAAGAGTTCAATACATAATATAATCTTTTCAAAACAAAGGTGGATATATTCTAAGCAAAACACGAAGTAGAGAAAATAAAGATCTTCGTCGTCTCCCAGGCGAACGACAGCTCACTTCTGAGCACCTGGACCTGTATCTGAAAAATAAGAGATATATACGGAATGAGAACCCCGGGCCCATGGGTTCCCAGTACGGTAAAAGTGCCAAATAAATACAATGCACTATAATAAAAACTCACTAAGCATCCTAAACTTCTTCAACAATTATCCATCCTAGGTTCTCGCTAATCCATGAATAGGCAACTGTCATAAAGGAGTGCTAAAACTAATTCATGTTTCACATGTTTCCGAACTCATTGACTCTTCCACGAATCAGACTCAGAATCATAAACAAAACCATCACCAGTTATTCTAACTCAGCAATTCTGTATCAATACATCATACCCTCGCCTGGAGCTAGTGAAACCACATCACTGTGTCTACCCAGGGAGCTCAAATTATCTCATCAAGAACAGTCCTCAACATCCACCGACACCAGCATGAGGGGCCCCTCAGTTGTACAAGCACAAGCAATACAGGCAAGTAATACACAAATAAGGTACAAGTAGAACAAGTAGCACATAATCAGTTAACATAGCATATATGATGTAGAAATCCAAAACAAATAGGCAAACCCAAACAATTCAAACATATGCAAATGATGTATGCCTGCCCTATGGCTGATGATATCATCTGTCGGTTATATAGCCAACCCGACATGTCCTGGTAGCTAACCATTGGACAGAAACACCCCTTGCGGAGCAAGTAGGCTTGAGCTATAACCTCCTTGCTACTACCCACTCAACCCAGAGCCAGTGAAATAACCATTACTGCGGCTACTACCCAGGCGGGTGTTCAAAAGCTCAACTTGGAGCGAGTGGATTCACCACTACTGTCGCTACTACCCAGGCATCACAATCTCTGACCTAGAGCAAGTGGGACAAACCACAACCCTTGCTACTGCCCAGGATCTCAGAATATACATTCGTTCAGTTTAAAAGCAATCCTCATTGTTATCAAATCTCAAACATTAACCTGGAGTAAGCGGGACGAACCACCACCCCTTACTACTACCCAGGTATCACAAATACGTTCATTCAAAACTCCATAATTAAATTCATTTATCATAAACATTCTCATACCCGGAGCAAGTGGACAACGCCACTGCCTACTACCCAGGTTTACACATCACATTTCAATATTTTCCATTATTATCCATTTAACACATTCATTCATTAATCATATATGCATTTATACTCAGCCATAATCAATAATGGCTTTGCCGTAATCCGATAATAACTCAGCCATCCGGCTCATGGTTCAATCAAGAACCAGCCATTTATCAATAAATATAGCCCTTCGACTCATGGCATACACGGTACTTCCACCGTTATCTTCCATATCTCATATAATCATCTTTGATCATCATTGATCACAGCTTTTCCCCTTGCTTCATTCGCAAGTTATCACATCTCCTAGCTCCTTCCTCATTGCTAGGCATATCATAAAGATTTAATACATAAGAGGTGAGATCAAAGGCTTAGAAGTATGAGATTTGGCTTTTAAAACTCAAAAATCAACTTTGGTATGAAAACAGGACCACGCGCACGCGTACTTCACGCGCACGCGTGGATGGCCACAAAGCTCATCGATGCGTATGCATCATACACGTGGACGCGCGGATTGAAACACAGCCAGACGACATGTACGCGTCAGCCACGCGTACGCGTGGGTGCATTTGTGCCCCAGGCACAAAACTGGCACAATTCTGGCACAACTATCAGAAAAATGGCTGGGCATTGGGTGCAGCGCATCGACGCGCATGCGCACACCACGCGCACGCGTGGATTGTGCCTTCTTGAAGAACGACGCGTACGCGCCAAGTGCGCCTACACGTGGAGGGTCATTCTGCTAAAAATTTTCTAAATTAAAAGCTGCAGAATTCACAAATTCAACTCCCAATCTTCCGACGGACATAACTTTCTCATTTTAAATCGTTTTTCGTCCGTTCTTCGAACGGCATGGACATCCTGGATCCAATTTCACTTTTAAACAAGTTTGGCACAAAACAAAAATCCGCAGTCCAAGTTATGTCCCGTCAAAGTATGCCCAAAAACCATATTTTTACTCAAAACCGCAAAGTGCCATTTTCAAAACAAGCCATTTCCAACTCCTTTGAAAATCAACCAAAACATGCCAATTTCATCCCTTTTCTTTGAAATCAATCAAAGTATATCAAAATCGATATTAAGCCTCCTCAACTCATACACTAATACATTACCACAATTTACAAAACCGCCATATAACTATTTTTACCCATTTCAAACAAATGGCTAAATTACAAACACATTAACATGTCATACATCCTTCCTCATCCCAATTTCCGACAATACTATTTCCAATCAATCATCATTATACATAATCAATTCATACTCACTATCACATGGTTTCACCCACAAATCAACATTAATCATTTCTCAAGCATATATCACAACATACATATCTCTCATGCATCATCATACCATCAAGGCATCAATAATCATGATCACATATATGACCACATAACATACCTCAACCAAACCCAAACATACCTCATCTATACAACTTCACCCAAAATTATCAAATTCCACACTTCAACTCCTCAAACCTTATTATTCAATAACCAATCCAATCATTCATATATTCATTATCTGAAATTCATCCAATCACCTGTGTCATCATACAATGCACACATCAACTTACCTTCTTTACCTCTTTCCGGACTCCGGCCCAAGATTCACGGCCTCCGGCCCAAGTTCACAATTTAAATGCATAAACCACAAATCAATACTCATTACCCAATACATCAAATTCTCAATACACCAAGCATACAAGGCCACACAATTTTCAACCCAATCATTAATTCACATTACATACCAACTATGCATATTAGCACCAACCATTTATATAATCCAAACTTATTTCTAGGGGCATCTAGCCTAGGAATTCTCATCATACCACACAGTACTTAAATGAAACTTAAACCGTACCTCTTGTAGCCAAACCAATTGAGCCTCTTCTATGAAAGTCTCCACCAACCCTTAGCTCCAAGCCTCATCAAAGCTCCATAAGCAACACCAACCTCCTAATTGTGCATCAAAATGACCAAATACACTAACATAACCAATTTCACATACATACATCAACCTAAGGCTCATAAAAATGACAAATTACAAGGGTTTGAGCACTTCTTACCTCAGCCCATATGAGGTAGGAATAGAACCCACTTAGAATCCATGTTGGAGTATCCCTAAATACCCAAAATCACAAGATTTCAACACTAACTACTCAAAAACGTGTAACAGCGGGAAATTTCGAAAACTGGGCAGAGATGAATAGAATACTCACCACAAAACTTAGATAGAATTGTAGAGGATGAGAAGAGCGACGCGTGACCGCAAACGTCTTGTCAATCGGAGCTCCGTAGCTCAAGTTATGGTTGTTTGAAAATCAAAGAGAGTTAGGTTTTCTCTCTTCTCTTCTCTCTTCTCGATTCAGCGCCCCAACCCTTCCTTCTAGGGTAAAATGAGCTAAAATGTTCATAACTAATGTTTATATATGTTGGGTCTTGGACCCACTTAGGCCCGGTTCACTTATTTTTGTCCGTTGGCCCAATTATGGACCAAAACCTTTAAGATTAGCGCTCTAAATCGCACTTCAAATATTTCTACCTCCCCTAATTATAATTTCTCATTTCTTAATCTTATTTACTCATAATCAATTTTCTCAACTGCAGTACCAGACAGGTCTCAGCCGGTACTGCTAGTCAAAATTCCACTGCGCGCTTTTACGCAGAAAACTATGTTTTCCGACTCGGAAAAATTCACTGAATCCAAATATCATATTTAAATCATCAAATTCCAATTGCCAAATCTTCCAACCATATTTGCTCCTATTTAACTTATTATTTAATTAATTTTGGTTAGACCAGGTATTACAGTCTCTGCCTCCAGAGATGCTACTGTTGCTCCAAGTGGAACCTCCGCTACTATCGCTTCTTCATCCCAGGAGGGTGATGATGACGTACACATTGTAGGTCCTCCACCTCTGGTGACCAATATGTCACAATTTTATAATGATGATGGAACTTTAAGAGCTCCCAATCCAGACGTAGAGATCACCGTTTTATAGCGTAGCCAAGTACTACTCCCCTTTCAAGTTTTCAATGTCATATTTCATTCTTAGCCCTAATCTCTACCTTGGAGCAATTCGAGTCGATTTCATCATTCTTTCCAACTCTCCCTGAACATCTTCCTCTAATTTTCTGTAAAAATGTAAAGCCACTGAGGCGGGTAATCACCGGTTCAGAATTTTCACAAGTTTAAAAATCAAGTATGTCGCAAATATAGTCTAAAATGACAACCAACTTACAATCAAAGTTTATAAAATTGTCACAATTTAAATCAAATAATTGGGAGTTGAATCCCGGGTTTCTCCCTTGGACTTGCAATTAAATGCACATCATTGGTTATAGAATTTGGGGGGTTTGAATATAAATGCGGAAAGGTAAGGTAACTAGAAACTAAAGAGCAACCAACAATAAAATTGTAATAAGAAAAGGGCAATAAGCAAATAAAAAACTATCTAGTAAGCATGCAATTGAGATGGCAACAATTAAGAAGTAACTACACTAAGAAGCAATGGAATTAAATTAAAAGGACTAAGAGAATAGAGTCAATAAACCCTAAACCATAAACTCTAATCAACAAATCCTAATCAACTTATCAATCAAGTTTGATAAAATATTAACGTTAGTGGAAACCAATTCAACTAACAACCCTAAATTAACAATCGATATTGGACATTGATAACTCAAGGATCCCTAATTACTCAACCCCAAGGCAAGAATTCATAAATCTACTCATTGGTTAAAGTAAATATTTTATCAAACACTTGTGAGCAATAAGAGAAAAAATTATGAAATTGTGAAAATTGATCAATATTAAATCCAATTACTACCAACTATCAACAATAGCAACTGAATTAACACATATAAAACATAAGAACATCAATGCATCAATAAAAGTTCAAAATTAACAAGGTTCATGAACTAAGAAAATAACAAAGTAATTCAAAGATGACTCAAGGGAAATTCTAAGGAAAATTAAAGAGAATAACAAAATTAAAGCAAAACTATAACTAAAAAAGTTTGGAATTCAAAATTGAGTGCAAAATTGACAAGAACCTGAGAAAAACGTAGAAAAGACCTAGAGTTTCTCTCACTAGAAACTATGAATAATAACTATGAAAAACTAGAATGAATGAATAATCCCCTTGAGTGTGTGTATCCCCCTTTCAATCTAGACCTCCAATACTTCAAAATGAAGCTGAATTGGGTCCAAAATTGCCCCCAAAATTGTGGTCACGTGCTTCCATTAATGAGGCATGTGCTGCATGTAATGAGGCATGCGTACGCACGAATGAGAAAGATGCGTATGCATGGCTGCCAGATCTTCAATTCTTCATTTTTTTCATGATTTCTTTATTTTTGCATGCTTTGCTCCATCTTCCAAGCCATTCTTGCCCTGTTAAACTTGAGATCACTCAACAAATACATCACGACATCGAATGCAATGAAAGTGAATTAAAATTAACAGTTTGTTGGTCCAAAAAGCATATTTTTAACTCTTAAGCAGAATTTAGGAAAAAATCATCATAGCATGCATTCTTGGTGAATAAATGCAAGATAAGTTGATAAACTCCATGTTTTCTATCGAAAATTTATCATAAAATAAGGGGTTTATCAGCCACATATTTTGCTAGTCGAGTTCATCATTTTCGACATGGCTGCCGAGGCTTTCTCCAACTTACATCCCTATGGAAATCTCTGGCTATCATATCCGCCCTTCAACTTTTTACTCATGACCTCTCCTATACTGCTCATTTGCTTGGAGCTAGTTTATATTTTTGGTGTCCAGCCACAAATAATTTTTATTTTTTTTATGGGATGATGGGTCCGACCCTAATGGAAATACCAGCTCTAACCAGCTTATCTTCTGATGGAAAAGACGTTTGCTGGACAACCCCATGTCCGAACAATGTCTTTGATATTAATTTTGACTCGACTTCTATGTCGGGCTTCATCCAAAAAAACATGGATTCTAAAGGCGACCCTATTACTGATAGTGGACATGTAGCCTTCCTCCTCTTGTGGCTTAATGCCTTTATCTTTTACACAAAATCAATCCAAATTCAAAAAGTAACTACCTTCCCTTAGCCATCATGCTTCACCATAAAAAAATACATCAAATTTTCCTCTCTTATTCTAGGTCAATTATATGAGACACTAACTTTAGTGGTTAGTAAGATTCGATGAGGAGAATCATCAATCAAGCCATTCGAACCTCTTTGGATTGTCAATCTATGGCTCAAATTGATATTCGAACCTCAACTCACTGCCCTTTCTGAGTTTCCCAAAACATCTTTTGAAGACATTTGACTGACTACTTTTTCATGGTCGAAACCAAAAGGTATGCCTTCTATTAATGCAATTTGTCATTTTATCAAACAACTCCTCCACATAAAAGATAACAATGATTCTTCATATCATCCTAACCTACTATCATATCGAAAGAGCACCATGGGTTACCTCCATTCTCTCACTAGCCTCAAAACAAAAAACCAAGAAGCCTTTGATGAGCTATGGTCGAATACTTTAACTCCTCAAGTCTTTCCTATTGGACTTCGTCATAAGTCGACCATGGCTTTGAAAAACAAACTTGTCACTTATTCCCCAAAATATATGTCAAGGCAATTTGGTCTAGAACAAGCATTACTTTCTCCACTCTCTCTTGAAATTGGGGCCCAAATGGTTCACTACGAAATGTCAGATTTGAAAGAATTCGACTAGATTTTAGACTTGAACCATCAAAGAGTAACTACCAATATCAGAGATATGACCTCAAACTTTGCTTCCTTTTAACCCCTAATTTTTACAAATGGTGGTCAAACTATTATGATGCTCATTGCCCCTAAATGTTTAATTTTATTGTTTAATCTTTTTAGGTCCTTACTTCCCTTATAATTTCTTTATGTTCCAGTTGCGCGACCAATGACCTTAGCGGGTTTTGCTCCCGACTTGAAACCAGTCTAGGAAAATTAGAAATCGGATGAGAAAGCCGCCCCCAAAAAAACAAAGTCCAAAAGGGGTCGAGGTAGAGGAGGATCGAGTGAGGCTACTTTGCCTTTGAAAAAATGGGAAGCTGTCGACATCCTCATGGGGGATAAACCCAATAAAGTACAAAAATATGATCCAGCTCCTCATATCAAGGTACTTTTTGCACTCTTCACCTTTAATTGTTAACTTCAATTGTGCATATTTTAATGATCTATTTCTTCTTTTAGTCAAAACCTGCCAAGCGTAGCTCAAAGTCTCAAGCTGAAACGCAAAGCTACTCCGAGCCAGGTATCGACCCATCAGGTGTCAAAGCTGAAGTTACCCAACCTCTAAAGGTTACTGTCTCTCTGCCTTTCTTAAGTCCATTTCAGCCTACACTGTCAACTGCAACTTTCCAGGCTTCTACTGACTCTCCCATGGTAATTGTACTTGCCTTTTTATTTCTTCTATTATAGTCACATTTTTGCTATATGTAACATATATATTTTCCAAGAAAGTTATATGCCTCTACCAACCAATGCTGAGACCCAGCAGGAGTTTGGTCCTATTTTGACATCAGCTGCAGCTACTTCAACCATTTTTTCTACCCAAAAGCTAGCTGAGATCGAATATGATGAGTCTCCTATCAATGTTCATACTCTTGAGCTGAAGATCTAAACTCTGATGAATTTGACTTAGACCTTGCCAACATCCCTTTGAAAGCTCGATAGGTATACTCTTCCAAAGGGACAAGAGTTTTATCTTCTTCTAGTCAAGAACCTGGAATCCTCCAGTTCAAGACACAACAAACTTATTCCAAGTCATGAAGAAGAAGTCACCTCTCCTAAGCCACAACTTCCACCAGGCTCCGACCCTTCAGTGGTTGAAAAGGCTAGCATTGTTTTTGAATGCCTCAACCATCATTTGGAAGAAATCAACAATAATGCAAACTTAAAAGCTTGATTTTTAGCTGCCCACAATTTTCTGAACAAGAAAATTTTGACCGATGCCTTGATAGCCTTGGAAACTTTCATATAAGATAGAATAGTATAAATAGAATTCTTTTCATTATTACAATAGTATAAATAGAACAAAGATCACCCTTGTTAGAGATCTTTAGCTTATTCGAATGCTTCACTGCTATTTTCTATAAGCTATGAGCAACTAAACCTCCTAAGTTAGGGTTCGGAGCTCTGCTAATTCTCATGGATTAATAATATTACTGTTTCTATTTTAATATGTCTGATTCGATTCTCTTATGCGTTCTCGTTCTTCAATCTCAATGAATTGGGGGTGAACTGTGACATTCATCCTTGTTCTACATGGGTTCCGTGCGAGTCCTGTGTAAGAACCCGCATTTTCACATAAAGCCATTTTAATAAAATAATTTTAAGTGTCCGAGATAGATTCAAAATTTAGAAGTTTTAATTTGAAAATAAAAAGGTGAAATTTGATTTCAATGAATTTTTCTGAGTTGGAAAATATATCTGTTTCAAAAAGTTTTGTAAAAATGCGTACTGCCGGCTAAGCTGGCAGTACCGGCTCTAGTCTGTCCAGTACCGCGTATTGTGGAAAACAATATTTTGAAAATTGATTTATTGTTTTGAAAGGGATAAAAATAATTTAGAATTGAAAACCGGACAATAATCTTAAAGGTTTTGGCTCAAAGTGGGCAAAACGGGCCAAAAATACTAACGGTTGGACCGGACCCAAGATCCAACATATATAAGCTCATTAAATGAGCTGAGTTCATTTCTTCTCCAAAATAAAAGAGGGGCGCGGTTTTGAGGAGAGAAGAGGAAGAAGAGAGCGTACTATTCACCTCCACCTTCTGGGAGCCATAACTTTTGATCCGGAGCTCCGATTGACGAGCCGTTTGCGACCACGCTAAGCTCTCAACGAGATATTTCTTTCTATCTAAGTTTTACTGGTAAGAACTCGAAGCTCAAATCCCAATTTTCTACCCTAAGTTTCTGCACATTTTTGGGTTGGGGTTTTGAGCAAGTTTTGTGGTTTTGTTTGTTTAGGTGATCTCTAGTAGCGGGTAATTATTGAATTTTACCTATAATCTCATTGGATAAGGTAAGGTTCCACTAAACCCTTGTGTTTAGTTATTTTATGTATATTAGGCTTTGATTTGGTATATATATGTGATGTTAGATTGAGTTGTGGTGTTTGTTAGAGTTGGTTGAGGCCTTGGATCAAGCTTGGTGACTTGGTTTTGGTGTTTTGGTGTGTTTGAGAATTGGCTAGTATGGTTTCAATTTTTTTTATGTAATATGCAATATTCATGGACACTTAGGCTAGTTGACCCTATGATAAGATTGAATGTGGTTGATATATGAATAATTATAAGTGAATTAAAGTAAATTATTGGTTGTGTTGGATTATTATGGTTGATGATGATTGTTGGAAATTATTGGTATTGATGAGTATTTATGGTGATTTGTTACATTGATAAATAATGATGATTATGAGAATTTAAGGTAATAAGTTAATGTAAATGTGTGTGGTGGGTTGGAATAAAAGATATTGATGATTATGATATGTAATGATATATTATGATGATGAATGTGGGTTTTGAGTCTTATGGTTGGTGATAATATTGAATGATGTTGATTTGAGTTAATATTGCGAGAGGATGCATTATTGATGTTAAGCTATGATTGATGGTAGATGATAATTATGATGATGATGGGTGGTAATTGAAGTGATTATGTATGAGAAATTATTGTTGATGCGTATGTTGAGTGTGGTAATATGAATGTGGATAATGATTGATAATGTTGAGGTTAAGTGATAAGGATTTGAAGTGGTTGTTGATGTTTGTTGTTGGTTAAAGATTATTTATGATGGTTTTGCATGTTGATGATTAAGAAATTTGATGGTATTGAATAATGTAATTGGGATATTATGGATGGTTGAGTTGGAAAAAGGAAGGGTATGAGCTTTTATGTTGTTTGGTATTGTTGGGTTGTGATTGATTTGGTTTGAATTAGAACTTCTGGTAAAATTGAGGTTTTGTAAGTTTTGGTAAAAGTTGAGTTTTGGCAAAATTCTGCATAATCTATTTTCTGACAGCAGCTTCGGATGCTTTTTGGGAACGATCTAACCATCAAAATTGAATTGGATTAATTTTTCTCGAATCTTTGTGATGTGTAAAAAATTCCAGAAAAATTTGGTTAAAGTTTAACGGTTGGATTAGGAGATATAAAGTTTTAAAGTTTGTTACTTTAAAACTGATTTTTTACTGCTACATAATCAAACCAGCAACTTTCCAAGCCTATACCTCCCAATCCTGACCATAATTTTGAGTGGAATCAAAAAGACATTGAGACTTGGAATATTTTCTTGTTTGTGTCAAACTTTTAGACTATTATAAATTTTGTAGAAGGAGTTGTGCTCCTTTTAAAAATAGAGCTCTTAGCTATTTTGACAGCAAAACTAGTTTTTGAAAGTAAACTTGTAATCAGTATAACTCTCTCCAGAAAAATGATTTTTTTATGAGACTTTGACTGATTTAAAGCTCTATGAGTCTAGTTTATTTCTGGAAAATTTCAGATACATCAAATGAAAATATGATTTTTGGTGGATTTTCTAAGAACAGGGTAGCTTGTTGTCTTGGCGCAGAGATTTCAAACTTAAAATCAGTTTTTGCAAGAGAAATGATTTTCCTTTTTATTTTATTCAACTAAACTATTTCAACTGGGTTCGAATCTATAGGATACTTCCGTTTTGAGTCTAGAGACGGAGAATTAGGCTTGTAAACTTCTGTGACACCTATTTAAGATTTTTGGCTCGTTTTTGGATATCAAAACTTAGAGAAGGTCCTAGGTGATTTTAACTTGGTAATTTGATAAAAAGTTAGAAAACGGAGGTTTAGGTTTCTGGTGTTTGAGGATGAGTTTGGTTGAGAGAGGAGGAAGAGTAGTGAACTTGATGATTACGGACAACGAATTGAGAAACTGATGGACTAATGATTTGGAATGGAAATCATGAATTGATGATGGTTGTGATGAGTTGAGAACTCCTAAAATGAAATGATGATCTTGATAAATATTGAGAGTGCGCCAGGAACTATATCCTTGGAATGATTTGTGATGAGTTATATGTTGGTGTTGTTTTTCCTTCTCTGCCGCAAGAGTGTGCCATGCACTATATCCTCGGATGGAGCATGCAAGCGTTCCAGGCACTATATCCTCAGAACGATAGTGTGCCAGACACTATATCCTAGGATCAAAAGCGTGCCAGGCGTTATATCCTCGGACGTGGCAAAAAGGCGACATCCGAAAGGATGTGTCGGGTTGGCATTCATAGACCGACAAGTGATATCATGAGCCAATAGGATAGACATTCATCATATGCATCTCTTATGTGCTTGCTTGCTTTGACTACTTGGGTTTGCCTAATTGTATAATATACCTACTTGCTTCTTGAATTACTTGCTATATATGATTATTACATGTGTATTGCTTGTTTGCAGTAATTGTGTTTGTCTGGTGCTGAGGAGGTTAGGTAGGCGGTGGCGATGGGATCACATGGAGGTTAGGATTGGCAAAGGCTGTGGGATACAGCGGTGTGATTAGTATTAGTTAGAATTTTCCTAAGTTTAGATAACCCGGTTTATGGTTTAAGTTCCTTATATATTTATTTATTTTGTTCTAAGCTTGAATATCTGTATGTGGTGTGAAATTCTAGGATTGCCTTCGGCGTTCTGGGGCCTTAAATCTTACATCATTGGGCATTGTTACCATACTGAGAACCTTCGGTTCTCATTCCATACTTTGTTGTTGTTTTTCATATGCAGGTCGTAATCTACTCCGGTGAGATTGCGGATATGGTGACAGAGCGGAGTATGGTTCGTTCCTTGTTTATTTCTGTTTTACTTTCGTCATAGTATTCTCTCACCTTTTGTATATTTATCTTTATGGCCTTAGGGGCTTATTTGAGAGATAGGTTGTATAAGCTGTTTTAACTCCAAAATTCTGTATGTCTGTATATAACTAGTCGGCTTAAACTCCGCAAGCTGCGGCTAGTTCTCTATGAGTATTATATTCTTATATTTATATATGTTTTATTCTCTCATACTTATACCTTGTATCTTATGCGTTAGCTTCGTGTGAACGTTTCACGCTTTTCTAATTCTGTCTTTGAACTTAATCCTTCATCAAGCTTCTAGAATATACTATTCTCTTCTATATATAAATATAAGCCTTAGAACTGTCGTAACCTCTGATTAACCTTTGCTTTATGGCTAGAGGTAAAGTTTAGGGTAATTGGGGTGTTACATCCTGACCTGGATAGCATTGAACTAAAGCTAGAGAATGCATTGCGGATTCCAAGAGAGTACATGGGCAACTTTGGATACGTGACATGAAATCCCATTGACCATGGGTTACTGAGGTCTCTGTGGCGCTAAAGCTAGAGGCAGATAAGCAGCATTCTCTGATCTGGAAGATCCGACCTTGTCTGTGGCATTTTGAGTAGGATTGCGAATGGGAGTGAATTGCTTAGAGCTTCATCTTCAGCTACAGTAAGAAGCCATGAGTTAACTTGATGAGAGGACATGAGTTCCTCGGATATGGTGGACTGCTATGGTTTAGAAGAGATTAACTTGATGAGAGGACATGAGTTAGTCACTTACAGCTGCCATTGAATGAATCATTCGTTATTGAAGTAGACAGTAAGAAAAGTTAATCCAGAAGGAATTTAGCATCTTCGAAGCCTTAACTTAATCTTTATCACTGTTTTCATATCAATTTGGTATTTCGTTCTTTACTATTTCGTTTATGCTTTTAAATAAACAGCCATATTTTCTAATTGTCTGACTAAGATTTACAAGATAGCCATTGCTTGCTCAATCCAACAATCTCCGTAGGATTCGACCCTCACTCACCTGAGGTATTACTTGGACGACCCGGTGCACTTGCCGGTTCAATTGTATGGAGTTCAATTCCACACACCACTCGATATATCCATTCAAGTGGACATGATGGCCAAGTTCTCCTTGGCCATAAGGACTAATTTCATACCATGGGCCCCTACATAATAACCTTTGATAAGAGTGTGGTCAAAAGTGCTCATATTAGTATCCAATGGTTGGACACTAGTATGATATTCTTTGAAGTTGACATTCATTTCCTCGACATAGCAAGGGCTATCGTCAGCTTCAATTTCAGGGCTATCATCATCTTCAATTTCTTCAAACCTTTCATCTTCGTCCCATAGCACCAATTTCTGATGCAGATTCAAGGGAATTGCTCATACACCATGGATTAAATCTCTTTCTAAAAGCACATTGAAAGTTTCCTTGGTAGGTACCACTATAAACACTGTCGGTCGTTCAATACTTTCGACTTTAATCCTGAGTAGGATCATTCCCACTGCGGTTGTGGACCTACCATTAAATCCAATAATAGCCAGATTTGTCTTAATCAAATCTTCAACTATCTTATACTTTCAGGTAACAAATTAATTGCTGCTCCTCTATCGACCAAGATGCGTTTAATCACCAACACTTTAACTTTTGCCTTAATATGCAATGGTCGAAGAGGACCTTTGGTGATCTCATCAGGCCTTTCAAATAACCTCTCCTTAATCATGCCATCTTCGACAAATCGGCATTCGTCACCTAGAATTATATCATTATAATCTCCTTCTAGATAATTCCAAAGCCCTTCAGGATTGCCTTGAAAGTCAAAAGGGAGAATAGAAACTGTGGCAACATACCCAAAACTAGTTTCTCCAAACATCACATCTAGATCATCCTCAAAACCAAAGTCGAAGTTTTTTGTCAGCATCTCTTCTTCTTTTCCTTTGGGGATCGAGTTGATAGCTGACATCTCCTTTGACTCATCCGACACCTTGTCTCCTTTCTATTCTTGCTTATGAGATAACTTACTTTCTTTGTGCAATTCGTGATATAGACCCTGTATATCAACATCAGCATTTTGCGTTTGGGCCACAGGTCTTAAAATGAAGGGAGCCCTTTCTGTAAAATTGTGTCGAGGCCTTCCTTGACCATTGCCCCTTCTAGTTGCTCCTTGTCTGGAACCTCCTCTTTTTTGGGTCCCAGCCCAATTTTCAAAACCTTCCCTAGAAACATTAAAATTGTAGTTCCTGGAGTAATTTTGGACATTATTTTATACCTATTTGTTGTTCGAGGCATTGGCTGAAGGAACTCTAGTTCGACTCAATGTCCTTTGAGGTTTCTGGTCATCTGTCACCACCATACACATCTTTTGTTTGATGGGAGCAGCTACAAACTTTTGAACATTAATGTCTTGCTTCAGTCAAGCTTGTCTTAATTCTTCCTGATGAACACGCTCTTAACACTTTTTATATGGGTTGAAAGCCTTAGCCGCTGAAGTATTGAACAAGGCACTACATCGAGGGCATATAACTATATTTCTTTCCTTCTCCCTTTGTCTTAACAAAAAATCTAACAGATATTTTTCTGCTTTTGGATAAATAGACTTTTTGCTTCGAATTGCTCATCTTTATTTATAGGTTCAACAAAAGCCATGTTAATTATAAATGCCACTTCTTCTATCTTAGCGAAATTCGATGTGACTTGGAAAGGATCAAAATCCAACTTCATTTCAGGCTTATCTGCAAACTTAAGTCGACCTTCGTCAATAGCTTTTTGTATCAAGTCCCTGAAATGAACACAATTGTTAGTATAATGTCCAAAAACTTGATGAAATTTACAAATTTTTTATTTCTAATTTCAAAAATAGATGGCATTTCTTTCCTTCAGGGAACACAAGTTGTTTATCTTTTAATAACATATCAAAGGTCTGTTCAGATTTTACTAGGTCAAAAAATAATTCTTTCCTCCTGACAAAGGAGTCTTATTTTTTGCCGGATTAAGAGATCGCACACATAAGGAGGCACGTCTTTTAATTCTGCAGCAAAAGTAGATTCACTGTTTGACTCTTCCTCGCTCATGCAATCTATGTAGTTAACCTTTTTGTTGAAAAAGGGCTTTCTTTTTTTCAACTTTAGCTCCTCTTTTTCTTTATTCAATTTTTTAATTTGCTGTACTTTATCAGCCAATTGAGCTAAATTGAGGAATTGTTGATTTACTAGTTTTCTTCAAATATTGAAACCAAGCCCATTGACAGCCATCTTGACTATCTCAGGTTCAGGAATAGGTATAAATATTTGTTTCTCATATTCTTGAACCAGATAAAATAGTCATTGATTATCTCAGTCTTCTCTCTCTTCACTATAAATAAGTCAGACAAAGTCACTTTTATTTCTTCCCTAAAGAATTGATCATGAAAGCTTTTTAATTGAACCCAACTGTGGATCGAATTAGGTTATAAATTTGAAAATAAAGTGAAAGCATTCTTTATTAGTGAAGAGAAAAAATATCTCATTTTCAAATATTCATTATTAGCTAAGTCGCCTATTTTGACAAATATCGAGCAATGTGCTCTACAGTCGATTCTCCACTTTTTTCAGCAAACTTTGAAAAAGATTTAAGAGTTTTGACTCCCTTTGGGAGTTCAGCGTGTAAAACATAATATGAGAAAGGGGATATAAAGTAAGATTGATTTGTTATTCTAATATTCAATCCTGCTTTATTCAAGATTCACATGACAACTTGAGTTATATTTTGACCATAAGCATGAGCAACATTGTTTGCTCTGGTTTCGTTCAAAACCCTATTCGGATCGTCTCCTCTATTTAACATGAGAGGAGGATTATTAACATGAACTCCCACGAAAGATGGAACCAAAGGTCGATTAATTGCTCCTACACTATCATTGACTCGTCGAGCAACTTGCTTTATTCTAGCATTGTTATTTTTTAACATGAGATTTAATACTGTAGCCATCTGTTGTGTCAACATATTACTAGATCATGATGGCTATCCTCGATTTGTTGTATAAATACAACCAAGGATTTGACTGTATTATGCAAAGATATTCCGACAAAAATCTGCCTCGACATTTCTGGGAATATAGAGGTATGTGTCTCTCATATCGACACTCTAGGTGCCCCTATGTCTTGTGTCAAAGTAACTTTCGACATTGTGAAAATAGGTTGTGGCATGGGAATAGATCCCAGATATGAAGAGTTGTTCATTAAGTGTTGATAAGCATGATAGTATGCCATGCTAGGGTTATAATGGTATGTCCCGTGAAGGGATATCCTGGGGGTGGTGTTGGATTATACAAATTATTATTCCTTATAGTAGCACCTCCCATGTTTCCCATATTGGGATTTTTTATAGGTGGAGAATAATTTGGGGGTAACCTATATGGAGGTCATGTAACAAGTACAGCAGTTGGAATCTCTTCTGTCGACCGTCGACTCGAAAGACTAATCGAAGAAACTACTTTGGTTTCAGGGTTTCTAGTGGAATTCCCAATATCCTTATTCGACGTATCCGTCGAAGTTCAGGCTCTATCAGACATTATCCATTTGTCACTACATAATTGCATGCAAATTTTGACATGTTACTTAACCTAGGATCTTATCGGACGTGCCAATTTGTTTCACTCGATTTTTGGTATATCTCAACAGGGTGTTGAATTGAGCTTGTATCAGGATCTCAATTTGGAGAGCAGATACAACTCCTCTGATAAAAAGTGAACTCGACCCAGAAATTACTTAGTAATAGTGTTGAAGTGACTTACGTTGAAATTACTAGTGACAAATTTATATTGAACAAGGTAAAATAAATAAATAAATAAATAAGTAGAAAAAAGTTTAAAATCAATGAAATATAAAATTGAATCGTAAAGGAAAGAGAATAACGACAAAATATAAAGAAATGAAAGACAATTAATCAAATAAACAAAAGAAAACAAGTTAAAAGCTGACTCTAACACTCACATACACTTGCACTCCATCTTCTTCCGTTGCGTCGCGAAAAACTGAGAATTTTATGAGTTTATGTGATGATCTAGTATTCTTGATTGAAGTTCTAGATCTCTTCTGAGTTTCTACTATTTATATGTCATGGAGATGGTCTTGTCATGGAGCCCGTTGTCCACTATCTTACTTTTTCTTTTTTTTCAGCCATGACCTTGCTTTGACCATGAAGAATCTTGACCTCCTATGTTTGACACCCACATCTTCTTTGGTCTTCAAGTCCCACATTTTCTTCAGCTTGCTTCTCAAATCTCATACCTATGTCTTTCACTTAACTTGAAGGTCGAGTAGCAAGCCTTGATGCTAAGAGAAAAGCACTAACTACCTTTCGCCTTTTGTACCATTTCTTTTCAACTTTAGCTTACCAATTTCTACTTTAGTAGTCAAAATCATTGACAGTTGAGATGCTTCTTGAAAAAAAACTCATTTTTTATACCAACAATATAATTACTAGTGTACTAATAAAAGATTACTTTATGTACAATTTGAATAACACTTTTTTTATCATAATAAAAATCAATTGGGAATAACTAAATACCCCATATTCATATCTTCTGTAGTCTTAGCAAAAAAGACGATATTCTGCTTATTGTTGACCAAGCTGTAAGTATCTCCTCGCGAGCCTAGTAACAATGAGTCAATGAGTATATCTCATCATTTGTACTACTTTTTATTGCTAATTGTTTTATTTTTAATCTAATTAGTTATATTTATTTTTTAATTTTTTGAATAAAATTATTGTGAAGTTGAGATTTTTTTAAAAAAATTATTTTTTATAGATTTAAGAAATTCAGTTAAAATTATTAATATAATTATTTTTCTCCTATATCTTTAATTTTATGCATAATTTATACTCTTATTATTAATCTATATTTTTTAGAGTATGTTTTTTAACTGTGGCCAAATAAACAATTTTAGAAAAAGTTATTTTTGCCATCTTTATACTAGTGGTGGCTTCTTTTTTTTTTCCTTGACCTATATGATTCATTTTGTAATTTACGTCTTGTTAAAATGAATTCTATCTTTTTGAAAAAAAAAAATATTTGCATGTAGTTGTTAGGGATAGCACTGAGTAGGGTAGGAGCGGGATGCCTCCTACCGTTTTCGCCCTCAGATTTGCTTTCCGTCCCTGTTTTTTGTCGTGAGAAATTACAAGTATCCATTCTATACAAAAATAGTAAGACTTTATGCAAAAAGTTTAAATGATAGATCAGTGACTTCTTTTGAAATAACGCAGTGGGAACGTTATGGCGAAGCAGAGCACAGAGTTGCAGAAAGCAGAACGAACTCCACCCTTGAAGAGGAGAAAGAATGGCGCGAAAAGAGAGAACGACCAGTGAGAGTGATGGCACGGTGAGGGGTGACGATGTAGTAAGAAGGGAGAGTGACGAGGGAGTGACTGCAGAGAAGTTGGATGGAGTATGAATGGCGTTAGGATATTTAGTAAATGAGGATAGCAATTTTGGGATCTATATATATTTAGCGTGTGAAATTACTAAAAAACAGATATGTGAAACAGATATGTGAAATAATCTATTAAAGACAATTAAATAAATTTATAAATTTTGGAGATTAGCAAAACAGAAATTTCTGCTTGGATTTTCGCACGTGCCTTGAAGAAATTTTACTTCTCATTTTCATCCCTGCAAAAAAAATTCACAACTGAATTCTCATTCAACGCAATTTTCGTAAAAATCTCATGCCTCAAGAAGTTTTGCCATCTCTAATAGTTGTATTAAGCAACTTGTGTGAACAGAACACAACAATTTAATCAATTTTGGAGAGTGAAGGATGTGTAATAGTTGTGAGTTATCGATTTTGCTTTCGCTGCATGAAATATGCATGTGCATCCCATACCACATGAGCCTAGTAGTAGTGAGTTGGAGGATGTAAAGGACATTATGTGAGGGTTAAGTATTATATTTGTCTCAAATATTTTGTTCAAATATTAATTTGTCCAAACAATATGGATGTACATGCACATGTCATGAATTTCTTTAGCCAATTTAGACAAAGGATATTTATGAGGCAATATTGGGTATGTTTGAGAATCTTTAAAATAAAGATAAGACTAAAAAAAGAGATTTATTTGGGAGAAAATCAAAAGTTAAATTTGAGCAAACTGTTTGAGATAAGTCATGTTACTTATGGGCTTATGGCAACTAATAAGTAATAACACCTTTCCTTCTCTATAAACTGAAATTAAGAGGAAAATAAAACAGCACCAACAACATACAACATCGGATGTTATATATAGTACTCCGCAGCCGGAACCACAGCCGCCATTTCCTCTTTCATCCATTTCTTTTTCGTCATAGTTTAATTCTTGCATATATAATTTTCTTTTTCATTTCCCATCATTAATTATTTGGTGGGAGGAAGAGGAACTTTAACCTGGAACTAGAAAAGGGGGAGTGAGAGAAAGCCACATTAAAGAAAGGGACCAAAAAAGGGGAATACATAAGGACATATTCCTATACTAATACTTTTACTACTAATAATTATTAGAATTAAATCAAAGGAATTAAATACTGTATAGGAAGTGGTATGGATTCTCATGAGAGAGAGAGTTGAGAAGATCAGGTATTTAAACACGCTCCTTCCCTCAACCATATGAGTCGAGATGATTAACGCATAGACCTCAAAACCTTGCTTTCTTCCCTCATTTGTTTCTCTCTAAATATTTTGTTGGAGATAGTGATTCTATTAGTTATATACTTATACAAAACCTCTGCTTACAAAACACGTTAAACCTTCTTGAAATAGCGCTACAATTTCCATTTTCGATATGTACATAGCCTTCTCCTTCCTATAAATAGAGATATAAAACGTCACAAAGTTACATACTTCTTGTGCTCTAACTAGCTAATATATATTATAGTGACCCTCACATACATAAAAGAGAAGAAATAGTGATATGGGTGAGGAGGTGGAAGTGGTGGTGAGAGAGTTCGAGCCAAATAAAGACAGAGAGGGAGTAGGAGCTGTTGAGAGGATATGCGAAGTTGGACCCAGTGGCAAGATTTCCCTCTTCACCGACCTCCGCGGTGACCCTATTTGCAGGGTCCGCCACTCACCTACTTTCCTCATGCTAGTACTACTACTAAACACATATTCTCCATATCTTCATTATTTCTCCATTTCTTTTGTAATTTCCTTATATGTTCTCTTACCACCCAAACCACTTCTCTTAAAAAAAGTCTTTCTCACCTAAATAAACAAATTAATAAATAATGGAAATAATCATAACATACCGATGTATGATATACCTACCTAACTATATCCATTCTTTTAAGAAAAATACTCATTTTTAGTTTGTCTTCACCAGGTGGCTGAGATAGGCAATGAAATAGTGGGCATGACAAGAGGTTGCATCAAAACCGTTACATGCGGAAAGAAGCTCCATAGACACGGAAAAAACAACACTGCTGACTCCACCGCCAAACAAGTCCCTGTCTACACCAAACTAGCCTACATATTAGGCCTTCGCGTTTCACCACTCTACAGGTACTATAACTGACCGTAACCGCCTGAAATAAATTTTTATTTTAACCGTTAATGTGCTGACTGAGTTTATATTCTCTGCGGCGCGGGTTCAGGAGAATGGGTATAGGTCTCAAGCTTGTACGGGCGATGGAGAAATGGTTTAGAGACAACGGTGCAGAGTACTCATACATGGCAACGGAAAACAACAACGTTGCGTCCATTAATCTCTTCACCGACAAATGCGGTTACTCAAAGTTCCGTACTCCGTCTATTCTCGTCAAACCCGTTTTCGAGCACCGGGTAAAAACCTCTTCCAAAATCAAAATCATAAAGCTTGACCAAAACGACGCCGAATCACTATACCGACTCAGATTCTCCACAACGGAGCTCTTCCCGCGCGACATTGACTCTGTTCTTAACAACAAGCTCTCACTTGGAACCTTTTTGGCGGTTCCGAGAGGGGGTTACGGGCCTGACACGTGGCCCGGCCCGGCACATTTTCTTGCTTCCCCGCCTCACTCCTGGGCCGTCCTCAGCATTTGGAACTGCAAAGAAGTGTTCTCACTTGAGGTGAGAGGCGTGTCGCGCGTGAAGCGGGCTTTAGCGAAAATGACACGTGTCGTTGATCGGGCTTTCCCATGGCTCGGGCTTCCTTCGATACCGAATTTCTTCAGGCCGTTCGGGTTTCATTTCTTGTATGGAGTTGGAGGGGAGGGACCTGAGGCGGTTAAGATGGTTCGGGCTTTGTGTGGGTTTGCACACAACCTGGCGAAAGAGAAAGGGTGCGGGGCGGTGGCGACGGAGGTTTCGAGGCTGGAACCGCTGCGGTTAGGAGTGCCGCACTGGAAGATGCTGTCGTGTGAGGAGGATCTATGGTGCATAAAACGGTTAGGGGAGGATTACAGTGACGGATCAGTTGGTGACTGGACCAAATCTCCCCCTGATTTTTCAATTTTCGTTGACCCTAGAGAGGTCTGAGTGAATTCTGTCAATACTTTCTCTTGATTTTTAATATCAACCACCAATTGTGAAGTTTAGAATCACATACAAGTCACAATAAAAATGAATTTAGTTTGGTTTACTTTATTTAAATAGTTTTAACTTTGTTAGATCTGTAATGTAATGAAGTCAATTTGTTTCTTTAGTTCTTTTGTTTCTAATGGATGCTCAACTTTTAGATTCTCTTCTTCCCTAACTGAATTGTACTGTTTGTGTAACAGACGTGAAAAATTTTTGTTTGTCATTTATAGGATACGAGACTCTATTATTATTATAAAAAGAAGTGTGATACAAAGTTATATTTCCTTTTCTTTTTTATAGAAATTAAATTCTCTTTTTGTTCACATAAGTTATATCCGACAAAATTAGGGATGACAATATAGGAGAGCGAGACTTCTTATTCCCCATCCCCATTTTTTGTGTGACAAAAATATTCCTTCACAAATCCCCGATTCATGTAGAAAAATATAGTCATACGGAGATTATATTATTTAGATAAAAAAATACATTAATTTTACTATAATAATTAAGATAAAATAAGTTTAATGTTTATGTTCGTTATCTAATGATTTTGGGTACTTGGTGGGTCGGGTGGTGATGAGAAGAGGAGCGGGCGAGACCCTGAGCTAATATGGAGCCAAGATAGAGATGCGTACTAGTGACGTCAGAGGCGGTGTGAAGCATGGGGGGTGGCCACCTACAAGGACATTCTGACGATCAAATCAGCGTCCATACGATGTGGTAGCCGAATTAGGTAAGAATGTTACATATCTCGGAGGAGAGCTAACTTCTCCCCTTTTATATTGTGCGGAGCGGGCCCTGAGAATAACCTAGCCCACTGTTCAAGAAACTTTCATGAGCTATCGTAATCTACGTGGGAAGGACAAGTCGTTCCGGACCCCGGGTCAGAGTTTCGGGTCATGATTCGAAGGCACCAGCCCGACCAGTGTCCTGAACCGTAGGGATAGTAAGTCGGGTATGTCCTGGGTCGGGCGTTCTAGGACCCGACCCGTCGGAATCTCTTTTGTGGGGGTTGCCTTGGGCCTAGGTCAGGAGCAGTGCCTGACCTGACGGCTAATGAGCTGAACTCGGCGATCCGTAACAGTTTTTAATTATATCGTCATATAATAAAAATAATAAACATCAAATAACCAAATTCAAAAAAGTATATAATACAATTTTAAAACAAAAAAAAAGGATTATGGATGCTAAAAAATTTCTATTTGAAGAGTTTTTTCTAATTTTTCATATCTTTATCTTAGAAAAATGTGTCAACTATTTAAATTGGCATCACAATCATTTTTTTTTCTTGTTTTGATTTAATATATATGATTACTTTTAGGAAGGAGTCTCGAGTTAGCCCGCCTGATCTCATCCTGTCTAGTGAGACAATTCTAATTTTTTTTATAATTTAACGGTGAGTTGGAGGATTAAGCTTGTCAATTTTTTTTTATTAATTTTTTATTTTTTATTAATAAATTCTTAAGTATTAAACAATATATATAATTTTATAATTATTTTAATAAATTTATAATTTTTAATATATAAAAAATTATAATTTCTAAATTCACAAACATTAGAATCTTTATAATTCTAAATATGTAATAAACATAATCATCAATCAAATTTTTTGAAACAAAATAATAAAACCAACATTGTAAGATATAAATCATTGTCCAAAATATATAATTAAACATTTTCAAATCTCTAATCAATTAAACATAGAACATAATCCAAATTATAACTTAGAGCATCTTCAATTACAAAAAAAAAAAAAATGGGCCTGTCCCGGCCTGCCGAAACCCGCCAAAGCCCGCAGATTAAGTGGTGTAGGTTAGGTAGATTTTTTAATTATGGTAGTTTCAAATTTTCAGTTTAGCCCGTTTGGCGAGTTACGCGGTGAATTTCGGTCCGTTTGCCACCCTTAGTTGGAAGTGGACTGGACTACTCAACGGAGGCTTGTGGCTCGTCTCGTTTTAGGCTCGGTTTATTTTATTAAACAGGTCCGGTTTAAACTTTTTGTAAAGCCTACTAATTAAAAAAGCTAAGTCATAAGTTTTAAGAAAAAGTTTATAAAACTCGTTGGGCCAACTTATTAAAATATTTTTTTATAAAAATAAATTATTCTTAGTTTAGGTTTTCAATTGTTCACTTATATTAAATACAAAACAAAACTAAAAAGAATTAATGGTCAAGATTAGTTAAAATTGTAGTTTTTTTATTAAAAAAAATGTATAGATCGTAAGTATAATTGTGATATGTGACTAATGATTGATATATAAATAAATTATGCTTTACAAATTATGAATTATAAATTTTGGAATGAATTTAATGTCAATTTAGAATTTTTAAGTTTATTGTTTTGAGTTATAATTCATGAAACAAAATTTTTAAATGGGAGCCACTCAGATAAAGACGTTGAAAATGTCTTTTTATAAAAAAAATTTTAATAATTAAAATTTAACACATATAATTGATTAAATTGTGTTATTTTTGTCAAAATTAGGCTAGACAAATTAATTTGACCGAAAAATAGTGAGTCAAATTTTAAATTAGTCTAAATTAATATTATTTTTTTATTGAAAATGACTACAATACCTTATTATAGAAAATGACTAAAATACTTCTATTATATATTTTAATTTTGAAAATTCTAAATTTTAATCTTTTATTTTTTTATCGTAGGATTAGGATTTATAATTTTTAAAATTTATATATATATATATATATATATATATATATATATATAAGAGTATTTTAATCATTTTCTATAATAATAGTATTATAGTTATTTTTTTAAAAAAAATAATATTAATTTAGAGCAGTTCAAGATTTGATTCACCATTTTTTTGTTAAATCAATTTGTCTAACTTAATTTTGACAAAAATAACATGATTTAATCGATTATATATGTTAAATTTTAATTATTGAAAAAATCTTTAAAAAAGACGTTTTAGGCGTCTTTATTTGAGTGGCACCTTTTTTAAATAGGCTCGTAAACTTGTCGAACTTTAAACAGGTCGGATTCGAACTTGGAAAAAAGCCTATGAAAAATAACAGGCGCACCTAGGTTTGAGACATCTATTTACAACATGGGATAACTCGTCAAAGCTAAAGCTTAACTCGACTCGGTCCATTTTTACCCCCAACTTGTGGGATTGTGGATTATGAATACATAGAATTTGATTTCTATCACATTTGTAAATTCTTTAAAAATAATGCTGCACATTTAAGTTTTTTTATGAACCAAGTTTAACCAAGTTAAACAATAAGATTTAAAATAATGTTAGTCATAACTGATTTTTATTATATTAGATCAACTTAATTAAATTTAATTAACAAAAAGACTTAAATATATAATTTTATTCATTCTTTAAAGAAAAATCTTTATCCCCATTTTTCTTTACAAGATAATTTTAATTCTCATCTCTATTTCCATCTTTAAATATTTTTACAGATATCGATGTTTACAGATTTTTATTGTCATTTTTAAACAAATTCCATATTAAAAATATTAATTTTAAAAAAATTTAATTTTAATATATTATCTTATCTGTGTAAAATATTTTGTTGTACTACGTAAAAATTAAATTCATAATTAATAAAATAAATTAAACAAAAAATTATGTATATCATTAATTAGATAAATAGGATATTGAGTAGCTGAGCTCGGTAAAAATTTTCCAATCCCATCACTAATATTCAAATATTCTATGGGATTTAGAAGACTATAGAAAGTGTTGAATAATAATGGGATAATATAGATTGAGAAGAAAGAATGGGATATTGTTGTGAGCTAGGTCATGAGGTGAATTGAATCCGAATATCCTTTTATGGGTTGTGCATGTCGTGGAAGCTTTTTCTTAAAGAGAACCTTTTGAGGAGAGACTACAATGTTTCATGGTCCTTTAATTTGGTGATAAAAATATAATGCGTATAGCGGGGTGGGGACCTTATCGTAGCCAACTTTGGTTTATTGGGTTCCTAGTATCTTTCTTATTGAGGGTAGTGGGAATCAATTGGTGCCCATTAAGCCTCAGTGTATGCCTCCAAATCTGGGCTTAGCCTTTGCGAAGCCGAATTAATATATGGTGTTTTCTTTCAAACCCAAGCCCTGGGTAATTTACCCAAACTTAGGTGTCACCGTCACAACCATTAATCAAGAATCATGTTGAAAAATAATTGAGTTAATTCATTTAATATTTTTATCCTGCATTGTATTTTATTTTATTTATATTATACTACCCAACATATATATATTCCAATATTAATGGGTTCAATGTGTGAAATTTAAAAAGTCAGGGTCAATTCGTGAAAGCAAATTCCTCTCCAAATATCATTCGAAGGCCCATTACTTCTTCTTTTACCTCACTACTTCTTCTACCTTTTTGTAGGTGATGCATTTAATTTTTCCGGCGATCCACACGAAAAACCTTCCCCAAATACTCCTGTAATGTCCACAACTTCTTCTACCTCATTCATCTTATTTTTCCGGTGACTCATCGGCAGGGCCAAATTTTTTCGAACCATGTCGAAGACCCTGCCTACTACTTCTTCATCTAGGGTTATGCGGGTGTCCTTTTCTGTGACTCACCGGCAAAGTTAAATATTTCCGAAACCGTCGAAGAACGTAACTCATCCCCTTGCTGGCAAGGTTCCGGCGACCCACGTGCAAAACCCTCTCCAAAAATCCTTGTAAGACCTGCTGCTTCTTCTAGCTCATTCGTTTGTTTTTTTTTTGTCGAATTTCACAACCAATTTTGCGTGATTTGTTCTGTTAGTCACTTTCTGTAATCACCGTTGATCGAAGCAGATTGTTTTAATTTTGAATGTAATAGTTGATAATAGTTGTTCATGGTGGTGTTAAATTTTAATCATATTGATAGCCAGTGATGCATGCTCCTCAAACACGAGACGAGGCAGAGAGGGAGCCGGCGGACAATAGGTTTTAGGATTTAGGATTTCTCTTAGCTTTAGGATTGTTTCTTCTCAATTTCAGGTCTAATGTTCATTTAATTTATGTTATCTTCTACTTTTATTTATTCTATTACTTGAGTTTGTTTATTTTCTCAATATTGGTTTATGAACTCCATGTTAATTTGATTTCCTATTTAATACAAATTGAGTTATTTCAGATTTAAGATCGCTTTCCTTTGTTTATGTTATGGATGCTTTTAATTTAATTTAGATTTCTTCTCCCTTTGCTTTGGTTGAGTAATTGGTGACACTTGAGTTATCAAACTCAGCTGTTGATTGAAAATTGGAATTTGCTTATTGATTTGGATCCCTCTAAAACTAGTCTTTTCATAGGAGTTGACTAGGACTTGAGGAATCAAATTAATTAGTCCACTTGACTTTTCTTTATTTAGTAAGGGTTAACTAAGTGGGAGCAATAAACAATTCTCATCACACCTGATAAGGATAATTAGGATGGGATTTCCAGTTCTTATACCTTGCAATGGTTTTCATAATAATTAATTTACTTTATTGTTAATTTATTTCCTTGTTCTCTATTTCAAAAACCCAAAAATATACCTTTTTTCCATAACCAATATTAAATCATACTTTCCTGCAATTCCTTGAGAGACGACCCGAGGTTTGAATACTTCGGTTATAAATTTTATTGGGTTTGCTTTAGTGACAAACAAGTTTTTGTACGAAAGGATTCTTTGTTGGTTTAGAAACTATACTTACAACGTGATTATTTTTGTGAAATTCTTTACCAGCAAAAGTCCTCTCGTCAGCAGCCGTAGTCAAGCTTTACTCTAAGTCGAGCTGGACACTTGGTTCGCGTGAGTGACCTTGCCTCCCTTGATCTATCATCCAGATCAAGATACCTCCTATTCCTCCAACCCTCCTTATTGCAAACAAGTTGCCTGCAAATGATTCTACCTTGGTTAACCCTAACGACGTCGTCCTTCCTCATTACAAATCCATGCCAACAAGCATAAGCGTTATAAAATTGGCAAGCCTCATCCTCTATCCTAAACTCCAGGTTCCAAATATCCTCCACATTAAATCTTCTATTCTTTTTACACCACAATCTTTTTCACTCTTGCTAGTAGAATCCAGCGAATCCACATCGTCATCTTCAGCATCATCTTCTGCATTTGGTTGATAATCAAAATCATTCTTAACATCATCCTCGTTTCTGGACATAATTTTACCCCTGCCAAAATCCATGTTAGTGACAAAAAATGTGAATAAACAGAGCCAATGGCAGCAACTACAAGAAGCTAACCTAAGCTACTTAAAAAAAACTACAGTCACCAGGACCAAGGCTACTTAACCTACGCCAACTGTTTAAGAGTCCAGTATAACTTTTTAATTTCAATGCCCCAAACCTAGCTACAGCATACAATTGGCAAATGTGACTTAAAATTCTAATTCCAGAACATCAACCCAACACCATAAACAGAGAAATATTTAAAAGACAGAGACTTCTATTAAAATTAAACTAACCTCGATTATTAAAAAAATTGAAATGGAGATACCTTGATGACAACCTAAGCTTGAGATCCAATGAGTAAAAAACTGAACTTCTGGAGGGAGACAATCTTAATTAAACACCTGCACGTGATTCGTAGCGGACTGAGAAATGGAGACGGTAAACCCCTTCGACCTACAACAGCTTGTTCACGATCAGATGTAAACCTATTAGGTTCACAAAATTTACAACGTGCAAGCACACAGAGGTCATCCTTCGGCCTCAACTTAGTCGACGCTGGATCCCAGTCGATGGAAACAGAGTTTCAGTAATGGCTCCCGCAACCACAGATAACAGAATGAAAATGAAGAGGGTTGGTTTTGTGCCTTAAGTCCTGGGGTTGAATAACGTATTGGATAGTATAGAACGAAGCCCAAAAATGAAAGAGGGTTGGGTCCGTGGAGGCTATGCGTCTTTCTCTTCTCAGATATGCATGTTGAACTTGAGGAACAAAAAAGAGGATTTTTTGTGTTAAGAAATCAATTTAGAGTGTAAAAATTTTAATTGCAAATTTCTCCCAATACATTATACAGTATCCATATATAACAACTAGTCATACAGTACAATGTAGTATATTCATGCTATAGGTTCATTATGAGCTTTGACTTTCACACTTTATCAATTAATGAACCTTTAAAATTTTTTCTTGATCAATGACTATGATGGTGACACCTAAGCAAGGATAAATCACCCATAAAATTGTCATGGATTTGGAAGAAATCACCTATATATATTCATTTATATCAAACAATCAATTCATTATTCTTTTTTATTATTAACTCCTCTTATTAACATAAAACATCTTCTAGTTTTTAAATTTTAACTTTTATTTCTTAATCTTGTATGTCTTTTTAGAATAGGAAAGTATATAAAAAAATGTTTAAACTAATCTAACATCTCCATATTTAAAGTTGATTTGATAAAGTTTAATTTTTTCTTTTCAAAACAACTTTTATATTAAAATTGGTATTTGAAATATATTTTTCTAAAAATTGTAACATTTATATTTAATAAATCAACTAATTTTTTTTTTAATAAATACAACAACAACAACAACAACAACAAAGCCTTGTCCCACTAAGTGGGGTCGGCTACATGAATCAAGCGACGCCATTGTGCTCTGTCATGTATCATGTCTACAGAGAGACCGTTTACATGTAGATCTCATTTGACCACCTCATGGATGGTCTTTTTAGGTCTTCCTCTGCCTTTCGCCCTTTGTCCATCTTCCATCTCATCCACCCTCCTGACTGGATGTTCTATCGGTCTTCTTCTCACATGTCCAAACCACCTGAGACGCGATTCAACCATCTTTTCCACAATGGGTGCTACTCCAACTTTCTCCCTTATATCTTCATTCCTTATTTTATCCAATCGCGTATGACCACTCATCCATCTCAACATCTTCATCTCTGCCACACTCAGCTTATGTTCGTGCTCCCCTTTAGCCGCCCAACACTCCGTACCATACAGCATAGCCGGTCTTATAGCGGTGCGATAGAATTTACCTTTAAGTTTTAAAGGCACTTTTTTGTCGCATATAAAACCAGATGCACTCCGCCATTTTGACCAACCTGCTTGGATCCTATGATTTACATCATGTTCAATCTCTCCATTATCCTGTATGATGCACCCAAGATACTTAAAACTTGTAACTTTTCGTAGGATGTTCTCTCCAATTTTCACCTCTATATTGGAGTTTTTCCTTCTCAAACTGAACTTACATTCCATATATTCCGTCTTGCTACGGCTTATGCGCAGACCATACACTTCTAGCGCTTCTCTCCATAACTCCAACTTCTTATTTAAGTCTTCCCTTGACTCTCCCATAAGGACGATATCATCGGCAAAAAGCATGCACCATGGCACAGGCTCTTGGATGTGCTCTGTGAGTACTTCCAAGACTAATGTGAAAAGGTATGGACTTAAGAATGATCCCTGGTGTAATCCTATACCAATAGGGAATTCCTCTGTCACACCACCTTGAGTCTTCACACTAGTTGTGGCCCCATCATACATGTCTTTAATTGCCCGAATATATCCGATCCTTACTCTCCTCTTTTCTAAAATCTTCCATAAGACCTCCCTTGGTACCCTATCATACGCTTTTTCCAAATCAATAAACACCATGTGTAGATCCCTTTTATTACTACGATACCTCTCCATCATCCTTCTTAATAGGTATATCGCTTCAGTGGTAGATCTGCCTGGCATAAATCCAAATTGGTTCTCTGTTACTTGTGTCTCTTTTCTCAACCTCCGTTCTATCACCATTTCCCATAACTTCATAGTATGACTCATAAGCTTAATCCCCCTATAGTTTCCGCAACTTTGTATATCCCCCTTATTCTTGTAGATAGGTACCAAGGTGCTCTTTCTTCACTCATCAGGCATCTTCTTTGACCTTAAAATCTCGTTAAAAAGCTTGGTTAACCAATTGATGCCTTTTCCTCCAAGACCCTTCCAAACCTCAATCGGGATATTATCAGGTCCTACTGCCCTGCCATTTTTCATCTGCTTTAGAGCCTCTTTTACCTCGAAGTCTCGAATCCTTCGATAGTAGTCAAAGTTTTGATCTTCTTCCCTTGTGCACAATCGACCAAGGCTCGGAAGAGTCTTCTGTCCCTCATTAAATAACTCGTAGAAGTAGCTCTTCCACCTTTCATTAATCTTCTCCTCTTGAGCCAACACCTCCCCATCCTTATCCTTTATGCACTTAACCTGATCCAAATCTCTCGTTCTTCTTTCCCGGCTCTTTGCAATTCTATATATACCTTTTTCTCCTTCTTTCGTGCCCAAAGACTGGTAGAGACCCTCATATGCTCTTGTTCTTGCTTCACTTACAGCCACTTTTGTCTCTTTCTTAGCCGCCTTATATTTTTCCCAGTTATCTGCATTGCGGCATAAAGACCACTCTTTAAAGTATTCCCTTTTTATCTTTATCTTTTCTTGTATACTCGCATTCCACCACCAAGACTCCTTGTCTCTTGGTCCTATTCTTTTAGATTCACCAAAACTTTCTTTTGCTATTTTTCTAATAACTTCTGCCATCTCCCTCCACATCTCTTCCGCGCTTCCATTCCCATCCCACTTTGCCTCTTCTCCTACCCGTCTTAGGAAGCTTCTTTGTTCCTCACCTTTCATCCGCCACCACCTCGTCCTTGGGTTCTTCGTATGATGTCTTTTCCTCAACTTTTGCTCAACGCGAAAATCCATGACGAGCACCCTATGTTGTGTTGTCAAACTCTCTCCCGGGATAATTTTACAGTTAATGCAAAATTTCCGGTCGACTCTCCTCAACAAGAAGAAGTCGATTTGAGAGCTTGTCATGCCACTCTTATAGGTTATAAGATGTTCGACTCTCTTTTTAAAACATGTATTTGCGATGAGAAGATCAAAAGTTGAGGAAAAGTCCAAAATAGTTTTACCCTCGGCATTGATCACCCCGAAACCATGGCCTCCGTGAATACTCCCATATCCAGTCACTTCTCTCCCAACATGGCCATTTAAATCTCCTCCTAAGAAAATCTTATCTCCCATAGGTATGCCTTGAACCAAACTCTCTAGGTCCTCCCAAAACCTTATCTTGTGTTGTTCGTCCGAACCCACTTGCGGTGCATAGGCGCTAATCACATGGAAAGCACCTCCCTCCACCACAAGTTTGATAGAGATGATCCGATCTCCCACCCTCTTGACATCAACTACATCCTTCTTCCACTGCTTATCCACAATTATTCCAACTCCATTCCTATTCTTCACCTTTCCTGTATACCAAAGTTTGAAACCAGAAGAATCCAACTCCCTAGCCTTTGCAACAACCCATTTCGTTTCTTGTAGGCACATAATGTTAATCTTCCTCCTTGTCATGGTGTCCACCACCTCCATGGACTTTCCTGTTAGAGTGCGTATGTTCCATGTCCCAAATCTCAACCTTTTGTCGCTTCGACCTTTACCTTTTCCTTTGTGAACTAGCTTATTTACCCTCGTCCGTTCACGAAAACGCGAGAACCCTTGCTCATTTAACACTACATCCGGGCACCGATGCAGCGGCTCTTGCTTTGACACCGTACTCGAGCCATACGGCGCGTTGCTTCCGGGCAACGACCTAGCTTTAGCGCAATAATGTCTTTGATTCATGTCATGGGGGTTCGGCTATATTTTTACGTTGGTTGCCGAAGACCTAACACAACCCTCCTCCTTTATCCGAGTTTGGGACCGGCTATGTACCGCACGTGTAACATAGACGGAGTTTTTTTAATAAATACAAATAACAGATATATTTGATAAAATAATTTTTAAAATTTTAAAAAATTATGATAAACAAAATATAAGAATAAATTTAGATATTTATTAATATATAATATTTTATTAGATTTTTTAATTTAATAAATACAAATTTATTTTAAAATTACCTCATTTCAGACTTAAGAAGTACTTTTAACTCTTAAAAATTAGAAACACAAGTATATGACTTTTTAATTTATCAAATACAAAACAAAACAAAATATTTGTGCTTTTAGATAATAGTATAAATATCGATTCACAAGGAAAATACATCAATTTGAATAAAGTCTTAAACTATATAGTAATAATATAATTTCTAATAATAAATTTTTAAATAATCTCTTAAGTACTAAGCAAGTTTTTCATTTTGATATAATTAATATCTTGAAATTTTTAAAAAATAATAAATAATGTCTCTATTATGGTACCATAATTTAGGAAAAAGATAGAAAATTAATTTTTTTTAGCCAACAAATCAGAAAATAACAGATTAATATGACCAGGTTCTTATAGTGGAGAGAAATATGAAATGTTGAATAAATAAAACTTAATTTTCTTTTTTTTTTCCCCCTAAGAATTATATAACTTATTTATATATGAAAATTCATGTCGTTTAAGTGGCTTGACTAAAAATTAGTCATTCAAATCACAATTAAGGCAGGTCATAATAATAACGTTTTACTTCAAATATCTTTTACAATACAAAGTAATGTACTTTTTCGGTGAGAGAGTCCTGAGCGTTTTGCACAATTAATATTATAGTTAACATTCAGTATAAGAAAAAAAAAATTCAAAATTTTTAAAACAAAAACATTTGAAATTCAACTAAAAAAATTTTAAATTTTAAATTCAATAAAAATTCATCTTTGGTGTACTTTATACTAGATTTATTTACAATTGTTATAATATTGGTTGAAATTAATTGTTATAGTATTAGTTTCCAGTATTACTCTTTCTTGGTTAATTTTTTTATTGGTTACTATAAAATTTTAGTATATTTATCTTGCAATAATGTATCTAAATAAAATTATTTATTCTATAATGATAAAATAATGTTGTTCATATTCTGAACTAAAAATATATCCAGATTCAAAATAAAGATCCACTTAAGAGATTTCATCTCATCCACATCTACCCAACTTTATAGAGGTCGCATGCGGCGACAGCAGTACAACCATACTTATCTAAATAAGTAACAAACTCCTAAGATATCTCTCATTTATCTAGAAGGAGATCTCAACAACTTTCCTAACAAAAGAGAACGACTATCTATCATCAAAAGTGGAACTACACTAAAAGGCGGTTATCTATTCTACTATAAATACACTGATACTCTCAGGTATACTCAAGACCCAATCTACTAAAAAACCTACTTAAACTCTTTATAACTTAAGTATCGGAGTTCCTTGCAAGTACCACCCCACACCTCCTCAAGAGGAACTCAGACGACGGTACCTCGATACTAGCAGCAGTTGGACATTGCCTCAAAAGGAGTCTGGACCTTACGTTTAGACCCAAAAGTAACCCAATTTCAAGTAACCTATGGAACATTAGCTCCGTTGCCAGGGACGCGGAAGTCTACCTTCACATATGGCGGACGATCAGTATGAAGATGGACATAAGGCATCTGAATATGAACCAAAGCACCACAATGACGACCGAGCACTCATGATACCTCCACGACCAAATAGAGAAGGTAATCTTAGCGGGGAGGTAATGTCAGAAAACCCACAACCCAGGTGAATCAATTCAGAGGTACATCCACTTGAGAATGAGGAGTCTCTGCACCGAACAGAAATCATGGGACTTGTATACGGACATTATGGCCGATTGGAACAACTCAAGCAGGAGATAGAGCGACAAAGAGAAGCTGAAAAAGACCTGCAAAGAGAAGTACGACGTCAAAGAGAATTAGAAGAAAAGCTTCTAAAATTAGAAGTTGGCTTACAAAATTGGAGCAATCATGCAAATTGGGAGGAAAGTCCCTTTGGTAGAAAAGATCTGTTCATATAAGAGATCATGCGGGCTAGGGTTCAAAGAAACTTTAAAAGTCCCGACATAGACCTCTATGATGGAAAAATTGACCAAGACATCATCTCAGTAATTTTAAAAGTCAGGTGTATTTAGCTGACGCGTCCGATGTGACCCGCTGCAAAGCTTTCCTGACGACATTAACCAAATTGACAACGAAGTTGTTTGATAGCTTACCACCCAGGTCGGTGACCTATTTCGATGATTTGATGAGGAAGTTTCTCACCTGATTTTCAATCCAAAAAGATAAGTCAAACATGCTCCAAGCCTCCTAGGGATCAAACCGAAAGTCGGAAAAACTCTCCGAGCGTACATGAAAAGATTCAAAAAAGCCTACTTGAAAATTCAAAATTTACCTCCAAAATTGGTAATAATGGAGTTAGTTAATGGATTTAAAGAAGGGCCATTTTTTCAATCCATATCAAAGCAACATCCGACTTCTTTGTACGAAGTACAAGAACGAGAAAAAAGTACATTGATGAGGGAATATTTTATACGCTTTTCAACATCATTTTCATATAATTTTTAGCATATTTTGTTTAAGTTTTATTATGTTTTCATAGGTGTTGGTGTAAAATTCACATTTTTGAATTCTAATATGAGTTGTTGTGTTTTATGGTGATTTTAGGTATTTTCTGGCTGAAATCTGAGAGTTTTTACAAAGTCTGATTTAGAGGCAAGGAAAGCATAGCAGATGCTGTTAGGATCTGACCTCTGTGTATTCAAGCAAGCATTTATGGAGCTACAAATATCCAAATGGAGCGTTCTCAATGGATTTGGAAAGCTAACATCTAGGGCTTTCCAGAAAAATATAATAGTCTATACTTGTCTTTGGAGATGAAGGCCTAAAACTGGCATTCAACGCCAGCTATCTACCCCCTTCCTGGCGTTGGACGCCCAAAAGGGAGCAGATGGTGTCCAATGCCAAAAAGGGAGTCCAAAGGGGGCATTCAACACCCAAGAGCCCTACTAGCACGTGGAGACACCCTTAGCTCAACCCAAACACTCACCAAGTGAGTCTTGGAAGTGAATTTTTGAACTACAAGCCTAAGCCTATCATATTTCTGTAATCCTTTGTTATTATATTAGTATATATAGGAGAAGATCACCCTTGTTTTAGGATCTTCAACCACCATAGAACATTATTTCATATTTTCGAGTTTCATTGTATAATATGAGCCACTAAACCTCCTAGGTTAAGGTTACGAGCTCTGCTGAGTTTTATGGATTAATAAAAGCACTACTGTTCTATTTCAATTCGTGTTTGATTCTCTCCTAAGATGTATCTTCGTTCTTCAACCTTATGAATGAGTTGAACCGTCAAAATTTATCTCTATTCTACATGGGTTCAACGAGCGTCTTTCATCGGATATCAATGAACCACTAGCTTGAGGATACGTCTCTTAGATGGCTAATCCACAACTTTGTTGGGGACTTCTCAAGACATCAGTTTAGCCGAGGTATGGGGAGATTAGGGTCTTTGTGGTAAAGGCTAGAATTAAGGCGCAACATTCTCTGATATGGAAGATTCGACCTTGTCTGTGACGTTTTGAGTAGGATCACCAAGGGGATGGACTGCAGGAGCTTCACCCTCATTCAGACTTGATGCACACTAAACATGGTGTTCAGCCTAGAGGAAGATTGGCGGCCGCTCAAACCGGCGTTGATCACATACAGCCTGCTAAAGAAGAAATTATTCACAGTTGGAGTAGACAGTAAGAAAGTATTAATCCAGAAGAACAAAGCATCTCCGAAGTCTTAACCATCTTTTTATCATTAGATTCACAATTACTGAGTAACGTTATCTTTATTTTACTTTTATGCGTTTAAACAAGTAAACAACTTTTCTATCCGCCTGACTAAGATTTACAAGATAACCACTGTTTGATCCAAGCCAACAATTCTCATGGGATCGACCCTGACTCACCTCAGGTATTACTTAGACGATCCAGTGCACTTTCTGGTTCAATTGTGCGGAGTGTGGAAATCCGTGCACCAAGTTTTTGGCGCTGTTGCCGGGAATTGTTCGAGTTTGAACAAACTAACGGATTATTTTGTTGCTTATATTAGGTATTGTTTTTAATTTCGTTTGAGTCTTTTATTTTCTTTTTCGAAAAAAATAAAAAAATTTCAAAAATCTTTTCTTTTCTTTAATATTCTTTAACTTTGATGAGCGGATATTTTATACGCTTTTTGACATCATTTTCATATAGTTTTTAGTAGTTTTATTAAATTTTTTTTTGTTTTGGTGTTAAATTCACATTTTTGGATTCTACTATGAGCTTTTGTATTTTTGTACAATTTCAGGTATTTTCTGGCTGAAATTGAGGAGCTGGAGCAGAAGTCTGATTTGGAGACAGAGAAAGCACTGCAGATGCTGTCCGGATCTGACCTCCTTGCACTTGAAGAGCTTTCTGGAGCTACAGAAGTTCAAATGGAGCGCTCTCAATAGTTATAAATAGCTGACTTCTAGAGATTTCCAGAAATATATAATAGTCCATACTTTGCTTTGGATTAGAAGGCCCAAAACTGGCGTTTAACGCCAGCTTCCTGCTGCTTCCGGGCATCCAGTGCCCAAAGACCAGAGCCCAGCATCCAAAGCCCCAGAGAGGACCCCCTAGCTGGTGTTCCACTCCCAAGGAGCCTCATAGCATGTGGATCACATCAAAGCTCAGCCCAAACACTCACCAAGTGGGCCCTAGAAGTGGATTTTAGCACTAAATAGACTGTTTTACCTTTACTAGTCATCTGTTTAGTATTTAAGGGATTTTATTTATGTAATTCATGAGACTTTAGAACCTTTTACACCTTTCACTAAGGGAGGTCTACCAATATTTTTGTTTTTCAATTGTTTTTACTTTCAGTATGAGTTTCTAAACCTCCTAAGTTGAGGGGAGGAGCCCTGCTGAGTCCTATGAATTAATAAAAGTACTATTGTTTCTTTTTCGATCCGTTTTTGATCTATCTCTAAGATGTATATCCTGATCTTCATCGTGGTGAATAGGATGATCTAACCAATTAGCTCTGTTCATCACATTAAGACGAATGTGCCTGACAAACACCCGCGTCTACTTGGGTTTATGGGAGTACCTGGAAGAAAAGCACGAACCAACAGCTATGGTTATACATCTCTCAGACGGTTAATCCACGACTTCATTGGAGACTTCTCGAGACACTAGTTTAGCCGATCTCCAGGGAGATTAGGGTCTCCGTGGTATAGGCTAGAATCAAAAGAAGCAGCGTTCTCTGATCCGGAAGATTCGACCTTGTCTGTGGCATTTTGAGTAGGATCGCCCAGAGAATGACTTGCTAAGCGCTTCACCCTTCGTCAGATTGAATGACCACGGCCAATAGCCACGGCCAACGGCATTTATTCTGTAGCAGAGGAGATTAATGACCACGGGCATTGGCTTTGATCACTTATAGCCTGCCATAGAAGATCATTCACAAGCAAAGAAGACAATAGTACCAGAGTTGATTCAGAAAGACAAAGCAACTCCGACTCTCAACTCTATTCCTATTACTAAAAACACTTGTTTTACAAATACAAATTATAAATAGTTTCCTCTAATCCAACAACCTTCTGATTTTGCCTGACTAAGACCTGCAAGACAACCATAGCTCGCTTCAAGCCACAATCCTCGTGGGATCGAGCCTGACTCGCTCAGGTATTACTTGGACGACCCAGTGCACTTGCTGGTACTTCTGCTGTACAAAATAGTGTGGGTTTTGCGTACATGCGCACCACAACCCAATGAGATAGAGAAAATAAAACAAAGATTGTTGGTGGATTCTCCATCTAATAAAGCCCAAAGTAATAAAGCAAAGAAATCAATTGGGCCAGACGGAAATTATAACCAACCCAAGTCCAAGAAGATTCCACCAAGTCAAACCTTTCCAAAGCCAACGTTGACAAGTATGATTCGGTTAGAATAAAAAAGAAAGAGTGAGCTTCGTCCCTCTTATTCATTCACCAGAGAAGGAAGAGAGAGAAAGGTAAATCACAAAAGCTAATGTCTAATTACCCAAATCAAAGCAAGCTAAGTTAAGTCAGATGATAAAGGTGATTTATTTTGATTTGCATGCAATTTATTTTCTTCACTCCTTCTCCAACTTTATACCATACCATTTCTGGATTAATGAAGAAAGGAGTGTCTGATTACTTCTGCTGAAAATCAATGGCTCACAATATTACTTGGAGATAAAGCACATTTTCAAGGGTTTGGATTTGGGATTGTCACTAGGCAAACAAAGTTCTTCCTGCTCTGCCCTCCTCGGTTAAGCCAAAAAATTAGAGTCAAAATCCTTAATTTTGGGACTTGATTGAAGAAAAAGGAGATAATGACATGTGGTTCAAGAAGCTAGGGTTTGACTTTTGAAGGAACCAAAAAATCTGTGGCAGAAGAAGAGATACGAAAAGAAAATCAAGTCTGAAATGAAGGTAAGGAGAGGGAACCAGAATCTGAGTTTGTTTGAAAAGCTTCCCTGAGAAGAGTTCAACATTTTTGAACATTATTTTTTAAGTTAAAGAAGCATTCCGCGAAGATAAAGAACTTAATCAGAATTACCTGAATCTGGTTCAACGTATAGCAACTGAGGCTGTTAATGCATTAATATCCTTCATGTTTTACAGTTTTGTATTTCATTTCAATATATATCTTTCTGTATTGTCTTTGAGAGGTAAAAGGTTAAAAGTGAATCATTGAGAAAAAGCCTAAGAGTAGAAAAAGGCTGAGTGAAACACTTGAGAGAAAAGCCTAGAGTGATTTCAGATTTCTTTAGGTTGTTTCATATGTCTTGTGTCTTGTACCTGTAAGGTACCCCTTACTATGTTGGGTTAGCATTTAGTGTGAAAGAGTTAGGTATTAGCATAACCAAGTCAAGTTAGATAGAAACTTGAGAGAGAAAGGATTAAGTGAATCCTAAGAAATTGGTGTATGTAATACTTTAACTATAGTGAAAATTCTACCACTGTTGTGGTGGAGACTGGATGTAGGTTGAATTGCACTAGACAACTGAATCAGGATACATGCCTGTGTAAAATTTCTTCTCTTTCTCTAAGTTTTTTCTTCTGATATTAATAAGATAAAATGAAATTATCTCATAAAATTTTTGCTGCACAGTTCAAATAGATTTTAATTGAAAGTCTGATATTAAAGGTTTAATATATTAAACCCAAAGAAGGTCATAGATTCAACCCCCCTTCTCTAAACCTTCTGCAACCTTCAGGCCCTAAATATCAGCATGAATCAAATCAAAAGGAAATTTAGATTTACTCAAACTATTAGAAAAAGGTAACCTCTTTTGTTTTGCAAAATGTCATGGATCACATGGTACATCATTGTTTAGACATAAGATGAATAGATGCATTTTTTATAATTGTTGTAATCTACTAAAAAAAATATAGCCTAACCTATAATGCCAAAGAACACTATGTGAAGTGTGTAAAGTATGTATGTCTTGTTCTTCTGTCATAATATTCAAAATCTTTTCTTCTAATTTGCTAAAATTAACAGTCATTTTTGCTTGAATATTCATTGTATACAGTCTTCGCTTTTGATCAGCAATTCCAATCATCCTCAAGGTAGGGCACTCCTGAATCTCACAATTATGAGCATTGATAATAAAACAACAAGATAAGGTATTAGTAACTTTTGAAATAGAAATGAGATTGCATTTAAAACTTGGTACATGTAGAACCTCAGTCAAATAAAAGTTAGTTGAAAAAAAAATTGTTCCACATAAGGTTGTAACAGTCTGTGAACTATTTGGCATGATAATTTTAACTGGATTAATATGTTTAATAGAATGAAAATGTTTAAGACTATAGAAAATGTGAGCAGTGACCCCAGTATCTAAGATCCAATCTTGTGAATTCAATTCAAAACCGAAAAGAGAAATGAGATGAAATATACTGGCTGAAGGTAAATGAATGGTTACCAAATTTCCGTCATAAAGAGGTTCTTTATGTTTGGAATAGTGCAGTAAGTGCTTCTTTCTGTCTATCCGAGAATATCCCATCTAAACTGATCTTGCCTTCATTTTGGATAACAGGTGTGGGGTTTGTATTCTGCATTACTGGCAACTACCATTGAGTTCACTGAATTAGCTGAAAGTGGTACTTCATGAGAGTGATTTGGTTGCAAATGTTGTGGAAAGCCATGCTTCTGGTAACATGTATCCACCAAGTGACCTTATTTTCCAACATAAGAGCAAAGTTTGGGAGCTCTTCTAGTAGTACTTCTGCCACCTTTACCACATCCTCTTCCTCTTTCTTTGACATTGTTGACCCCAAATTGGCCTCTTTCACCTCCAGTATTGACAAATTTGGCATTACCTTGCCTAATCTGGTATGTCTCTCTTTCATCTATAGATTTAGTGTGAACAGTGTTCACTAACATTCTAGAATCTAGTTCAATGAGATGCATCATTTGTCTTTCTTATTCAAGAAGTAGAGAAAAAAATAATATTTACATCTGGAAGGGGCTTAAGCAACATAATATAGGAGCGTACACTTGCATATTGGTCATTTAAACCTCTAAAAAAACGAATCACATAAGACTGCAACCTATGTTGCCTCATTATGTCTAATCCACAACTACAATTACTCAAGCAAGCACAAGTTGGTATGGGTCTGAATTCGTCTACTTCTTCCCAGATCCCTTTCAGTTTTGTATAGTAAGAGGTGATGGATAACTCACCTTGTTTTGTGCTAAACAGATCTTCCTCAAGCTCAGCAATTCAAAATAGATCACCCTCATAAAATCGATGCTTGAGGTCTTTCCACAGTGTATTATCACACCACAGTACACTCTATAAAATTTCTGAATTCAATGATCCATGTAGCCATGACAGCATGTTGCAACGGTCCCAAGCATCATACAAATCATCTGTTGGAGCTGGTTTGAGGAACGTGTCATCAATGAATCTAATTTTATTCTTCGATTTTAGATAGATTCACACAGACCAGGTGTGATAGTTCAATGTAGTAAGTGGAGTGGTTGTGAGAGCGATTCTAAGTGTCTCACTTAGGTGAAGGTAGTAACAACTTGAAGGATCTTAAAAAAGGTTGGTGTTAGATCTTGAAGTGGCTTGAAAAGCTTGAAACTGAGTCATCATCTTTACAAAGTTCTGAAAATCTGTTGCTACATATCTGTTAGATCTATCTTTCACGAGCTACTCTCACTACAAGTTTTCATGTGGTGAAAAAATCACACTTTGTTGCATACTCCAGACTCACCGCACCATGACAAAACTCTGTTCAAACCTGCAGAGTTGAGTGGTGAAACAGTGGAATAAGCATCCTATGAAAAGGAGGCTCTAAAAAGAGAGAAAAAGATAGTTGAGGGATAAAAAATTTTATTATTTTTATCATTACTATTATTCATATATATACAAGAGCATTAGACACCTTACCTTAATAAATATACTCTATCTAATAATCTATATATACCACAATATTTTAAAAATATCTAATTAAGAAAATAAAATACTATTTAATATATAACCTTAATTACAGATTATCCCGTAAAAAAATACATAAAATATTATTTATGTGTATTTTAAACAAGGAGATGGCCATTTTATGAGGGCTACAAAATATTCAATCAATCGGAAAAATCAACACGACTATAAAATGTTCACACGCGAATTTATACCTTTTTCTTCATGCTTCATTCTTTATCCATTGAAGATACATAGATGTTACATGTCAGTAATTAAGTAAAAGCTCTAACTCCTAACGCTACATGAGTTTAGTGAGATCATTATACAACAATTCAAGAATGTTAGAGCTTCCAATAATCCTGCTCTAAGATTAAGACACTGAGTGCCTCCTACTTCTAGAAGGTGTAGATTTTGTTTCTTCAGCAACTGTAGAAGCAGGGCTTTCTGATGTATCATCACTAGTTATCTCACCACTTCTATCTTTGCTTGACCAAATCTTAGACAATATTTTCTTTGACATTAGACCCTTCATTTTATTAGCACCAACTCTCTCATTATTATTATTATTATTATTGGTTTTGTTACTATCATTGCTGCTCCTTCTGCTACCTTCACCTGAGAATTTCAGAGCTTCCTCCCACTCCTCTTCTGTATTCGTTGTAATAGACCTCGAGCTCTCGTGCGATCCACTTGGAAGCGAAGACCTCATAGATCCTGCACGATCCGGTGTGCTATTGCCTTCTGAGCACGATGTAGCTCTTAGCTGTTCGAAGAAGAGAACCTGCACCACAATGCGCATCGGAAGCCTCTCGTTCTGTATGGCATGCATGCAGGCTTCTGCCGATAACTTCCTGCAGTCCATTAGCCTACAGATCCTTTTCTTCTCGCTCTTGCTGATTTCAGGATGTTCCTGCATCAATTCGGTTTTAACCGTTAAATATTATACAATGACTCTACCAAATAAGTGTAATGCTACATCTAAATTTTCAGAGTTGATTAAAACAATGCAGCGCATAATGCTGGTTAAGAGCTCATTATCAATGTGTTAGGGAATAACTTAAAGAATATATACCCAAATTAGTCTCTAATGTATTTTGCGTAAGAGATTTTAGTCCTCGACACATTTTTATTACTTTGGAAGTCTTGAGACCAGTGAGACATATATTGATCCTTTTATCACCATCAATAAAATTTTTAATCTGGTTATTGTACAATAAGTTTCTAACAAATTTTATTATAAGACAATTAGATCTCAACAAATACCTTTATAAAAGAAATTAGTCCTCTTTACAAAAGGATCAATCCGTCTCGAAGACGTCTAAAGTAATAAAAACTTATTGAGAATTAAAGTGACCGACTTAAAATATGTTGGAAACCAATTTGAATGTTTACTCTAACTCAAATGTACCAACTTTTAACATATGCATGATACCCTAGTTAATCTCTGTATATATAATGAAGTTATTAATAATATAAAGTTAAAGAAAACTTTTAAGCGTATCGGTATATTAGTGTTTCAGTGATTTTTAACCTAAGATTAACAGTATACTTGAAAGCTTTCCGTAAAGTTATACTACATATATACGATTGGATCATCTTAGTTAGCTTAGTGCAAAACCATTGAGATGTCCAATTTAGGAAAGATGTTGAAAATCTTAGTGGCAGAAAAAACAATATGAAAATTTCATAAATAGAGATCTTACTACACTTGACATAATTCAAGAGATGACAAATCAGGAAGTTACCTTCAAATACATATCGATGGCGCGATAAATTCCGTCATGAGTTGCTCTTGGGAAGCTTGAAACTAACTCAGCAAGATGAATGAATTTAGCGAGAGGCAAATTCGGATCGCGAGCAATCTCAGCAAGATATCCATCCACCAGTTTTGCAACCTTAATCTTTGCAGTATCTGATATGATCCGAGTGCTTTTCATCTCCTGCAATTCATCTTCCAACAGAGAATCAGCCTCACCAGCATGCTCGCATGCAATGATGAACTCTTCAACTAGCCTTTGCACGGTATCAACATTGAAAATTGCTTCGCCAACAGGGGTACGAATCAAAAGATCAGCCACCTTTGCCTCCTCAAGACAATGGCCTACTCTCTTCATTAATTTTGATCGCTCCGACTCTTGGCATTCCAACAGAATGCCTGCTCTTAACAGCTTAAGCAAGAAACCGAATGGGATACTTCTTGTATCCGGTGGCAATAGTCGAATGATAGTTTCCAACAACAATTTATTCTTTGCCGTATCGCCATGGATCAGACCTTTGTTGAAACCAGGAAGCTTTCTTGAGGCATAAGCATTAAGCGCTTCTCCAATTACATAGCCTGAGACATTGCCTTTACTTATAATCGTCTTCACGACGCGTTCATAGAGATCGAGTTTGAGCTCACAAAGGTCTTCCACCCACCAGTCCTTTGGAACCATCTGTTGTTTCCTCACGCCATTCCAAGGCGAATCGTTACCGTTGCCATTTTCGGATGGTAGCTTCTTCCTGTTATAAGTATATGACCACTCCACCTTAGATGTCTCAATCAAAGCCTTGGAAGCTATCGAGTTGAGGCAGTGACTCACTATCTTAAGTTCTTCAGACCACGGAAGAAGAGACTTGGTGGTCTGAAGAACAATGATTGAGTCTTTCCAACCCCGGAAAATGCTCGAGTTGAGAAAGACATCAACCTTATAGATAAGATTTCCCTTCTCAACAGTTTCGTACATCTCAAGATACTCTGCAGCGCAGCGAGCCGCGACGACATTGTAGGCATTCAGAGTAACTGTCATACCGTAGCAGAACTTAGCACAGATTTCGAATGCAGCAGGTCCTCCAGGAATGTCATGGATATGGACTTCATCATTGTTCTCTTCTGGGTTTGTAATAAGCTTCTGAATGCGTGCACTTTTCGATAGAAGAGGAAACTACAGATATTGAGTAATAAACATGCATTTAAGTGTATTTTCAATGACATTGCATGATCTGAAATTATCTAATAGATGAAAAACTGGTAATCTTCATAATACATTAACTACTGAGTAAGAATAGAATAGAAATTTTCATGTAATTTACTATTTTTTTTATACATAAATTTACTATATATCATCATATTACTATTACTCGTACTAGTTACTATACTAGCTCAATGTCAGATTGAATCATACCTTATGGAGATAAAAATTTACATCTCCAACTTTAACCGTTAAGTCTGTTGCTAACTCGGTAGCTACATACCTGTAAAATACATGCTGGTTCATGTTAGTTTCAAATACAAGAAGAAAGATAAGATTCACAAGAAAATAATAATAATAATTAACTTTATGCAGTTTAAGATACTCCAGCATGCACATATTGACTATAGAAGGAAAGAACAGCACTACATGAAGGCTGTTTTTCTCATTCCTTAAACCTTAAAGCACCTGCTATTATTACTTAACAAAGATAACACAGATCTACTATCCTCTTTATAAGATCCTCACTTGGACTCTTAACTCTTTACCTTACCTAACATTAGTATTTTTAAATATAAAAATTGAGAAGCATAGATCAAATCACATAAAAAAAATTCTGGAATCAGAGCCTTTTCATTCAGGGATTGATATCATTTCCATCAAAATTCATTGTTCAGAGCAAAACGAAACAAAAAGAAAAATGGACTATGAGCAGGAACCAAACACAAAACAAGAATCAAGAGAAATAAAATTAAATAGCATACAAATAATTAATAATCTCATACCTTATATTATCACCATCATTCTGAAAAGAATCTGGCTTAGAACCAAGCTTCATAAACTTCATCTTACTAAGCTTTTCTCTCCCTACTAAGGCTGTGAAAGCCAAAAACCACTCAACTCGATTAAAAGAAAAGATTTCCTATTGAGATCGAATCTCTTTTCCCACAAATCGAGGCACCAAAGATAGTTTATTTTAGACTCAACGAAACAAGTTAACAAAAACTAAGACATTTGCCAACCGAAACTAACCATCTCCGAAAAAAAAAAAAAAAGAAAGAACAAAACTGTATCTATATATGTTTATATATAAATACATGAAATGCGAGACACCCCCACTTGCCTAAAACTGACAGCACCGCCCAACCCCATGTTAAATATTTATATCTATGAATCTAGACATTTGCCTTTTTCTTCTTTTCTTGCCTTGTTGTTGTTCCCAACAAATGAGAACGGATTTGAACAACACGAGGAAAACAGTTTTCTTTTTCTTTGGTTTCGAATGAAATGGTAGAGAAGCAAGTAACCAATTATATGCGTGACACGTTTCAGTTGTGTTCCCCCATTGAAGCCATGCACCTGAAGCAACACAGAGACAGAGACAGTGTTATGTGAATCTGAGAGATGAAGCACCATAGAAGCAGACCAAAGGCATCAATTTTAACACCTTGGTTTCTCATCTAAGCATCATTGCGCTCACTACACTTCAAACCATTTTTCCTTATAATAATAATATAGTTTTCTTCTTAAATTAATTATCATTCTTACTTTTTTATTTATTCAAAATTTAATATCAATACTATAAATAAATATAAAAAATTAAATTTTATTTCATTAACATTAATTTTTTTTATTGTAAAATAATTCTTTTAACTTTTACATTTTGAAAAGTTTAAAATTTTGAATTAGGATTTAGAGAATTTAGAATTTAAAATTTAAGATTTATGGTATAAGATTTAGAAGAAAAGAATAATTTTTATAAAATGCATTGATATTGACTAAAAATTATTCATTTTTAATTAAATTTTAATATTATATTTGACATAAATATATTAATGTTCTAATAAATTTTAAAAAAATAATAGTTAATTTGACAAAGAGAGATATAATATAGATTAATTATGTTAGATATATAAAATAATTAAGTATCAATATAAAATATAAGTTAAAATATAAAATATATATTTAAAATAAATTAAATAATACATATATTTTTTAGTATCTAATATAACACACAATATATTACTTTTTAATGGGTATATAATTTTTTTGAAAAAAAATATTTAATAACAAAAAAAATTTAACTAAATTTGCTTTATTTAATATTTATTAATTATTATATTTATTAATTATTATAATAATTAATAAATATTAAATGAGATAATATTAATGCTCAGCTTAATTAATAAACAAACACTAGAAAGTAAACCTTAATTTAGTCCAAAAGGAATTAAACAAACTTTTTATTGGCAATACTAGGAAAAAAATAATTTGATCTTATCTTATTTAATATTTATTATAATTAATAAATATTAAATAAAATAAATTCTAATTATTTTTTATTAATTTTTTTTGTTATCAAGCATTCTTTTTTAATATTTTTTTCTTTTGCAGTGACAAACTAACAATTAAACAAAGTTCACAAAACTTAGAAGATATGCTGACTTTACATATTTCGAAGTGACATCTTATTTAGATGTCGTCTGAAAAACATGTCAAATAAAAGTATATGAAAATCACTGGAACACCGACGTTCCTAGAATACTTGAAACTTTTTCTATTTCCAAAAGTATATTGTTTAGTTTTTCTGAAACTAAAATATTAATGTTTAAATATTGAGACTGGCAGAGTTACAGTAGCACCCAATTACAACACAAATGCATAAAAAAATCTATACAAAAAAATGGAGTCTAATTAGAGTAGTGATCAAAGAAAAAAGAAACAAAGCAAGATGAAGGGATTAAATAGACGAACCTGAAGGGGAAAAGCATTAAAATCTCTATGAAGCTGGTAACGTTTCTTCTCTTTATGAGGGAATAAATATTGTTGAGGAATTAATTAATTAAGAGACCCAAAGAAGAATTTTAAGGACAAAGAGTGGAAAACAATGACAAGTAGAAGAAGATAAAGAAGATAAGGGGAGAAAAAAAAAGTTGAAAGTGGAAGGAAGCTAATCAAATCAAAGAGATCACAAAATCTGAATGCATGTCAATTTAGAAAGAAGAAACCAAACATGGAGAAACAAAATTAAAGCTAAGCACTAAAAAAACAAAAGCAAAGGGGTTCAATGCATAAACATAAATATGAGTAGAAACTAGAAACACTCACTATTATGAATGAAGAGAAGAGAAAGAGAAAGAAAAGAAGAAACAGAAACAAGACAAACAAAACTGAAAGGACCACCCATTTGAGAAAGAAAAAAGATGAGCTGTTAAGTCTTATTTGACAGCCACAGAAGCAACACAAACAGAAAAAGCCAACCAACTTCAGAATGTTCTTTCTCTTTCTATGTCTCTCATATCTCTCTTTCTCTCTCTCTCTGTTCAGAGCTTTTGAATCAGCACCCTATTAGGTAGTGCCCCCCACCATTATTATTACCTCCACAATCATATAACTTTTTCTCTTTCTCATTCTCCCCATCCCTTCTTAAAACTACAAAAACAATTGAAAGCTTTGAAAATGAACAACATAATAGTCCAACTTGGCCAACTTACTTTTTAGTTTTAATTAATTAAAAGAAAAAAAAGTAATATCTTTATTCTATAAAGAAATACTTTCTTTTGGAGTAATTATTTAATTTAGCAAAAATATTATATGCATACTGAAAATTATTAAATTAGTCATTATATATTTATAAATATTTATATATAAATATATATTATTTAATTTATTACTAATGTATATTTTATATTTTTATATATATTTTATACGAATAACTAATTTAGATAACTAATTTAGTGATTGATTTTTTTTTATATATATCTAACATATATAATTGTTCATTTTATCCTTCTCGATGTTATATTTTGTAACTCAAGTTAATCTTTTTATAATTTTAGAATAGGGTAAATTGATATTATAATGTGTAACTTTATGGTTTTAAGAGAAAGTCAAGATTTACCCAAAATTTTATTAGACAATATATTCATTGATTTATGAGACTTCTAATATAATGTGAACTTTAGAAGTGAATAATGAAACTTATTAGTTCAGGTCAAAGTTGGAAGTGAACACTAAACGAAGTAAAGTGATATTAAAATGATTGTTCATGATCAACAGTCACCTATCAAGGTCTTTCGATAGATATCCCTATAAATTTAGGTGCCCTTCAATTGTAAAATGAAGGTAAATTACCTTATTAATACATTTGTTTATCAAAATTTTCAAAATTATAAAACCCAATTGGTTTCTACTTTTATTGTTACTGTCAGAAGTTTTGAAAAAAATTGAAATCATACACTGCTGAATTGGATTGGGTATGATAGAGACGAAACACATGGATAGTTCTTATCTTCATCAAGGATGCTACCGGAATTTTCCTTGTAGACCTAAAATCCTTGTTTGAGGAGATACTGAGGCCTTAACTAAATGGGAGTATAGAGAAATTTTAAATTGGAGATAGTATAGATAAATACATTAGGAAAAGTAACAATATATTATCTATCAATTTATTATTAACAATAATTAATTATTATATTTTAAATACATATATAAAGAAATACATCTAAAAAATATATCTATAAAAATATTTTTATTAAATATAATCATAAAAAAATATTTTTATTAAACATTTCCATTAAACATAGCTATAAACAAGAGTTGATAGAAGTTAGTAAAATCTTTATTAGTAACGTAGCGAAATTAGATACATTATGATCAACAAAGACTTCCTTTTTCCTTTGAAGGTTAATTATACTTCAGTAGTTTTCCAAAAATAATAACGACATGTTTAATTTGTATTGAAATCCTTCAATAAGTTGAGAATTGACTGAGTATTTATATCTTACCAGTTACCAACTTGCTATTAAATCAATTGTTAAGTCGATTGTACAGTTGTTGATGTTAAAAAACAAGTTTAAGAGTTGTTGAATGTTGGGTTCATCCATGAGGTAACTTATTTATCATGGTTATCTAATATTCATAAAATGTCTAATGAAAAATGGCATATATATGTAGCCTATACAGATTTAAACAAAAGGTGCCCAAAAAACATATTTTCATTACCTAACATTAATAGTTTAATTGATTACGCACCATGTTTCGATTTTCAAATATTTTGGGTGTGTACTTGAGATATAATCAAATTCTAATTATAGTTATAAGAATTAGACTGAATAAAATGGTTCGATAAAAAAATCGATAAATTAGATATAAAATTAGTCCAGTTGAAGTATCTGATTGTAAAAGAAAAAGAATTGATAAAGAGCGGTTTAGATCGATCGATTTTGATAAAAATTGGTGAACTAACAGTTTAAATAACTCGTCCGGTTTCACTATTTTTTTAAGAAACAAAAACTTAACTTAAACGCTCGAAGTCTACCGGTTTTTTTCCTGAAATAAATTAAAAGAAATTATTATTTTCACAACCTGTTATTCCAACTTTAAATTTTCAGATATGTATTTTTTTATTTTTAAGAGTTTAGGGCAAGTTCGTCGCACCCCGACGAACTTTATAATTTTAATAGAGTTCGCCCGAACTTCAAGTAGAATTTCCAAAATAAAAGCAAGGCTGGTGGAGAGTAGAGCTCAAAACTACAATTTCATTCTCCTCTTTGGTTCTTATCTTGACATTTTTTTTCTATAATGTCAATAAATTCATTGTTATCTATTCATTATGATGGTGAAATAGTGTAATGTTAAATATGAAATAGAACTTATAGAACTCATCATATGTGTATTATAATTTATAATAATTCTATGAATATAGAATGTGAGACATGAAATAAAAATTATCATGTGTTTCGTTTATAATAATTCTATAAATATAGAATGTAAGACATGAAAATATAATTTATCATGTATTGTTTCTAAGATTAGATATAGAAGGTTCCTTTTATAGGCATAAAATTGATGAATAGAATTGATATTATAACCGTTTGGTCATTAAGATAGAAATGATGGTCATAAGTCAATAATAAAAGTGTCGGTTATAAGCAAAGAATTAATGATAATTAAGGTTGGGTTATAACTCATAATGTATAATAAAGACCAAGTTACAAGGTGACGGATCAGAAACTATAAATTAAATATTGCAAATAAAAAAAAAGAAAGAAAGAATTCAAATGATATTTTATTAACAATAAAAAATTATATTTAGACATCATTAAATTGAAAAGATATAATGTGAAGATGTTAGAATATATTAGGATTTGATTAGAATATTAGATTTTATATTGATTTAATTTGATATTAGGTTGATCACATAAATATAATTAAAACTTATAAATAAAACTTCTTTTTGTACTCTATATACATCTTAATGTTTTTATACCAACTATAGATCTTAATGTTTCCAATAGAAAATTATCAACGGTTTCTGGCAATTGGGCTATATATGGATATCAAAAATCAAACTTCAATCAGTTTTTGGTATTACAATATATACATGTTGGAATTGAAAATTAGTATACATTCACATTTATCACAAAACTTTATAAATAATATAATCAAAATTTATAACTAATATAAAAAAACTTATTCATATTTATAGTCAAATTTCATAAATAATAGAATCAAACTAGATTTACATTTATAATCAAGCTATAAAATAATCAACCATAAAATTGGTTAAATCGATCTTTCACTATAGAATAATCAAATATTGCATATAGCTGAATAGTCAACAATTTTTATAACAATATAATCAAATTTTTACTTACATAAAAAATCTGTCATACCATTGTAATGTTATACTTTTATTTGTATTTTGATTATAATTCTGTAAACATAAATTGATTATATTATTTACCAAGTTTCATTATTAATGTAAATCAAGAATGATTATATTGCATAAACTTAGTGTGTGATCATTCCATGCACATATTCCTATAGAGGTGATCGACTACTTATCTACTTAATATACTAAAATTGAATTTTTTCCTAACTAATGAAAGTGAGGTGTCAATTTTTCGTGATTTCATTTTTTCTCCTAAATGAACTTTTCTATTTTCTATTCTAAATTATTTTATAAAAAATATCTTTATTATAATTATATTATAATTAATATTTAATAAATAATACATAATTATACTAATTTAGGAACATATCTTTATTATAATTATATCAAATCAATATTTAATGCATTATTAAACTACTTATCAATTATCAATTGAAAATATTTTTAACAACAACAACAACAACAACAACAACAACAACAACAACAACAACAACAACAACAACAATAATAATAATAATAATAATAATAATAATATATGATAATGATATGATAATTGCACTGGTCATGATAATTATGATAAGAATATTTGAATCTAATAATAAAATGATCAAATTTTATTTTATGATATTAATAATGCCCATTAATTTTAAATATTTTTAGACATTTTAATTATATTAATTTTAAAAATATTGATATAATTTTAATTCTTATTCATTATCCATCATGATAAGAATATTTGAATCTAATAATAAAATGATCAAATTTTATGATATTAATAACGCCCATTAATTTTAAATATTTTTAGACATTTTAATTATATTAATTTTAAAAATATTGATATAATTTTAATTCTTATTCATTATCCAACAACAACAACAACAACAACAACAACAATAATAATAATAATAATAATAACTTGAAAAATCCGTATATAAACTATTTCAATTACCCGTGTATTATTATTAAAATTCTATTATTTAATATACTAAAACTGGATTTTCCTCCAACTAATGGAAGTGAGGTGTCGATTTCTCATGAATCTATTTTTCCGTCAGAATGAATACACTATTTTTACTTATAAGTTTATTTTATAAAAATATCTTTATTATAATTATACTATAATTAGCATTTAAGTAATAATACATAATTATACTAATTTAGAAAAATATCTTTATTATAGTTATATAAAATCAATATTTAATGTATTATTAAACTACTTATCAATTATCAATCAAAAATATTTTTAATCATTTTAATAATAATAATAATAATAATAATAATAATAATAATAATAATAATAATAATAATAATAATATGATAACTATATGATAATGGCACCGGTTATTAATAACCAATTTATATTTCTCTAAATAAATTTATTTTAGAAAAATATCTTTATTATAATTATATTAAAATATTACAATTAATATTTAATAAATAATGCACAATTATACTAATTTAAGAAAATATCTTTATTATCTATCTATTCTATTATATAAAAATCAGATTTTTGCACTTAATAACAGAACTGATGCGGCATGCTCTTAAGGTGTTTCCTGATTTATTTCATTTAATTCGTTAAAGCAAATCAATTATAATTAATTAATTATATCAATTATTTAATTTGATTAGACATTCAAATTTCACCATTTATTATAATTTATATGAATTTATTAATTATAATTAATTATATCAATTAATTAATTTAGTTAATTATATTAATTATTTGATTTGATTGGAGTAAGTATCGAATTATTTAATAAATAATAAATATGATAACGAAATATATGAATTAATTTAATTAGTTTATTTTTTTCAATACCATCTATTTATATCAGATCAAATATTTTTTATTCATTCGCTTTCTTTTCTCTCTCTCCCACCCTCCCTCTCTCTCGTGTTTAGGTACAATTTTTGTAATTTATTGAATTTTTGTTTCTTTTATCTTTATTTATACATTTTATTTTTTTATATTTTTTTAAAATTTTTATTTATTTTAATTTCTTATTATTAGGCACACATTTTTTTAAACTTTTGATTAACAAAAAAATGTGTCATTTTTATGTTATTTTTAAATAATCTTACTGTAACAACCCAGACCACCGGCTAGCACGATATTGTCCGCTTTGGTACATAAGGTCTCACGGTTTTGCCTTTGACGATAGGGATGCTAGCCCGAAACCCCCCACACTCACTCGTCAAAACGCGTCATGCTAGGGAGAGGTATCCACACCCTTATAAGGCATGCTTTGTTCTCCTCCCCAACCGATGTGGGTCTTACAATCCACCCCCTAAGGGAGCCCAGCGCCCTCGCTGGTACATCGATCCGGGTTCTGACTCTGATACCATCTGTAACAGCCCAGACCACCCGCTAGCACGATATTGTTCGCTTTGGCACACAAGGTCTCACGGTTTTGCCTTTAACGATAGGGATGCTAGCCGAAACCCCCCACACTCACTCGTCAAAACGCATCATGCTAGGGAGAGGTATCCACACCCTTATAAGACATGCTTCGTTCTCCTCCCCAACCGATGTGGGTCTTACACTTACTATAATTTTATTTTGTAATATTCTATTTTATCATGTGTAATTCAATTCATATATATATATATATTCATTGTTCGTGTATGTGGTTTATATGTTAATGTTTTTATTGATTCTTTTTATTTTATTTTATATTTTTTGTATGTCTCTTTGTTGCTCTTTACTTTAGTTATATATATTCATTGATTTCTCTGTATTGATCCTCTTTTTATTTAAAATATTGTGACAATTTAGAGTGTATGTTGTGACTTATGTGATATTCGTTAATTTGGTGTATCTTTTTAGATGATTTATGTTATAATGTGTTTAAGGAGTTGACTTAAAATTATAATATGATATATAAATTTATAATATGATTTAAAGCATGCTAAAGTATTAAGACATTATCATATAGATATTTTTTTATTTGTCCGTTAGATTCAACTATTTAGGATCTTAAAAATTATGCAATTAATTATTTTTTTATATAATTATTGTATTGATCATTTACATTAGTGAGACTATTTTCAATAATAACATTTATAAATATGCAATTATATATACAATTGATTGAATCATCTTATTTCTTTAAATTTAATGATATTGAATTAATTATTCAAGGTGTCATCGCTATTTCTATTTTTAAATTTTTTTAAATATTATTTAACAATTCTAATAACATAATAACAATTAAAAGAAGTAAGACGGTACAAAATTGCAATGACGATAAGATTAAAATACCCGTGATAAAATTATATTGATAATATACACTTGTGTATTACTAACAACTATGTTAGTAATTACTTAAAATAAATAATAAAATAAATTATAGGGTATTATTTTATTTAAATTATTAATAATTAAAAAAATAAAAGGTCAGTAATTACTTTTAACATAGACATTAAATTTAATTTTATGGTACTAATTTATTTGAATTGTTAATAAAATTTATAATTTTCAGATTTATATCTACTCAATTTATATATTTTATTTTATTTTACTTTAACAAAAAAATTGAGACATATATTTTTAATTATTTATTTAAAAAGTATAGCGAAATGAGTTATATCAATTATAATTAATTATCGATAATTGATATCAATAAATTGATTGTATTAATTTATAAGATGAATAATGTGTAATGAATGTTGTGAAATTAATTATAATAAATTAATAATTAATAAATAAAAAACTAAAAGAGACTTTTTTTATTGCTTTTTAATGGATATTGTAACACCCTAATATTCAAATCCTTATGCTTGAGTCATAAGTCAATGATATTACGGTGGTACGACTCTCAGGTGGATTTTTAATATATAAATATAAGTAAATTCGAAAGGAGTATTAATATAGAAGCCTGAAAAGAGTAGAAATAAAATTGCGAAGACGTATCACTCACGTTTCGATAACAAAAAGATAAACCGTGAAGCCAAAAGTGATATACGGGCAAGGCATAAAGGAGATTAAGAGATAGATAACAGATAGATATATATAACATAAGTAAATAGCCACTAGTCGCGACCCGCGAAGTTTAGGCTGGCTAGGGTACAGTATGAAAGTAGTTGACAACAGTATATCTTAATTTCTCCCAAAGGAAACATGAGAGCCTCTATAGGCAAGTTCAAAAGAGTTCAATACATAATATAATCTTTTCAAAACAAAGGTAGAGAGATTCTAAGCAAAACACAAAGTAGAGAAAATAAAGATCTTCGCCGTCTCTCAGACGAACCACAGCTCACTTCTGAGCACCTGGACCTGTATCTGAAAAACAAGAGATATATACGGAATGAGAACCCTGGGCCCATGGGTTCCCAGTACGGTAAACGTGACAAATAAATACAATGCACTGCAATAAAAACTCACTAAGCATCCTAAACTTCTTCACCAATTATCCATCCTAGGTTCTCATTAATCCATGAATAGGCAACTGTCATAAGGGGATACTAAATCTAGTTCAGGTTTCACATGTTTCCCAACTCGCTGACTCTTCCACGAATCAGACTCAAAATCATAAGCAAAACCATCACCAATTGTTCTACCTCAGCAATTCTATATCAATACATCATACCCTCGCCTGGAGCTAGTGAAATCACATCACTGTGTCTACCCAGGGGGCTCAAATTATCTCATTCAATAATCATCATCATCATGAAATCGCATCACCAATTCATCTCATCAAGAACAACCCTCAACATCCACCGACACCAGCATGAGGGGCCTCTCAGTTGTACAAACACAAGCAATACAGGCAAGTAATACACAAATAAGGTACAAATAGAACAAGTAGCACATAATCAGGTAACATAGCATATATGATGTAGAAATCCAAAAACAAATAGGCAAACCCAAACAATTCAAACATATGCAAATGATGTATGCCTGCCCTATGGCTGATGATATCATCTGTCGGTTATATAGCCAACTCGACATGTCCTGGTAGCTAATCATTGGACAGAAACACCCCTTACGGAGCAAGTAGGCTTGAGCTACAACCCCCTTGCTACTACCCGCTCAACCCAGAGCCAGTGGAATAACCACTACTGCGGCAACTACCCAGGCGGGTGTTCAAAAGCTCAACCTGGAGCGAGTGGATTCACCACTACTGCCGCTACTACCCAGGCGTCAAAATCTCTGACCTGGAGCAAGTGGGACGAACCACAACCCTTGCTACTGCCCAGGATCTCAGAATATACATTCGTTCAGTTTAAAAGCAATCCTCATTGTTATCAAATCTCAAACATTAACCTGGATCAAGTGGGACGAACCACAACCCTTACTACTACCCAGGTATCAGAGCTACATTCATTCAAAATTCCATAATTAAACTCATTTATCATAAACATCCTTTTCCGTCTCATACCCGGAGCAAGTGGACAACGCCACTGCCTACTACCCGGGGTTACACATCACATTTCAATATTTTCCATTATTATCCATTTAACACATTCATTCATTAATCATATATGCATTTATACTCAGCCATCATCAGTAATGGCGTTGCCGTAACCCGACAAAGCTCATCGACGCGTATGCGTCATACACGCAGACGCGCAGATTGAAACACAACCAGACGATGCGTACGCGTGGGTGCATTTGCGCCCCAAGCACAAAACTGGCACAACTCTCGGGAAAATGGCTGGACATTGGGTGCAGCGCATCGGCGTGCCCCCACACACCACGCGCATGCATGTATGGCGCCTTCCAGAAAAACGGCGCGTACGCACCAAGTGCACCTACGCGCGGGGGGTTACTCTGCTTAAAATTTTTCTAAGTTAAAAGCTGCAGAATTCACAGATTCAACCTCCAATCTTCCGACGGACATAACTTTCTCATTTTAAATCGTTTTTCACCAGTTCTTCAAACGGCATGGACATCCCAGATCCAATTTCACTTCTAAACAAGTTTGGTACAAACCGGAAATCCGCAGTCCAAGTTATGTCCCGTCAAAGCATGCCCAATAACCATATTTTCACACAAAATCACAAAGTGCCATTTTCAAAACAAGCCATTTTCAACTATTTTCAAAATCAACCAAAACATGCCAATTTCAATCCTTTTTGAAATAAATCAAAATATACCAAAATCAACATCAAGCCTCCTCAACTCATACATTAACACCTTACCACAATTTACAAAACCGCCATATAACCATTTTTACCCATTTCAAATAAATGGCTAAATTACAAACACATTAACATGTCACACATCCTTCCTCATCTCAATTTCCAACAATACTATTTTCAATCAACCATCATTATACATAATCAATATCATATTCATTATCACGTGGTTTCACTCCCAAATCAACCTTAATCATTCCTCAAGCATATATCACAACATACATATCTCTCATGCATCATCATACCATCAAGGCATCAATAATCATAATCACATATATGACCACACAATATATCTCAACCAAAATCAAACATGCCTCATATACATAATTTCACCCAAAATTACCAAATTCCACACTTCAACTCCTCAAACCTTTTTATTCAATAACCAACCCAATCATTCATATAGTCATTATCTGAAATTCATCCAATCACACCTCTTTTCGGCCTCCGGCCCAAAATTCACGGCCTCCAGCCCAATTTCATAATTTAAATACATAAACCACAAATCAATACTCATTACCCAATGCATCAAATTCTCAATACACCAAGCATACAAGGCCACACAATTCTCAACCCAATCATTAATTCACATTACATACCAACTATGCATATTAGCACCAACCATTTACACAATCCAATCTTAATCCTAGGGGCATCTAGCCTAGGAATTCTCATCACACCACATGGTACTTAAATGAAACTTGAACTGTACCTCTTGTAGTCAAACCAATTGAGCCTCTTCTTTGGAAGTCTTCACCAACCTTAACTCCAAGCCTCACCAAAGCTCCTCAAGCAATATCAATCTCCCAATTGTGCACCAACATTACCAAATACACTAACATAACCAATATCACATACATACATCAACCTAGGGCTCATAAAAATGACAAATCACAAGGGTTTGAGCACTTCTTACCTCAGCCCATCTGAAGTAGGGATAGAACCCACTTGGAATCCATGTTGGAGTATCCCTAAACACCCAAAAATCACAAGATTTCAACACTAACTACCCAAAAAGTGTAACAGTGGGGAATTTCGGAAACTGGGCAGAGATGAATAGAATACTCACCACAAAACTTAGATAGAATTGTAGAGGATGAGAAGAGCGACGCGTGGCCGTAAACGGCTCATCAATCGGAGCTCCGTAGCTCAAGTTATGGTGGTTTGAAGATTAAAGAGAGTTAGGTTTTCTCTCTTCTCTTCTCTCTTCTCAATTCAGCGCCCCAACCCTTCCTTTTAGGGTAAAATGAGCTGAAATGCTCATAACTAATGTTTATATATGTTGGGTCTTGGGCCCACTTAGATCCGGTTCACTTATTTTGTCCGTTGGCCCAATTTTTGGGCCAAAACCTTTAAGATTAGCACTCTAAATCGCACTTTAAATATTTCTACCTCCCCTAATTATAATTCCTCATTTCTTAATCTTATTTACTCATAATCAATATTCTCAGCTGCAGTACCAGACAGGTCTCAGCCGGTACTGTCGATCAAAATTTCACTGCGCGCTTTTATGCAGAAAACTATGTTTTCCGACTCGAAAAAATTCACTGAATCCAAATATCACATTTAAATCTTCAAATTCCAATTGCCAAATCTTCCAACCATATTCGCTCCTACTTAACTTATTATTTAATTAATTTCGGTTAGACCGGGTATTACATTCTACCCTCTAATAGAAATTTTCGCCCTCGAAAATTCCATCCATCACTGCGAGTACGTGAGCGTAGTCTGCCTTTATATCCAACGCATAACAGTTCCAATGTCCTTTTACTCTGCATGCTTCCGCTGCCACGCTTTGATTTCTCTATCTCCGAGGGTCTTGGTCATTCGTTCAACGCCGACCAACAGCCTCGTTCCTTACTTTTATCGTCTCATCAACTCACACCTTATTAAATCTCAAATCATGTCATCAATAATATTGTCATCATCGTCAATCATAGCCATCATTCCACGTCACTGTAATCAATCAAAGATCATCACCACACCTTAATCATACTCCATCACTATCCTTTCTCTCTGCCAAGCCAATTCCTCTAATCACAGTTCAATGCCAAGCATAACCTCCAAACTTACTTTCTTATTCTGAATCCCTCGAATTTCTATATGACTTGCTATTGTAAAGTCTCTGACTCATAAATCAAAAACCCCTTTCATTTCTAAAAATCAAATGAGTTTGGAATAACAAGCTAACAAAATCATAAGAATTTGGCTTCCTTTAATAATCTATAAAAGCATTTGCAACACATCCCTTTTGTTAAAGTTATTCAAATCAAAGGTCATTCTTGAAACTATAACCAACACTCTTTCAAATTCTCGAGAAATTTTGACAGCACCTCTCCTAAAAACTGGAGTTTACCACCCGTCACGGGTTCCCTCAAACCAATCTCAGTACCACATCAGCATTGCAATTTAAAGGTTTCCAAACTATTCCTCTGAAACTGATCATTATAAATCTTGATCTAAATCCAAGGTCACCATGACCAAACATCATAGCACTTATCTCTCGAACACGACAACTTGCACTCAATCATCATCGAAATTCGATTATGCGTCAATGATAATTTCCTCATCCGTTTCAGAACCATCAAGGCTCACAGCCGCAATTAATTCCAATTATCTAGAATCATTATCTGCATAAGCTCACTAAACGTTTAAGTACTCAAAACATAAAGCATTTCTAATCATACCCCACTTTTCCTTATTATTACCATACTATGCTAACGCTTTAGCAAGCTTCCGCTATGCCACTTTGATTTCTCGTCAAGTATTAGCTCCATCACTTATTTCCTCAAGTACCCAACCACAACTTAGCATGACTGGTATTTCAAATCAACGTTTCCAAATCCATCATTTAGGACCATTTCTTATCTATTTAAATCAAAGGAACTAAAAGTCACGGGTTCAATCCGTTTCACCAAAAATCTAGAAATTAACCAACTATATAACAAACACAACACATCATTCTCAACAGAAAATCATTTACATCACATGCATTTATCCATTTGTATTAAGGCAAATCTTTACTCGGACCATCCGGTTTGCTTCTCAGTCTAATATTAAGCTCGACATTCCCAGTTTTACTGTACAGGCGGTATTATAAAATTACGCAGTCCTTTAAGCCTGATTATTGCAATTACCTCAATCTTACTGTCGCAATCGGCCCGCATCCTGACTCTCTCCTTGTTGGCAATTTCTTGATACATGCCCTGGTAACCCGCACTTGTAACATACACCTAACCCCAATCGGCACGGCCTATTTGGGTGATGACTTCCACATCTCTGACAGCTCCAAACATCAGAAGCAGCCGCTGCCTATTTTCCCTTACCGTTTCTTTGGGACTCCTCACTCGTCGCAAAGTTATTCCGTCCTTGGGGAAAGTGTTGTATGTATCCTCTCCCCTTAAACTCTCGACCCCTTGGTGCGAATCCTTGGTTGTGCTTTCTATGACTTCCTTTCTCTGCAACCATCCTCTTCACACACTCTTCAACAATTCTGCTCTTATTCACTAACTCTGAAAAAGTTCGGATCTCCATTGGTCCCACTGAACTTAAGATGTCGCTCCGGAGCCCTCCTTCATACTTAATGCATTTCCATTCCTCGAAGTCTCCCGGAGCTCCCTAACACATGCGGAAAAACCTTAATAGCTCCTCAAATTTGTCTGTATACTCAGATACGGACATAGCACCTTGCTTCAGCTGCAGTAACTCCAATTCCTTGGCTGTCCTGGCAGAATTCGAAAAGTACTTCTTATAGAATTCCACCTGGAAGGCATCCCAAGTGATAGGATCATCTCCCTGCTACAGGAGGTGTCGGGCCCCTTGCCACCAATGCGATGCTTCCCCAGTAAGCAGATAGGTAGCAAATTCAACACACTGCTCCTTGGGTACCAACTGCGCTTGCAACGCTCGCTCCATAGCCTGAAACCAGGTATCGGCTTCAGTCGGATTTGGTGGTTCCCTTGAACTTAGGTTGATTAACCTTTAAGAAAGTTTCCAGTGTCATCGGGCCCTGAGCTTCCCTTCCGCCATTGCCATTATTGTTTATCTGTTGCCCAAGAGCCTCCGCGGTGGCCTGCATAGCAGTAGCCATATTCTCCAAAGCCGCCATAAGGTTTACCGGGTTATTCGGGTTGATTTCCGGTTCCTGCGTACTAGTACGATCTCTCTCACGTCCCCGACCGGGTCCATGAGGCGCCATCTCGTTCCTATACACACCAAACAATTGATATCAAGTTGATAAGTCTCAATATCGGAAGTATAGTGCTTCAAAGTACCAAAGGTACACTCATGGACTTCATGCTAGATGTATCAGTTAGATACCCTAACTAGCACAGGCACAGACTCAGAGTATGCATTGAAGCATAAGCAGTTCCATCCCTCAGGCTCACGAGGACAAACTGCTCTGATACCATAATGTAATACCCTAATATTAAAATCCTTATGCTCGAGTCATAAGTCAATGATATTACGGTGGTACGACTCTCAGGTGGATTTTTAATATATAAATATAGGTAAATTCGAAAGGAGTATTAATCGAGAAGCCTAAAAAGAGTAGAAATAAAATTGTGAAGGCGTATCACTCAGGTTTCGATAACAAAAAGATAAACCGTGAAGCCAAAAGCGATATACGGGCAAGGCATAAGGGAGATTAAGAGATAGATAACAGATAGATATATATAACATAAGTAAATAGCCACTAGTCGCGACCCGCGAAGTTTAGGCCGGCTAGAGTACAGTATGAAAGTAGTTGACAACAGTATATCCTAATCTCTCCCAAAGGAAACATGAGAGCCTTTATAGGTAAGTTCAAAAGAGTTCAATACATAATATAATCTTTTCAAAATAAAGGTGGAGAGATTCTAAGCAAAACATAAAGTAGAGAAAATAAAGATCTTCGCCGTCTCTCAGACGAACCACAGCTCACTTTTGAGCACTTGGACCTGTATCTAAAAAACAAGAGATATATACAGAATGAGAACCCCGGGCCCATGGGTTCCCAGTATGGTAAAAGTGCCAAATAAATACAATGCACTGCAATAAAAACTCACTAAGCATCCTAAACTTCTTCACCAATTATCCATCCTAGGTTCTCATTAATCCATGAATAGGCAACTATCGTAAGGGGATACTAAACCTAGTTCAGGTTTCACATGTTTCCCAACTCGCTGACTCTTCCATGAATCAGACTCAAAATCATAAGTAAAACCATCACCAGTTATTCTGCCTCAGCAATTCTATATCAATACATCATACCTTCGCTTGGAGCTAGTAAAATCACATCACTGCGTCTACCCAGGGGGCTCAAATTATATCATTCAATAATAATCATCATCATGAAATCGCATCACCAATTCATCTCATCAAGAACAACCCTCAACATCCACCAACACCAGCATGAGGGGCCTCTCAGTTGTACAAACACAAGCAATACAGGCAAGTAATACACAAATAAGGTACAAGTAGAACAAGTAGCACATAATCAGGTAACATAGCATATATGATGTAGAAATTCAAAACAAATAGGCAAACCCAAACAATTCAAACATATGCAAATGATGTATGCCTGCCCTATGGCTGATGATATCATCTGTCGGTTATATAGCCAACCCGACATGTCTTGGTAGCTAACCATTGGATAGAAACACCCCTTGCAGAGCAAGTAGGCTTGAGCTACAACCCCCTTGCTACTAACCGCTCAACCCAGAGCCAGTGAAATAACCACTACTGTGGCTACTACCCAGGCGGGTGTTCAAAAGCTCAACCTAGAGCGAGTGGATTCACCACTACTACGGCTACTACCCAAGCGTCACAATCTCTTACCTGGAGCAAGTGGGACAAACCACAACCCTTGCTACTGCCCAGGATCTCAGAATATACATTCGTTCAGTTTAAAAGCAATCCTCATTGTTATCAAATCTCAAACATTAACCTGGAGCAAGTGGGACGAACCACAACCCTTACTACTACCAAGGTATCAGAGCTACATTCATTCAAAATTCCGTAATTAAACTCATTTATCATAAACATCCTTTTCCGTCTCATACCCGGAGCAAGTGGACAACGCCACTGCCTACTACCCGGGGTTACACGTCACATTTTAACATTTTCCATTATTAATCATATATGCATTTATACTCAGCCATAATCAGTAATGGCTTTGCCGTAACCCGACAATAACTCAGCCATCTGGCTTATGGTTCAATCAAGAACCAACCATTTATCAATAAATATAGCCATTCGGCTCATGGCATACACGGTACTTCCACCGTCATCCTCCATATCTCATATAATCATCGTTGATCATCATTGATCATAACTTTTTCCTTGCTTCACTCGCAAGTTACCACATCCCCTAGCTCCTTTCTCATTCCTAGGCATATCATAATGATTTAATACATAAGGGGTGAGATCGGAGGCTTAGAAGTATGAGATTTGGCTTTTAAACTTAAAAATTAACTTTGGCATGAAAACAGGGCCACGCGTACACGTACTCCACGCGCACGCGTGGATGGCTGTAATACCCGGTCTAACCGAAATTAATTAAATAATAAGTTAAATAGGAGCGAATATGGTTGGAAGATTTGGCAATTAGAATTTGATTATTTAAATATGATATTTGGATTCAGTGAATTTTTCCGAGTCGGAAAACATAGTTTTCTGCGTAAAAGTGCGCAGTGAAATTTTGACCGGAAGTATCGCTGGGATCTGTTTGGTACTGCAGCTGAGAAAATTGATTATGAGTAAATAAGATTAAGAAATGAGGAATTATAATTACGGGAGGTAGAAATATTTAAAGTGCGATTTGGAGCGCTAATCTTAAAGGTTTTGGCCCAAAATTGAGCCAACGGACAAAAATAAGTGAACCGGGCCTAAGTGGGCCCAAGACCCAACATATATAAATATTAGTTATGAACATTTCAGCTCATTTTACCCTAAAAGGAAGGGCTGGGGCGCTGAAATTGAGAAGAGAGAAGAGAAAAGAGAAAACCTAACTCTCTTTGATCTTCAAACCACCATAACTTGAGCTACGGAGCTCCGATTGATGAGCCGTTTGCGATCACGCGTCGCTCTTCTCATCCTCTACAATTCTATCTAAGTTTTGTGGTGAGTATTCCATTCATTTCTGCCCAGTTTTCGATATTCTCCACTGTTACACATTTTTGGGTGGTTAGTGTTGAAATCTTGTGATTTTGGGTGTTTAGGGATACTCCAATATAGATTCCAAGTGGGTTCTATCCCTACTTCATATGGGCTGAGGTAAGAAGTGCTCAAACCTTTGTGATTTGTCATTTTTATGAGCCCTAGGTTGATGTATGTATGTGATATTGGTTATGTTAGTGTATTTGATGATCTTGGTACACAATTGGGAGATTTGTGTTGCTTGAGGAGCTTTTGTGAGGCTTGGGGCTAAGGTTAGTGGAGACTTCTAAAGAAGAGGCTCAATTGGTTTGGCTACAAGAGGTACGGTTTAAGTTTCATTTAAGTACTGTGTGGTGTGATAAGAATTTTAGGCTAGATGCCCCTAGGATTAAGTTTGGATTGTGTAAATGGTTGGTGCTAATATGCATAGTTGGTATGTAATGTGAATTAATGATTGGGTTGAGATTTGTGTGGCCTTGTATGCTTGGTGTATTGAAAATTTGATGTATTGGGTAATGAGTATTGATTTGTAGTTTATGCATTTAAATTATGAAATTGGGCCGGAGGCCATGAATTTTGGGTCAGAGGCCGAAAAGAGGTAAGAAAGGTAAGTTGACGTGTGCATTGTATGATGACACAAGTGATTGGATGAATTTCAGATAATGAATATATGAATGATTGGTTTGGTTATTGACTAATAAGGTTTGAGGAGTTGAAGTGTAGAATTTGGTAATTTTGGATGAAATTATATAGATGAGGTATGTTTGGTTTTGGTTGAGATATATTATGTGGTCATATATGTGATCATGATTATTGATGCCTTGATGGTATGATGATGCATGAGAGATATGTATGTTGTGATATATGCTTGAGAAATGATTAAGGTTGATTTGTGGGTGAAACCATATGATAGTGAGTATGATATTGATTATGTATAATGATGATTGATTGGAAATAGTACTGTTGGAAATTGGGATGAGGAAGGATGTATGACATGTTAATGTGTTTGTAATTTAGCCATTTGTTTGAAATGGGTAAAAATGGTTATATGGCGGTTTTTGTGAATTGTGGTAAAGTGTTAGTGTGTGAGTTGAGGAAGCTTAATGTCGATTTTGCTATACTTTGATTGATTTCAAAGAAAAGGAATGAAATTGGCATGTTTTGGTTGATTTTAAAAAAGAGTTGAAAATGGCTTGTTTTGAAAATGGCACTTTGTGGTTTTGAGTGAAAACATAGTTTTTGGGCATATTTTGATGGGACATAACTTAGACTGCGGATTTCTATTTTGTGCCAAACTTGTTTAGAAGTGAAATTGGATCCGGGATGTCCATGCCGTTCGAAGAACGGGCGAAAAACGATTTAAAATGAGAAAGTTATGTCCGTCGGAAGATTGGGGGTTGAATCTGTGAATTCTGCGGCTATTAACTTAGAACATTTTTAGCAGAAGTGCGCCTACGCGTTGTTTTTCAAGAAGGCACTATCCACGCGTGCGCATGGTGTGCGCGTGCGCGTCGATGCGCTGCACCCAATGCCCAGCTATTTTCCCGAGAGTTGTGCCAGAGTTGTGCCCGTTTTGTGCCCGGGGCGCAAATGCACCCACGCGTATGCATCGTCTGGCTGTGTTTCAATCCGCGCGTCCGCGTGTATGACGCATACGCGTCGATGAGCTTTGTGGCCATCCACGTGTGCGCGTGGCCCTGTTTTCATCCCAAAGTTAATTTTTGAGTTTTAAAAACTAAATCTCATACTTCTAAGCCTCCGATCTCACCCCTTATGTATTAAATTATTATGATATGCCTAGCAAAGAGGAAGGAGCTAGGGGATGTGGTAACTTGCGAAGCAAGGGAAAAGTTGTTATCAATGATGATCAAAGATGATTATATGAGATATGGAGGATAATGGTAGAAGTACCGTGTATGCCATGAGCCGAAGGGCTATATTTATTGATAAATGGCTGGTTCTTGATTGAACCATGAGCTGGATGGCTGAGTTATTATCGGGTTACAGCAAAGCCATTATTGATTATGGCTGAGTATAAATGCATATATGATTAATGAATGAATATGTTAAATGGATAATAATGGAAATTGTTGAAATGTGATGTGTGACCCCGGGTAGTAGGTAGTGGCGTTGTCCACTTGCACCGGGTATGAGACGGGAAAGGATGTTTATGATAAATGAGTTTAATTATGGAGTTTTGAATGAATGTATTTGTGATACCTGGGTAGTAGTAAGGGTGGTGGTTCATCCCGCTTGCTCCAGGTTAATGTTTGAGATTTGATAACAATGATGATTGCTTTTAAACTGAACGAATGTATGTTTTGAGATCCTGGGCACTAGCAAGGGTTGTGGTTTGTCCCACTTACTCCAGGTCAGAGATTGTGACGCCTGGGTAGTAGCGGTAGTAGTGGTGAATCCACTCGCTCCAGGTTAAGCTTTTAAACACCCGCCTGGGTAGTATCCGCAGTAGTGGTTGTTCCACTGACTCTGGGTTGAGCGGGTAGTAGCAAGGGGGTTGTAGCTCAAACCTACTTGCTCCGCAAGGGGTGTTTCTGTCCAATGGTTAGCTACCAGGACATGTCGGGTTGGCTATATAACCGACAGATGATATCATCAGCCATAGGGCAGGCATACATCATTTGCATATGTTTGAATTGTTTGGATTTGCCTATTTGTTTTGGATTTCTACATTATATATGCTATGTTACCTGATTATGTGCTACTTGTTCTACTTGACCTTATTTGTGTATTACTTGCCTGTATTGCTTGTGTTTGTACAACTGAGAGACCCCTCATGTTGGTGTCGGTGGATGTTGAGGGCTGTTCTTGATGAGATGAATTGATAATGCGATTGCATGATGATGATGATTTTTGAATGAGATAATTTGAGCCCCCTAGGTAGACGCAGTGATGTGATTTCACTAGCTCCAGGTGAGGGTATGATGTATTGATATAGAGTTGCAGAGGCAGAACAACTGGTGATGGTTTTGCTTATGATTCTGAGTCTGATTCGTGGAAGAGTCAGCGAGTTGGGAAACATGTGTAACATGAACTAGATTTAGTATCCCCTTACGACAGTTACTATTCATGGATTAGAGAGAATCTAGGCTGGCTATTTGGTGAAAAGATGTTTAGGATGCTTAACGAGTTTTTATTGTAGTGCATTGTATTTATTTGGCACTTTTACCGTACTGGGAACCCATGGGCCCGGGGTTCTCATTCCGTATATATCTCTTATTTTTTAGATACAGGTCCAAGTGCTCAGAAGTGAGCTGTGGTTCGTCTGAGAGACGGCGAAGATCTTTATTTTCTCTACTTTGTGTTTTGCTTAGAATCTCTCCACCTTTGTTTTGAAAAGATTATATTATGTATTGAACTCTTTTGAACTTGCCTATAGAGGCTCTCATGTTTCCTTTGGGAGAGATTAGGAGATACTGTTGCCAACTACTTTCATACTGTACCCTAGCCAGCCTAAACTTCGCGGTTCGTGACTAATGGTTGTTTACTTATGTTATATATATCTATCTGTTATCTATCTCTTAATCTCCTTTATGCCTTGTCCGTATATTGCTTTCGGCTTCACGGTTTATCTTTTTGTTGTCAAAACGTGAGCGATACATCTTCGCGATTTTATTTCTACTCTTTTCAGGCTTCTCGATTAATACCTCTTTCGAAATTACCTATATTTATATATTAAAAATCCACCTGAGAGTCGTACTACCGTAATATCATTGACTTATGACTCGAGCATAAGGATTTGAATATTAGGGTGTTACAATGGCCACAAAGCTCATCAATGCGTATGCGTCATACACGCGGACGCGCGGATTGAAACACAGCCAGACGATGCGTACGCGTCAGCCACGCGTACGCGTGGGTGCATTTGTGCCCCAAGCACAAAACTGGCACAACTCTTGGGAAAATGGCTGGGCATTAGGTGCAGCGCATCGGCGTGCCCGCGCACACCACGCGCACGCGTGGATGGCGCCTTCCAGAAGAACGACGCGTACGCGCCAAGTGCGCCTACGCGCGGGGGTTACTCTGCTTAAAATTTTTCTAAGTTAAAAGTTGCAGAATTCACAAATTCAACCCCCAATCTTCCGACGGAAATAACTTTCTCATTTCAAATTGTTTTTCACCCGTTCTTCAAACAGCATGGACATCCCGAATCCAATTTCACTTCTAAACAAGTTTGGTACAAAACAGAAATTCGCAGTCCAAGTTATGTCCCGTCAAAGCATGCCCAAAAATCATATTTTCACACAAAACCACAAAGTGCCATTTTCAACTCTTTTCAAAATCAACCAAAACATGCCAATTTCAATCCTTTTTGAAATAAATCAAAATATACCAAAATCAACATCAAGCCTCCTCAACTCATACATTAACACCTTACCATAATTCACAAAACCGCCATATAACAATTTTTACCCATTTCAAATAAATGGCTAAATTACAAACACATTAACATGCACACATCCTTCCTCATCTCAATTTCCAACAATACTATTTCCAATCAACCATCATTATACATAATCAATATCATACTCACTATCACGTGGTTTCACCCCCAAAGCAACCTTAATCATTCCTCAAGCATATATCACAACATACATATCTCTCATGCATCATCATACCACAAGGCATCAATAATCATAATCATATATATGACTACGTAATATATCTCAACCAAAATTAAACATGCCTCATCAACATAATTTCACCCAAAATTATCAAATTCCACACTTCAACTCCTCAAACCTTATTATTTAATAACCAACCCAATCATTCATATAGTCATTATCTGAAATTCATCTAACCACTTGTGTCATCATACAATGCACGCATCAACTTACCTTACTTACCTCTTTCCGGCCTCCGGCCCAATTTCATAATTTAAATACATAAACCACAAATCAATACTCATTACCCAATGCATCAAATTCTCAATACACCAAGCATACAAGGCCACACAGTTCTCAACCCAATCATTAATTCACATTACATACCAACTATGCATATTAGCACCAACCATTTACACAATCCAAACTTAATCCTAGGGGCATCTAGCCTAGGAATTCTCATCACACCACACGGTACTTAAATGAAACTTAAATCGTACCTCTTGTAGTCAAACCAATTGAGCCTCTTCTTTGGAAGTCTTCACCAACTTTAGCTCCAAGCCTCACCAAAGCTCCTCAAGCAATACCAATCTCCCAATTGTGCACCAACATTACCAAATACACTAACATAACCAATATCACATACATACATCAACCTAGGGCTCATAAAAATGACAAATCACAAGGGTTTGAGCACTTCTTACCTCAGCCCATATGAAGTAGTGATAGAACCCACTTGGAATCCATGTTGGAGTATCCCTAAACACCCAAAAATCACAAGATTTCAACACTAACCACCCAAAAACGTGTAACAGTGGAGAATTTCAAAAATTGGGCAGAGATGAATAGAATACTCACCACAAAACTTAGATAAAATTGTAGAGGATGAGAAGAGCGACGCGTGGCCGCAAACGACTCGTCAATCGGAGCTCCGTAGCTCAAGTTATGGTGGTTTGAAGATTAAAGAGAGTTAGGTTTTCTCTCTTCTCTTCTCTCTTCTCAATTCAGCGCCCCAACCCTTCCTTCTAGGGTAAAATGAGCTGAAATGCTCATAACTAATGTTTATATATGTTGGGTCTTGGGCCCACTTAGACCCGGTTCACTTATTTTGTCCGTTGGCCCAATTTTTGGGCCAAAACCTTTAAGATTAGCGCTCTAAATCGCACTTTAAATATTTCTACCTCCCCTAATTATAATTCCTCATTTCTTAATCTTATTTACTCATAATCAATATTCTCAGCTGCAGTACCAGACAGGTCTCAGCCGGTACTACCGGTCAAAATTTCACTGCGCGCTTTTACGTAGAAAACTATGTTTTCCGACTCGGAAAAATTCACTGAATCCAAATATCATATTTAAATCATCAAATTCCAATTGCCAAATCTTCCAACCATATTCGGTCCTACTTAACTTATTATTTAATTAATTTCGGTTAGACCGGGTATTACAAATATACTTTTTTTTAATTTTTCTTTCTCTTTAACTCTTCCTTTCATATTTATTTCTTTTAATTTATTGAACTAAATTAATTATATTAATTATTTATATTAACTAATTGAGTATTTTTTAATGGAATATTTTAACTGTGCTTTTAGACCAGAGGTTAAAAATATTATAAAAAATCTTTTATAAAAATTGTTGAAAAATAAATATTTTTAAAATATGTCTTTAAGACATAAATTAAGTAAATTATTTTTTAATTTAATGTATTTGATTCATTTAATTGTATTAATTATAACTAATCAATTATGTAATTTTATTTGATTAGGATAAATATTTTATCATTTAATATTTTATTTGATTTATTAAATTACATTAATCATAACTTCAAATGTTTAATTTAATTAGAGTAAATATCAAATTATTTTAAATTTTATTTGATTCATTAAACCAAATTAATTATAACTAATTTATTATTTAATATGATCGAGATAAATATTAAATTATTTAATAATAATATATGAAGCAATAAAATAAATAAACTCAATTAATTCAAATTATTATCTTATTATTTTATATATCCTTTTTCTCCCTCTCTATTTTGTACTTCAGGTAAAATATTTTTAATTTTTTTTGTTTTTTAATCTTAATTTTGCTAATATTTTTCTGTAATTTTGTTTTATATTAATTCTTTTTTTATTTATAATTCTTAAGGGTATTATTATTTTATTTAAAGATAATTTAAATTTTTTGTAATATTTTTATAAAAGTTGATTAATAGGTCCTTTTTTAAAATATATTTTTGAAATTTTTTCAATAAGATCGTATTCTGATTTTTCTCTTTCATCCTTTGTATTAATTAATTATATTAATTTTCTATCGTAATACATTTTTTATCTACTTCACACATTATCTTTTCTATCTTCTTTTACTTTTTTAAATTACTCTTTTTATTTTATTTTTAATTGTTTATTTTACTTTTCCTTCTCATATATAGATTTAATATAATTCATCACAGGTTTTTTTTAATTTAAGTAATTTTTTAGGTTATATTTTACCATTGATGCTTTTATTTTGTTTAGTGTATTTTTTTAGTCTGTGTTTAATATAATAATCTGTAAATATCTATTCTATTATGTAAAAATTAAATTTCTGTACTTAATGATAAAACTGTCGTTACATGTTTCTGATGGTGTTTTTCAATTTATTTCTTTTAACTCATTAAATTTATTTCATTATAATAAATTAATTATATCAACTAATTGATTTGGTTAATTATTTAAATATCATACAAGTTATTATAATTTCTATTAATCAATTAATTATAATTCAAATGGTATGATTATTTTGTTACAAAATTATTATTTCTTAATATATTTATAGGCAATACATATATTAATTATAATTGTAAATTAAGCTATTTTACATTAAATGACTTATATAATGGTCATCTCATTTATTATCATAAATGCTGAATTAAATAAGTCATTATTATTTTTGATTTAGAATTAAATGAGAATAAAACCAAAGATACCATTTTGTTTGGTCTTTCGGGTTTAATGGGTGTCACACTTAAATATAAATAGTGACTTCCGAATTTTAATCTCCAACACATCAAAGCCATCTCCATAACTCTTTTTACATAAAAAGGAATTTTGATTTAACTGTATCAGGGATATAGAAGGTTTTCAAAGAACAAAGGAATAGTCTGAATTTGCACGAATTCTAAATGTTCGAACTTACGGCGTTGTTTCAGTTCGTTGTCATTACGAGAATGACTCTAATCTATACATGTCTAAGGATTAGAATAGATTAAATATTATTTAAGTAATTTATTTCTAATATTGATATTTGATTAAATTAGTTTTAGAGAAATTTAAATTGTTGACTCAATTTATAAATTACTATTCTTTTTGAATGTATTATTTTCACATTTTTTAATACAAAATTTCTTTTTTTTCTGATTTTTAAGTTTATTTTCTTTCTTGGATATATATATATATATATATATATATATATATATATATATATATATCACCTTTTTTTCTCATTTTATATTTCAGATTAGTAATGTAATTATTAAGAAAAATATATTTAAAAAATATTAAAATATCACTATTTAAAAAAAAAGATACGTGAAAAGAAAAACGAAAAATTAAAACATCACTATTAGAAAAAAAATTGTTAATATGCATATGAATGGAGCCAGAATTGAGGAATATATATAGATATAAAAAATAAAAAATTATTGCATGATTGTAGAATAAAAATAATTATATATATATAACAAAATAATTATAATAAAAAAATAATTAATATATGTGATTTAGATATTTTTAATAATTGGTAACATAGAGTTTAACAAAATATAATTCACATATTTTTTATTTATGTATATGTATATATTAAGAAAAACTACCGTAATATATATATATATATATATATATATATATATATATATATATATATATATATATATATATATATATATATATATATATATATATATATATATATATATATATTCTATCTAAATTTGATAAGAATAAGACGACTTACATAGAAATGGTTCTCATGAAGGTAAGTTGATTATTTTCCATGATTCTTTTAAGTGATGTTAGGTTTATTTTATAAATATTTTTTGTTCATATTTTAATGTTTTTAATAACCGATAACATAAAGTTTAATAAAATATAATTCATATAATTTTTTATTTATGTATATGTATATATATTAAAAAAAGCTACTGTAGTATATATATATATATATATATATATATATATATATATATATATAAAATTATTTAATAAAATTAATATATAAAATTATGAAAAGTCTCATCCAAATTTGACAAGAACAAGACGACTTACATAAAAATGGTTCTCATAGATGATAAGGTAAGTTGATTATTTTTCAATATTCTTTCAAGTGATGCTAGGTCTAATTTATAAATATTTTTTGTTTATATTTTAAATTTATTTGATAAGTAAATCTTTGCACACGAATCAAAGACAGTGCGATTTTATAGATTTATAAGTGCTAACAGCCTTTATATTTAATTTGTTTTATAGTATGATAATAACCAATATATTTATTGGTGGATTTAACTATTACTATATTATTTATGATCATATTCAGTATATATGTCTGATTTATTGAAGAAAGTGGATTATTAAAACCGATTAACAACTATTTTAGAGTTAATCCAATTAACACTAAATTAAAAAAAATAAACAATACATAACATGTTATTTTTTTATTTTTTATTAATTCAATTACTATTTTTTATTAATCAAATTATTATAATTCAAATTAATTTTAAAAAATAATTTAAAATTATAATTTCAATCTTATCACGTATATGGCATGGGTAATTATACTTATTCTATTATATAAAAATCAAATTTCTGTACTTAATGATGAAGCTGACATGACATGCTTTGAAGAGTATTTTCTGATTTAATTATTTAACTCATTGAATACATTTTATTACAGTGATCTAATTATATCAGTTAATTAATTTGATTAAATATTTAAGTATCATACAATTTAATATTATGTATATCAATTAATTGAATATAATAAATACAAATTAATTTAGCTAAAAGTTCATTATTTTATAACCTTTTATATTATATATATATATATATATATATATATATATATATATATATATATATATATATATATATATATGACAGAATAAAATTTTAAAAGTAATTTTTTATCACTTTAAATACTTTAACTCTTTTTTCTTTGTTTCTTTTTCTCTTTACGTGTAATTTTATTTTGTTTTAACTTTGTTTATTTAATAACAAAATATACTCATCATGTTAATTCTATCATATAATAGTCTATTTTTTCTTATGTATTTTGATTTGTATAGTTACTATCGATCTTGTTATTTTTATTTTCTTGTATTATTCTTTTTTTATGACTTAATAATTAAAAAAAAGAGTAAAAAATAAAAAAAAAAAAACGATGGCCAAAGACAAAGGCTAGAAATCTAAAGCAACAACATCATTCCTCAGCATTATTATTATTAACATGAACTTTATTATTTCTTTTCTAACATTATATAATATGAGTTTCATTTCTTATTCTTAATGCTTTAATTATTTTCTTCTCTAACTATAAATTTCTTTATAATAATTTTTTGGTAGAATATTGTTTTAGTCTAATAGATTTTTTTCTATTTTTTGTCAAAAATAATATATATTAAGAGAAAAAAGAAGATACAAATTAAATTTTAAAATTTAAATTTAAATAAGATGTGGAAAGGACAACTATTGAATTGAGATCTAGAATTCATTTGGTAGATTTAAACTCTTTGTATTATCCTCATTGAAAATTTTAAATAATATAATAAAATTCTAGATATTTTTTATTTTAGGTTTAATTACTCTGTTGGTCCCTATAACTTCGCAAAATTTTCAATTAGGTTTCTATATTTTTTTCTTTTAATTGGGTCCCTACACCATTTTTTTTTCAATTAGGTCCCTCTTGGTTGTAATTGGCTTAGTTGTATAGGGACCCAACTAAAAAAAATTATTGCAGAGACTCAAATAAAAGAAAAAAAAGTGTAGGGACTCAATTAAAAAAATTTTGGTGCAAGGGCTCAATTAAAAGGAAAAAAAAAAGTATAGGAACTAACTAAAAATTTCGCAAAACTATAGGGACCAACAAAGTAATTAAACTTTTATTTTATTTTTCTTAAATTATACATGATACCGTGTATTTGAATAGTTTTAGTTTTATTTAAAATAAGTATGACATTATATACTTTTTTGGATACAAAGGGATAATGAGTTGAAGTGAGTAAAAAAATGATTATATAATAAGGTACAAATATTTCGAATTTTTTTTTTATCACAATTGACAAATTTTTACTCTACTTTTTATCTTTTATTTGATTTTTTTATAAATTTTTATTTTCTTAATTAATTATAATTCTAATAATTCATCACAAATTTGTGTTTTGTAGAGAAAATTTGTCAATCATAAAATACAGAAGACTTAACCAAAAAATTTAAAAATGTTAGTTAATTACAAAATAAAAAACTTATAAATTGTGATTTAATTATGTTGTAAAATACAAATTTGAGCTATTTAAAATTAATTTTTTATCATTAATGTTAACTTAAATTATAATAAATTAAAAAGTAAAAATTCTATATAATAATTTAATTTAATTATTTATACTACCAAATTATTCTTTATTATATCCCATTTATTTTTATTCATTGGTGATCTTTAATTATCTATTTTAAATAAAAATTTTAATTGATTGAATTGATTGTTTTCATTTAGTAATATAGTTATTGTGACATTTGCTTTACTCAATAATATTTTTTAATCTATTTAATCTGATTAATCATCTTTCTCTTATTTTGTGTTAATTTAATTAATTAAAATTAATAAATTTTAGTTATTTTAATTCTTGTCATTTTTATTCTAATAATATATTTTAATTAATACATTAATACAATTTTAATATTTTTATGTTATTAATAATAATTATCTCATTTTATGACGTTTTATCCCTAATATATATATTGAGTAAAGTGAAATTTAAAATTATTAATTACAAAAAGGAAAAGTATAAGTAGATAATGAAAATATTAATGCAATGTAAGTATTTTTAGATATTATCATTTTTTAAATTTTAGGCATTGGTAACGATTTCATTTTCGACGACGAGAGAAAACAATAGATAATTTTTTTTGTCAAAAAATATGATAAATGATCTAATTTTTGTCTTTTATTTACACTCATAAACATGTCATTATTTATTAATAAAACTAAAACGTGCTTCAATTTTTCATTTTATTTAGTTAAAAATATCATTTTGTGAAGTTCATAGCCACCATAGACACCAAAACTTGTGGCCACTATAGACTACAATATATATATATATATATATATATATATATATATATATATATAATATGTCTAATTATAGAAAATCTACTATTTTTTATATGATTAGATTAAATGTAAAACCCGGTTAATTAATGGCTAATTAACCCATAAATGAGAATTTATTCTAGAAAGCCTAAAATGTAATTTTTATGGCTAAATGTGATAGAGGAGATTGAGACGAGAATTTCGGTACCAATTTTATAGAATTCGGACCAAGATTGGACCGAACGGGCCAAAACCGGGCCAACCGGACCCAAAGTGGGCCCTTGACCCAACATAACTAAACCAAAACCCTAGTTTTCAGCATTCTCTCTCCTCACAACACTCATTTCACGCTGAAAAAGAGAGGCCATGGGGGAAGAACACTCTCTCAACCTTCTATCTCTCACTTGATCTTCAAACCACCATAACTTTTGATCTAGAGCTCCGATTGCCGTTCCGTTTGCGGCCACGCGTTCACCGCGGAGAGCTCTACAAAACCCATACAATTAATCTTGAGGTAAGCCACGTTTTTCTCTTCGAAATTCCAGCCTTGTTTTCGAGTTTTATGAGCAAAAATGCTGAGATTTTGGGCTCTTTGATGTTATAGGACCCAACTCTCTTGAAGGAGAAGGTTAATCTTGTCTCCTTGGACCTTGGGTGTGGTAAGATTCTCAACCCTAGTATAATTTTGTTGTTTTATGATGTTGGGTATTGAGATGTTATGTATGGGTATGATGATTGTGGCTTAGGTTGTGTATATGTGAATATTGGAACTTGATTGGTGAATTTGAAAAGCTTGAGAAAGGATTTGGTGGTGAAAAATCTGTTCTTGGAGGTATTGAGGCCTTGAGAGCTTGTGGATAAGTGATTTAGAAGTGCTCCGGTTGAGCTTGGGAAATCGGCTAAGGTATGGTTTCGGTTTCCCGTATCTAATATGTAATGTGGTAGGAAATACTTAGGCTAGAGGCCCTAAGATAGGCATTGAATGGTTGATGTTGTTGAATGATTGAGATATATGATGTGGTCATATATGTGATGATGATTATTGATGCCTTGGTGGTATGATGTATGAGAAATATGCATGTTGTGATATATGCTTGATGGTTGGTTATGGTTGAATTGTGGGTTGAACCATGTTGATGGTGAGTATGATATTGATTGTGTACATTGATGATTTAGTGAAATTGATGTTGTTGAGAATTGGCATAAGGAAGAGTATATGATATGTCAATATGTTTGAGTTTGAGCCACTTGGGTGAAGTGGGTTAAAATGATGAGATAGTGATTTTGTAAATTGTGGTAATGTGACAATGTGTGAGTTGAGGAGGCTTGATGTTGAAATTGATATATTTTGATTGATTTCAAAGAAAAGGGATGAAAATGGCATGTTTTGATTGATTTTGAAAAGAGTTGAAAATGGCTTGTTTTGAAAATGGCATATTGTGGTTTTGTATGAAAATATGGTTTTTGGGCATACTTTGGTGGGACATAACTTGGACTACGAATCTCCGTTTTGTGCCAAATCTGTTTAGAAATGAAATTGGATCCGGGAAGTTCATGCCGTTCGAAGAACGGGTGAAAAACGATTTAAAATGAGGAAGTTATGTCCGTTGGAAGATTGGGGTTTAAATCTGTGAATTCTGCAGCTTTTAACTTAGAAAATTTTTAGCAGAATAACCCCTTGCGCGTAGGCGCACTTGGCACGTATGCGCCGATCTTTCAGAAAGCGCCATCCACGCATGCGCGTGGTGTGCGCGGGCATGCCAATTGTGCTGCACTCAATGCCCAGCCATTTTCCAGAGAGTTATGCCAGAACTGTGCCAGTGTTGTGCCTGGGGCACGAGGGCACCCACGCGTACGCGTGGTTGACGCATGCGCGTTGATTTGCTAGTTTTCAATCCACGCGTTAGCGTGCATGACGCTTACGCGTCGATGAGTTTTTGAGGCCATCCACGCGTGCGCGTGGAGTGCGCGTGGAGTGCGCGTACACGTGGCCCTGTTTTCATCCTAAAGTTGATTTTTGAGTTTTAAAAGCCAAATCTCATACTTCTAAGCCTCCGATCTCACCACTTATGTCTTAAATCATTATGACATGCCTAGCTATTAAAAAGGGTCTAGTGAATGAGGTAACTTGCGAGTGAAGCAAGGGAAAAATGAATGATCAATGAGGATCAAAGATGATTATGTGATGCGGAGGATGGTGGTGGAAGTGCTTGTTATGCCATGGGCCGAAAGGCCGTATTTGTTAATGAGATGGCTGGTTATGGATTTAACCGTGATGCCAATGGGCTGGTTATGGATTTAACCGTGATGCCAATGGGCTGGTTCTGGATTCAACCGTGAGCCGGAATGGCTGTGTATGATATGAATATTGGCTGGTTTTGGACTGAACCGTGAGCTGGATGGCTGATATGGATGTTGATCCATGGATGAGAATTCATGCATGTTTATGCTGAATTATTGATAATTGTGATTTGCACTTCCACTATCTGAGATACGAGTTTCCCTGGGTAGTAGCAGTGGCTAGCCACCACGTGCTCCAGGTTGAGACTTGATACTCTGTTGACCCTATGTCATAAGTGTGGCCGGGCACTATGAAAGACCCGGATGAGCTCGCCCCCGTAAATATTCACCAGTGAGGGTGATGGATATAGATCATGATTATGATCAAGTTTATAACGAGTATAACTCGAGTTGGGGATGCGTGACAGAGGGACAGTCCAATGGTTAGCGACCAGGACTTGTCGGGTTGGCTCTATAACCGACAAGATGATATCATCAGCCACTAGGGACAGGCATTCATCATATGCATACTATATGAATTATTTGGGATTGCCTATTTGACTGCATATTACTTGCTAATTGTCTAAATGCCTTAATTGTTCCTATTTGTATATTTCTTGCTTGATATAACTGTGTTTGCTACATTATACTCCTGTTGGTGGTTGGGAGGTGAGAAGGATTGGAAAGGAAAGTATTAGTTAGACTGAAGAATCTTTAGTCAGATGCCCTTTTATGGTTTAGCCTATTTATAAGCTTTGATATTATCTGGAAGAAGTTCTAGGATTGCCTTCGCCTTTCTTCTATTATTATGTATTATATATGTGGAAGCTGTTACCATGTTGGGGACCTCTGGTTCTCACCCATGCGGATTTTGTGGTTTTCAGATGCAGGACGTGAGGTGTCCCGCTGATGCATGCTGGAGACTTCTAGATTTGCGAAGATCCTTTGTTCTGGGGGCTATGTTTTGGTTTATATGTTTTGCATAGATACTTTTATCTCCATTAAATAATACAAACTGTGATGACTCCTCTTGTGGGAGATTTTGGAGAATAGGTTTTATGTATTTGTGTCCCTTTGGGTTTTCCTTTGGGTTTTCCTTATTTTATCATATGTATATATTGCTATGCTCGGACCGGTTATCTTCGCAGCCAGATCTTGAGTCTTGATATTCCTGTTTTTGACACTCCTTTGTATATATATAATCACGCGTTGGTTATCCTTGTTCGTTACGTTATCGATCGGAGTGTTGCGCTTTCAAGTTGCGATTTTTGTTTACCCTTTTTTCTACAAAGGCTCCTAGTTATAATCAATCATTCATACTACTATACGTACTAAATTTTTATTTTAGAGGTCGTAATACCTTGCCATCTCTGAATTATGACTTAAGCATAAGACTCTGTATGGTAGGGTGTTACATTAAACATATTTATACTTAATTTATTTAATTATTTAATTAGAATTAATTATATTATAAGATTAGATTAAGATTATGATGATTTATCATTATTTTATTATTTTTTATTTTTGATATTAATTCAGATATTTAATTTTTTTATTATTATTTTTTATTCTATGTTTCTATTTTCATAAATTTTGCTAAATTAAATAAAGTACTGTATATCTTCTTTTTATATACACATAAAATTTATTAAACTATTTCTCTTCTATCTAATAATTTTTTTCTTCTATTTATATTTCTTTCTTTCAATATTTTATTGGTTCTTATTTTTTAAAATTTTACTTTAATTTATGTATTTGTTCTTATTACACCTAATATTTTTTTATATGTAATTTACATTCTTATATATATTATAGAAATATGATTTGATTCCATAAACTTGTCAAATTTTTTGAAAAAATCTAAAGCTAAAGTCTATTTATAGATATTTTGCTTTTTTAACTAAAATTGTAGAGAGAGAGAGAGAGAGAGAGAGAGAGAGAGAGAGAGAGAGAGAGAGAGAGAGAGAGAGAGAGAGAGAGAGAGAGAGAGAGAGAGAGAGAGAGAGAGAGAGAGAGAGAGAGAGAGAGAGAGAGAGAGAGAGAGAGAGAGAGAGAGAGAGGAATTTACCTAGAGAAAAGGGATTGGGCAGGAGAAAGGTTACGATGGCTCAACAGGGATAGTAACAGGATAAGCAGGGATGGCGACATGAGCTATGAAGGAAGATGTGAGTTGATAGGGATCAGCAACAACGATGAAGGGAGCTATGAGGTTTTTTGTGAAGAAGGCGAGAAGAAGATGACTCTAGGTGAGGATGGCTAGGTTTCTCTGGTATGGCTATAAACTATGGATCACTGAATCTGTAATGTGAGGTAAATCCTAATTCCTAAAAAGTGTTTATATGTATATATCCAGGGCAGGTACACTCTAAACCCAACCATGCCCTGTCCTGAGAAAAATCTGCCCCGACTTAGGTCAAGTTATTACCTTCTCCAACTGGGTATGGGGAATGGATTCTCTCAATTGTTGAAAAAAATTGAGGGAGTAAAGTGGGATCTATAACCCTTCAATGCACTCTCTCTCATGTTTTCTCTTAGTCCCACTTATAACAATTAGTGATGAGAGATCACACTTTATTCTCTAAATTGTTAAAAAAATTGAGAGGATCTATTTCCCTAGGTATGGACGGGTCGGGTACCGCGTATTTGGGTAAGTTTAACCACGTATTGATGCTCTATTTATTAAGAGTTTACCACTAGCCAATAGATTACTATACACACAAGGCGAGATTCTAACTCTTAATAGTTGTTTAAGCGGACGAGTGAAATGACCACTTAACAAACTTAAATTGATTAAGACAAATACTAATTATTTTTAATATTTTAATATTAAAAATTTTGAGAATTTGATTTTAATTAAAACTTTGTAAATATTTATAATATAATTACTATATATTTTATATAATTTTTTTAATAAAATTTTTTATATAATTTTATGTATTATCCCGTATAGGGTACGAGAACATACACCCATTAGTGACTGTTTTTGGAATCTTTATAGCATAATTATGTTAAAAATATATAAAACATGTATAGATATATACAAATATATAATAATTAATTTAATAGTTAATTTTTAATATTTATAAAAAAATTTTGTTTTACTTTTATCTTTTTTTTTCAGCTATGTACTTCATTAAATGATATTGGTGAATTAATCGCCCAAATAAAAAAAAAAAACAATATTGGTGAATCGCAAAAAAATGTGTTCTAATTTCATAATAGAAAAACACATATGCTATTGTCTTGTGTATTATAAATTATAACTGATGATTGACCATAGAAGTACTTGTTGAAACATAAATCATCAAATACATTCTTATTCCCATAACAACATGAGTGTATGCTTTATTCATTGTATATAAGGTTCCAACCATTGATATCTTTAGCAACATATGCCACAACCCCATGGTGTCAAGAAGCCGCAGCATCTTTTACACTGCGACTGATCAATCCTGTTTGACTCATCTATTTTGAGATTTGATTTTGATTCTTCTCCTTTATTAACTGTGTAGAAAAATAAGAATTTTTGTTTTAAAAAAAATATCGAGTGCTATTCCTTTTAAAAGATACATAAGGACATATATATTTAACATATAATTACCACAACTACTTAAAAATTCTGACAAAAAGAAAGAACGGTTTATATATTTAAATAATTAAGTTTTTTGTGATTGGAGATAGAAAAAAAAATATATATGCGAATCAAAGCGCAATGAAATAGAGTACTATATAAATTTTTCTTCCTATAAAAACAGTTTCATTAATCACATTTTCACATACACTTTGACAACATAGGAGGAAAAAGTTCAACTAATTCTCAAATTCGTCAAAGCCTAAGATAATTCACAACGTGCAAGGATTTTTTACAATATCTTATGAGAATTAAGTCTAGTATTCGAATATAAAATCAATGTATTGGTGTAAATATATTTGTACAAAAATACGTTGTTAGTCAAGTGGCACCATATTAACCTGGGCTCAACATTGGGGTCTATCAAATTAAATATATAATCACCGTAAAATAAATCAAAACTTTATTCTTTAATTAGCAAAATCATATGCAAATTAAAAGACCGAACTCTTATGCATCTATACATTTGATTTTTGCATTGTGTAAAATAAACCTAAACAAACCTTCTTTTAAGCCAGAGGTAGTGTCATGAAAATTGTTTGCAGCTACTTCTGAAGGGATGAAAACAACCACCAAGACCAAGAGGCTCATGATGACCAGGATATTCTTGGAAACCATTTTTGTATGATCAGGAAATAGTTGTTGTATGATGAAAATACTGAAAAATTACTAATGTATGTTGCTTTATATATAGGAAAAATTAATCTGTATATATAGAGCACCTTCGTAGCATAAAATTTTATGATGTGTTCTAAATTGGAATATGGATAACACTCTATGGTCAAAATATCATAAATGATAAAACAGGTCAAGGTCAAGGTCATTTATTACATGCTATAATAACAACCAACGACTGAATATTTAAGCTTTATTTGGTAATTTTTTTTAAACAAGTGTTTAATTTTTTTATTTTATATTTGAAAAATTAATAAAATTATATGTTTATATTTATAGTTTTTAAAAAATAAAAAGTACTTTTGAAGACACTAAATATAAAATTTTTTAAAAATAATTTGTATTTATTAAAATTAAAAAATTTAATATAATATTACACATTAATTAATATTTAAATTTAATTCTTATATTTATATATTTATCATAATATTTTTAAATTTTAAAAATTATTTTATTAAATATATTTATTGTTGTTTATGTTTATTAAATTTTTTTATTTAATTTATAAAATATGGATATTATAATTTTTATAAATTATTTCTTAAAAATTAGTTTTTACAAATTATTTTTAAAAAGTAAAAATTTTATTAAACCGAGTTGTCACAACACGTAACAATGGCATTAAAATTTTGACAAATTTGTAGGCCAAAAATGATATTTTACTTTTCGATTGGGATTTGACTGTAAAATTAATGCGTATTAGAATCATGATAAGTTTAATATTATGAAATCAAAATAGCAATCAACAGGCAATGAGCTATAACTCAAATTAAATGGCATAATTTTTTTATATTCATTTAGAGGTCGTGGGTTCGAGTTTTCTTATCTTTGATAAAAAAAATAGTAGTCAACATTGAGAAAAAATAAAACCTATTAAATCAAGATCATATTTAAAAATTAAAAATTAGGTTACCAATAAAATTGTAAACATTAACATTTTCTATTTATAACTAATATTTTTTTATTTTTTAAAAAAATTGGTAGGAGTGTAAAGCAGTATTTGACTGATATTTAAATTTTTATATCACCTCAACTTAATTAAGATGGATCAACAATGTAAAGTCAGATATGATATACATGCTATCAATTTTATTCTTAAACTGTAACATCCTACCACCCAAAGCTTTATGCTTAAGTCGTAAAGTAGAAGTGGTGTGATATTACAACCTCTAAAATAAAATGTAAATATATAATAGCAGAAGAATTATAGTATGCTAGGAGCCTTGAAGAATAGAGAAAATAAAAATCGCGAAAATGAAAGCGCAGCGCTCGAGAAACGAGTTAACTTGCGTGCTAAGAAAGTTACAGCTATAAAGTGTAAAATAACCCAAAACAGGAACAGAGAGTCAAAGATACAAAATAACGAGCTCCTGACTCAGCTTGCGAAGTCAAGACTGGCCGGAGAATATACACACATATATACATATATATACATATCCAAAATCCAAATGTACATAAACAAAATCCTACCTCTCCAGACACCTCTAGGAGGATAAAAAAGAATAAGTTATGTGAAGAGAAAGCTAAGTACCTATATATACATCATAGCATAACAAAATAACCCAGTAATCACTCCGCTTCAAGAGTCCAGACGCCTAACAAGATGCCTATCAACCTGCATCTGAAAAACAACAACATAGTATGGAATGAGAACCAGAGGTTCTCAGTATGGTAAAGGTGCCACACACATAATATATAAGGTCCTGGGAATGCCAAAGACAATTCTAGAACGCCGACACTCGGATTATAGAGCTTGAAGTATTAAACAGAAGTCATAAAAGGTGGTTTTCTAAGAATATATAAACCTGACTTAACTTAACCTTAAACCTAAATCTCACACTGCCATTCCTCCATACCTCCATCTCCATCAGTATTTTACAGACAAATAAACAGATAAAGGCAAGTACAAGAAGGTTATAAAATACTGCAGGTAACAAATATACATTTAGCATGGCAAATACATTTAAGCACACCCAATCAAAGTACAAGCAAGTAGTTCAAGCAATATGCATATGATGCATGCCTATCCTATGGCTGATGAGGCTCATCTGTCGGTTATCCAGCCAACCCGACACGTCTGAATTGTACTTAGACTGTCCCCCGACGTCCATCCCCAAGAGTCTATGCATAACTTTTTCTCAAATAATCAATATTGCTCAATGGAGATAACATTTCCGAGAATTTATATAGTGCCCGGTCACACTTACGTCGTAGGGTCAACAGAGTATCGAGTTTTCAACCTGGTACACGTGGTGGTAAGCCACGACACTTAATCCAAGGAATCTCGTATCTCAGATCATTCAAATTCATAAGCCATATAAATAAATCAATTATAATTCATCAACATCCACATCATTCTCAATCGCATCTCATTCATCATCATACATCAATCATATTCAATCCTTATTCTTCATTGTCACACCTCCCATTCCGTGCATCAATAGTTCCATTTCAAAACATAATTCATTCTTTTCTAAATGAATCAAACTTAAAACATACTCATTTTTTTAATAACTCAAAATCAAACCATATAACCTTTGAATCTAAATCTTTTTAAATAATCATATAAATAAAATCTCTAATTTTTTATAAAATTTCGGCAGCATCTCCTCTAAAACTCAAACTTTGTCACCCTTTTCAGGTCCAAAACTGCATTCTTTTCAATTCAACATACCCTTCCTCATCATCATAACAATCACCACAATAAATCTACCTCAAATCAACAATTATACTCATACAATATTCAAATCCAACAACCAAAATTCAACTAAGAATCATAGTTCACAAATCCTAGGCTTTTAGCACAAAATACCTCATTATCACAACAACCTCCACAATAGTTATACCTTAAATCAATAATTCACCAAATCACCAGTTAACCAACAAGCACCAAACCAACCATGTTCATCAACAAGATACTAAGCATTAAATATACACATACAATCCAACCTATCCTATGGTCATCTAGCCTAAGTTTTCGCAGAACATTATATATTAAATGCAAGAAATCTAAACCATACCTTATCCGATTCCCAAGTATTATTCCAAGACAATTTTCCTAAAAAAACACAGCCCTCAAAACCTCAACTAATCCGCTTCCTCCAAGTTCCAATATTCACAATTTCAAGCTCCAATTATTTATTCACAACCTAATACACAGTCATAACACATATATATCCAATTTAATACTCAAAGCTCAAATTTAATGAAATTAAAATAAAATTATCGTATCCTCACCTTACCCAAACTTCACATAAGCAAGAGTGAATATTTTTCTCAAGCTAATTGGATTCTAAAACATCAGAAATCAAAGAAATTTAACATTCCCATTAAAAATTCGAAAATTGGGGAAAAAGAGGGCTGAGAGTGATTAAACAAGTTACCAGTGAAATTGTTCTGATAGAAATGTAGAGCTCGACGTGATGAACGCGTGACCGCAAATGGTGTGGCGATCGGAGCTTGGACGGAGAAATTACAGCGTACGAAAGATTGTTGTAAGGGTTCGGTGAAGTTTTCGTTCTTCCCTCCCCTTTGTGCTGCAACTTCCGCTTCTGTTAAAATGAAGGGGAAGAAAGGCTTTGGGCCCACTTAAAAGGGCTGGTCCGGTTGGACCGACAGCCCGGTTCGGATCCAGTTCAACCGGTTCGGTCTATTCGGTCCAATTTTAGACCGTTTTTTTCGAAATTAGTGTCAAAATTCTCGTTTCGATGAGCTCTATCCTAATTTGATATAATATTCGTGTTTTTAATCTTTCTTATTAAAAACTACTAATTTAACCGGGGTTTACATAAACCATCATGATTGAAATAGAATAAACTATATTTTGATAATTTAAATTTTCATGCCGCTCCCTAGATTTTATTTTTGTAGAAAATTTTTTTTATCTTTATTTAAAAATGTAAAAATAATATTGTTTGTTTTCTATTTTTTAAAGGTATAAATAAAATAGTTAAAACTTAATAGGTATGATATGTATGTAGTGTGACGTGGACACAACATCAACATGTTTAAAAAATTAAAATGGTGTTTTAAATTGATTGATTGTATTTAAATAAATCCCATCATGAATTTTAAAATCCTAAATCTCTAAAATTGAGAATCATTTTGGTTTTTTTTATTTAAAAGTTCTCGAATCTAAAAATCATCTTCGTATGGTTGTTGAATAATGATGGACGGTGAAGATACAAGTCAAGGAAACTCAGATAAAAATTACTCAAGTAGGTGAAAAGACATTTGACCTAAAATCGCTATAAATGTTATATTTTGCAACTATGGTTTACGAGCAATAATCAAATATTCGGAGACACTAAAAGAATTTAAGAAAACCATTTTATGTAACACCCTAATTACCAAAGTTCACGCTTCCGACTGCGCGACTCTGATAGTTCGGACACTACGACGACACTTATACTATTTAATACTAAAATATGAGACTGTTTAAAACTTTAAACCATAAAACCGCTCCCAAAAATACTTTCATTTGATAACGTACATCCATAGATACCATACAACTTACAAAAACTCATAAAGAGTACATCCATATATACAAGCATTAACCAAAACAATTCTTATCCCTCTTACAAAATATATCAAGATAAAGGCGAGGGTACAATAAAACATAACTAAAACAATACAGCGCATCACAACAATAATTAAATTAACTCTTTGTGACTTCAGCGCCCATATCCTGAAAGGGGAAAAATGTAGGGGATGAGAACATCATCCTCGAAAGGGTTCTTAGTAGAGGGTTTTTGGGAATTACTGTAATAGGATACATGAAGATAAACCGTACCAGTGATTAATAACCGTCTTATGCCCCTTTTCAAAAATAAAGGTTTACAATAAAAGAGAAATCTAAAATCCTTTTTTGAAAGAGGAAACTGTTCATTTAAAATAATATTCAAAGTCCTTTCAAAAGGTTTATTTATGTTGAACCACCTTAGCCTTTTGATGAACGGATAATTTATACGTTTTTTTGGCATTATTTTTAGGTAGTTTTTAATAGGATCTAGCTACTTTTAGGGATGTTTTCATTAGTTTTTATGCTAAATTAACATTTTAGGACTTTACTATGAGTTTGTGTGTTTTTCTATGATTTCAGGTAATTTCTGGCTGAAATTGAGGGACCTGAGCAAAACTCTGATAAAAGACTGACAAAGGACTGCTGATGCTGTTGGAATCTGACCTCCCTGCACTCGAAATGGATTTTCTGGAGCTACAGAACTCCAAATTGTGCGCTCTCAACGACGTTGGAAAGTAGACATCCAGAGCTTTCCAGAAATATATAATGATCCATACTTTATTTGAGATTAGATGACGTAAACTGGCGCTCAACACCAGTTTCATGCTGCATTCTGGAGTCAAACGCCAGAAACACGTCACGAACCAGAGTTGAACACCAAAAACACGTTACAACTTGGCGTTCAACTCCAAAAGAAGCCTCAGCTCATGTAAAGATCAAGCTCAGCCCAAACATACACTAAGTGGGCCCCGGAAGTGGATTTATGCATCAATTATTTACTTCTGTAAACCCTAGTAGTTAGTTTAGTATAAATAGAACTTTTTACTAGTGTATTAGATGTCTTTTGACCACGTTACATCTTTGGTCTTAGTTTTATTTTATTATTCATCTTAGGAGACTATTGATCACGTTTTGGGGCTGGCCATTCGGCCATTCCTGGACCTTCATCACTTATGTATTTTTAACGGTGGAGTTTCTACACACCATAGATTAAGAGTGTGGAGCTCTGCTGTACCTCAAGTTTCAATGCAATTACTACTATTTTCTATTCAATTCTGCTTGTTCTTATTCTAAGATATTCGTTGCACTTCAACATGATAAATGTGATGATCCGTGACACTCATCATCATTCTCACCTATGAACGCGTGACTGACAACCACTTCCGTTCTACCTTAGACCCGGCGCATATCTCTTGGATTCCTTAATCAGAATCTTCGTGGTATAAGCTAGAATTGATGGCAGCATTCATGGGAATCCAGAAAGTCTAACCTTGTCTGTGGTATTCTGAGTAGGATTTCGGGATTGAATGACTGTGACGAGCTTCAAACTCGCGATTCTTGGGTGTGATGACAAACGCAAAAGAATCAAGGGATTTTATTCCAACATGATTGAGAACTTACAGATGATTAGCCGTGCTGTGACAGAGCATTTGGACCATTTTCACTGAGAGGATGGGATGTAGCCATTGACAACGGTGATGCCCTACATACAGCTTGCCATGGAAAGGAGTAAGAAGGATTGGATGAAAGCAGTAGGAAGTAGAGATTCAGAAGGAACACAGCACCTCCATGCACTTATCTAAAATTCCCACTGTTGAATTACATGAGTAACTCTATCATTATTTTCTGTTTTATTTATTTTCTATTTGAAAACTCCATAACATTTATTATCCGCCTAACTGAGATTTACAAGATGACCATAGCTTGCTTCATACCAACAATCTCCGTGGGATCGACCCTTACTCACGTAAGGTATTACTTGGACGACCCAGTGCACTTGCTGGTTAGTTGTGCGGAGTTGTGACTAAGTGTGATTCATGTTTGAGAGCGCTACCAAGTTTCTGGCACCATTGTTGATGATCACAATTTCGTGCACCAAGTTTTTGGCGCCGTTGCAGGGGATTGTTCGAGTTTGGACAACTGACGGTTCATCTTGTTGCTCAGATTAGGTAATTTTCTTTTTATTTTTTTTCAAAAAGTTTTCAAAAATTTTCCCTTTGTTTTAAAAAATTATTCCAAAATTTTTAAGAATGAATTCTAGAGTTTCATAGTAACATGTACAGCCATATCCAAATCCTTTTGGATTGAGGCTTCCACTTGTCAACATAACGGGAATGTATATGGAGTTGGAAGAAATATCAGCTGTTGCATGCCTGATTTATATCTTCTAAAGCTGGCTGGCTATTAAGCCATGCCCAACCCTTGGATTGGAGCTTTAGACTAACATTGAAAGATTACTGGAATTCTTATTAAAAATTTTGAATCTCTTAATTTCTTTTCCTATATGTTTTTTCGAAAAAAATAAAAGAAAGTACAAAAAAAATCATAAAATCATAAAAACCAAAAATATTTTGTGTTCTTGTTTGAGTTTTGTGTCATGTTTTAAGTTTGGTGTCAATTGCATATTTATCTTGTCCTTGCATTTTTCGAAAATTTATGCATTCATAGTGTTCTTCATGATCTTCAAGTTGTTATTGGTAAGTCTTCTTGTTTGATCTTGATGTTTTCTTGTTTTGAATCTTTTGTTGTTTTTCATGTGCATTTTTGCATTCATATTGCTAAGCATTAAAGATTTCTAAGTCTAGTGTCTTGCATGTTTTCTTTGCATCAAAAATTTTTCAAAAATATGTTCTTGATGTTCATCATGATCTTCAAAGTGTTCTTGGTGCTCATCTTGACATTCATAGTGTTCTTGCATGCATCATGTGTTTTGATTCATAATTTTCATGTTGTGAGTCATTTTTGTTGTTTTTCTCTCTCATCATTAAAAAATTCAAAAATAAAAAATATCTTTTCCTTATTTCTCTCAAAAATTCGAAATTTTGGGTTGACTTGGTCAAAAATTTTTAAAATAAGTTGTTTTCTTGTTAGTCAAGTCAAAATTTCAATTTTAAAAATCTTATCTTTTCAAAACTTTTTCAAAACTCAAATATTTTTCATTTTTTTTATATATATATTTTTGAAAATTTCTTTTAAATTGATTTTCAAAATCTTTTCTTAATTTTAATTCAAAATTTACAAAAATTATGCTAACAAGTAATGTGATTGGTTCAAAAATTTGAAGTTTGTTACTTTCTTGTTAAGAAAGGTTCAATCTTTAAATTCTAGAATCATATCTTTTAGTTTCTTATTAGTCAAGTAATTAATTTTAATTTTAAAAATTAAATCTTCTCCAACCATATCTTTTTAGTCATATCTTTTTATCATATCTCTTTCAAAATTTTATTTTTTTCAAAAAAATTGATTTTAAAATATCTTTTCTAACTTCTTATCTTCTTATCTTTTCAAATTTGATTTTCAAATCTTTTTCAACTAACTATTTGACTTTTTGTTTGTTTCTTATCTTTTTCAAAACCACCTAACTACTTTTCTCTCTCTAATTTTCGAAAATATCTCCCTCTTTTTCAAAATTCTTTTTAATTAACTAATTGTTTTAAATTTTAATTTTAATTTTAATTCTTCCTTTAATTTTCGAAAATCACTAACTCTTTTTCAAAATTAATTTTCGAATTCTCTCCCCCTCATCTTCCTCTATTTATTTATTTATTCACTAACACTTCTCTTCATCTCAAATCACTACCTCTATCCTTACCCTTCTGTTTGGATTCTCCTTTCTTTATTCCCTTTCTTCTTCTACTAACAATAAGGAACCTCTTTACTGTGACATAGAGGATTCCTCTTCTATTCTTTTCTTGTTCTCTTCTCTTTCATATGAGCAGGAACAAGGAAAAAGGCATTCTTGTTGAAGCTGATCCAGAACCTGAAAGGACTCTGAAGAGAAAACTAAGAGAAGCTAAATTACAACAATCCAGAGACAACCTTGCTGAAATTTTCACAAGAAAATGAGATGGCATCCGAACCCAACAAAAATAATGCAAGAAGGATTCTTGGTGATTATACTATACCTACTTCCAAGTTTGATGGAAGAAGCATCTCAATTCTTGCCATTGGAGCAAACAATTTTGAGCTGAAACCTCAACTAGTTGCTCTAATGCAACAGAACTGCAAGTTTTATGGACTTCCATCAGAAGATCCCTACCAGTTTTTAACTGAGTTCTTGCAGATCTATGAGACTGTTAAGACGAATGGAGTAGATCCTGAAGTCTACAGGCTCATGCTTTTGCCTTTTGCTGTAAGAGACAAAGCTAGAACATGGCACAACCTAAGGATAGCCTGGACTCTTGGGATAAGCTGGTCACGACCTTCTTGGCTAAGTTCTTTCCTCCTCAAAAGCTGAGCAAGCTTAGAGTGGATGTTCAGACCTTCAAACAAAAAGATGGTGAATCCCTCTATGAAGCTTGGGAAAGATACAAGCAGATGACCAAAAGATGTCCTTCTGACATGTTTTCAGAATGGATCATGATAGATATATTCTATTATGGTCTATCTGAGTTCTCTAAGATGTCACTGGACCATTCTACAGGTGGATCCATTCATCTAAAAAAAATGCTTGCAGAGGCTCAAGAACTTATTGACATGGTTGTAAATAACCAGTTCATGTACACTTCTGAGAGGAATTCCGTGAATAATGAGACGCCTCAAAGGAAGAGAGTTCTTGAGATTGATGCTCTGAATGCCATATTGGCTCAGAACAAAATGTTGACTCAGCAAGTCAACATGATTTCTCAAAGTCTGAATGGATGGCAAAATGCATCCAACAGTACTAAAGATGCATCTTCTGAAGAAGAAGTTTATGATCCTGATAACCCTGCAATAGCAGAGGTAAATTACTTAGGTGAATGTTATGGAAACACCTACAATTTATCATGGAGAAATCATCCAAATTTCTCATGGAAGGATCAACAAAAGCCTCAACAAGGCTTTAATAATGGTGAACGAACTAGGCTCAGCAATAGCAAGCCTTTTCCATCATCTTCTCAGCAACAGACAGAGAATCCTGAGCAAAGCACTTCTAATTTAGCTAATCTAGTCTCTGATCTATCTAAGGCCACTTTAAGTTTCATGAGTGAAACAAGATCCTCCATTAGAAATTTGGAGGCACAAGTAGGCCAGCTGAGTAAGAAAGTTACTGAAACCCCTCCTAGTACTCTCCCAAGCAATACAGAAGAGAATCCAAAGAGAGAGTGCAAGGCCATTGATATACTCAACATGGCCGAATGCAAGAAGGAGGGAGAGGACGCGAATCCCAATGAGTAAGATCTCATGGGACGTCTCTCAAGCAGGAAGGAGTTCCCTATTGAGGATCCAAAGGAATCTGAGTCTCATATAGAGACCATAGAGATTCCATTAAATCTCCTTCTGCCATTCATGAGCTCTGAAGATTATTCTTCCTCTGAAAAGGATGAAGATGTAATTGGAGAGCAAGTTGCTCAATATCTATGAGCCATCATGAAGCTGAATGCCAAGTTATTTGGTAATGAGACTTGGGAAGGTGAACCTCCCTTGCTCATTAGTGAACTAGATACATGGGTTCAGCATACTTTACCTCAAAAGAGACAAGATCCTGGCAAATTCGTAATACCCTGTAGCATAGGCACCATGACCTTTGAGAAATCTCTGTGTGACCTAGGGTTAAGCATAAATCTTATGCCACTCTCTGTAATGGAGAAGCTGGAGATCATTGAGGTACAGCTTGCCTTATTCTCATTACAATTGGCAGACAAGTCAGTAAGACAAGTTTATGGATTAGTAGAGGACGTGTTAGTAAAGGTTAAAGGCCTTTGCATTCCTGCTGATTTCATAATCTTAGACAGAAGACCTTTCCTAGCCACAGCAGAAGCTGTGATAGATGTTAACAGAGGAGAATTAGTCCTTCAATTGAATGGGGACTATCTTGTGTTTAAGGCACACAGCTATCCTTCTGTAACAAGGGAGAGTAAGCATGCAGAGCTTCTCTCAATACAGAGTCAAACAGAGCCCCCACAACCAAACTCTAAGTTTGGTGTTGAATCCCCACATCTAAACTCTAAGTTTGGTGTTGGGACTATACAACATTGACCTGATCACCTGTGTGGCTCCATGAGAGCCCACTGTCAAGCTATTGACATTAAAGAAGCGCTTATTGGGAGGCAACCCAATTTTTATTTATCTAATTTTATTTTATTTTCATTGTTCTTTTATGTTTTATTAGGTCCATGATCATGTGGAGTCACGAAAAAAATATTAAAATTAAAAACAGAATCAAAAACAGCAGAAGAAAAATCACACCCTGGAGAAATGACCTACTGGCGTTCAACACCAGTAAGGAGCATCTGGCTGGCGTTCAACGCCAGAACAGAGTATGGATCTGGCGTTGAACGCCAGAAACAAGCAACATCCTGGCGTTCAAACGCCAGGAATGCACCCTGAGGAGAGCTGGCGCTGAATGCCAGAAACAAGCATAAAACTGGCGTTCAACGCCAGAAACATGCTGCACATGGGCGTTGAACGCTCAGAACATGCATCACTTCGGCGTTTGAATGCCAGAATTGCATGCAAAGGCATTTTACATGCCTAATTGGTGCAGGGATGTAAATCCTTGACACCTCAGGATCTGTGGATCCCACAGGATCATCTTAGGATCTGTGGACCCCACAGGATCCCCACCTACCATATTCTCCCCTCTTCTCAACATTCATCCTCTTCTTCCAATAAACACTCTTCCCCAAAACCCTTCACCAATCACCTCAATCTCTCTTCCCAATTACCCCCTTCACCACTCACATCTATCCACTCTTCCTCATAAACCCCACCTACCTTCAAAATTCAAATTTCTTTCCCACACAAACCCACCCTAAATGGCCGAACCTACTCCCTCTCCCCTCACTATATAAACCCCTCCATTCTCCTTAATCTTCACACAACACAACCCCCTATTCTACACCTTGGCCGAATACACCTCCCTTACTCTCCTCCATATTTTATCTTCTTCTTCTTCTTTTCTTTCTTTTCTTGCTCGAGGGCGAGCAATATTTTAAGTTTGGTGTGGTAAAAGCATAAGCTTTTTGTTTTTCCATTACCATTGATGGCACCTAAGGCCGGAGAAACCTCTAGAAAAGGAAAAGGGAAGACAAAAGTTTCCACCTCCAAGTCATGGGAGATGGAAATATTCATCTCCAAAGCCCATCAAGACCACTTCTATGATGTTGTGGCCAAGAAGAAGGTGATCCCCGAGGTCCCTTTCTAACTCAAGAAAAATGAGTATCTGGAAATCTGACATGAGATCCAAAGAAGAGGTTGGGAAGTTCTAACCAATCCCATCCAACAAGTCGAAATCCTAATGGTTCAAGGGTTCTATGCCAATGCATGGATCACTAGGAACCATGATCAAAGTAAGAACCCGAACCCAAAGAATTATCTTACAATGGTTCAGGGGAAATACTTAGATTTTAGTCCGGAAAATGTGAGGTTGGCATTCAACTTGCCCATGATGCAAGGAGATGCACACCCCTACATAAGAAGGGTCAACTTTGACCAAAGGTTGGACCAAGTCCTTAGGGACATATGTGTTGAAGGAGCTCAATGGAAAAGAGACTCCAAAGGCAAGCCGGTTCAATTAAGAAGACTAGACCTCAAGCCTGTGGCTAGAGGATGGTTGGAGTTCATCCAACACTCCATCATCCCCACTAGCAACCGATCTGAAGTTATTGTGGATCGGGCCATCATGATTCATAGCATCATTAATGGAGAGGAAGTAGAAATTCATGAAGTTATCTCTCTTGAATTCTACAAAATAGCCGATAAGCCTTCTACTTTGGCAAGACTAGCTTTTCCTCATCTTATTTGCCATCTATGTTACTCAGCTGGAGTCATCATAGAAGGAGACATCCCCATTGAGGAGGATAAGCCCATCACTAAGAAAAGGATGGAGCAAACAAGAGAGCCCACTCATGGATTCCAAGAGACGCATGAGGAAGCTCATCACCAAGAAATCCCGGAGATGCCTCAAGGGATGCACTTTCCTCCCAATAACTATTGGGAACAACTCAACACTTCTCTAGAAGATTTGAGTTACAATATGGATCAATTAAGGGTGGAACATCAAGAGCACTCCATCATTCTGCATGAAATTAGAGAAGATCAAAGAGCAATGAGGGAGGAGCAACAAAGACAAGGAAGAGACATAGAAGAACTCAATGACATCATTGGTTCTTCAAGAAGAAAACGCCACCATCACTAAGGTGGACTCATTCCTTGTTCTTAATTTTTTTCTGCTTTTCGGTTTCTTTATGTTAAATGTTTATTTATGTTTTGTGTCTCTACCTCATGATCATTAGTATTGAGTAACTATGTCTTAAAGCTATAAATAATTCCATAAATCCTTCACATCTCTTAAATGAAAAATGTTTCTAATTCAAAAGAACAAGAAGTACATGAATTTTGAAATTATCCTTGAATTTAGTTTAATTATATTGATGTGGTGACAATACTTTTTGTTTTCTGAATGAATGCTTGAACAGTGCATATTTTTTATCTTGTTGATTATGAATGTTAAAATTGTTGGCACTTGAAAGAATGATGAACAAAGAGAAATGTTATTGATAATCTGAAAAATCATGAAATTGATTCTTGAAGCAAGAAAAAGCAGTGAAAAACAAAAGCTTGCAAAAAAAAAAAAATTCTATTCAAAAAAAATAGAAAGAAAAAGAAAAAGCAAGCAGAAAAAGCCAATAGCCCTTAAAACCAAAAGGCAAGGGTAAAAATGATCCAAGGCTTTGAGCATCAATGGATAGGAGGGCCCAAGGAAATAAAATCCAGGCCTAAGCGGCTAAATCAAGCTGTCTCTAACCATGTGCTTGTGGCATGCAGGTCCAAGTGAAAAGCTTGAGACTGAGTGGTTAAAGTTGTGATCTAAAGCAAAAAGAGTGTGCTTAAGAGCTCTGGACACCTCTAACTGGGGACTTTAGCAAAGCTGAGTCACAATCTGAAAAGGTTCACCCAGTCATGTGTCTGTGGCATTTATGTATCCGGTGGTAATACTGGAAAACAAAGTGCTTAGGGCCACGGTCAAGACTTATAAAAGTAGCTGTGTTCAAGAATCAACAAACTTAACTAGGAGAATCAACAACACTATCTGAAATTCTAAGTTCCTATAGATGCCAATCATTCTAAACTTCAAAGGAGAAAGTGAGATGCCAAAACTGTTCAGAAGCAAAAAGCTACAAGTCCCGCTCATCTAATTAGAATTAATATTCATTGATATTTTGGGATTTATAGTATATTCTCTTCTTTTTATCCTAATTTATTTTCAGTTGCTTGGGGACAAGCAACAATTCAAGTTTGGTGTTGTGATGAGCGGATAATTTATACGCTTTTTGGCATTGTTTTTAGGTAGTTTTTAGTAGGATCTAGCTACTTTTAGGGATGTTTTCATTAGTTTTTATGCTAAATTCATATTTCTGGACTTTACTATGAGTTTGTGTGTTTTTCTGTGATTTCAGGTAATTTTTGGCTGAAATTGAGGGACCTGAGCAAAACTCTGATAAAAGGCTGACAAAGGACTACTGATGCTGTTGGAATCTGACCTCCCTGCACTCAAAATGGATTTCATGGAGCTACAGAACTTCAAATGGTGCACTCTCAATGGCGTTGGAAAGTAGACATCCAGAGATTTCCAGCAATATATAATGGTCCATACTTTATTTGAGATTAGATGACGTAAACTGGCGCTCAACGCCAGTTCCATGCTGCATTCTGGAGTCAAACGCCAGAAACACGTCACGAACCAGAGTTGAACGCCAAAAACACGTTACAACTTGACGTTCAACTCCAAAAGAAGCCTCAGCTCATGTAAATATCAAGCTCAGTCCAAACATACACCATGTGGGCCCCGGAAGTGGATTTATGCATCAATTACTTACTTCTGTAAACCCTAGTAGTTAGTTTAGTATAAATAAAACTTTTTACTAGTGTATTAGATGTCTTTTGACCACGTTACATCTTTGGTCTTAGTTTTATTTTATTATTCATCTTAGGAGACTATGGATCATGTTTTGGGGGCTGGCCATTCGGCCATGCCTGGACCTTCATCACTTATGTATTTTTAACGGTGGAGTTTTTACACACCATAGATTAAGGGTGTGGAGCTCTGCTATACCTCAAGTTTCAATGCAATTACTACTATTTTCTATTCAATTCCGCTTGTTTTTATTCTAAGATATTTGTTGCACTTCAACATGATAAATGTGATGATCCGTGACACTCATCATCATTCTCACCTATGAACGCGTGACTGACAACCACTTCCGTTCTACCTTAGACCGAGCGCATATCTCTTGGATTCCTTAATCAGAATCTTCGTGGTATAAGCTAGAATTGATGGCGGCATTCATGGGAATCCGGAAAGTCTAACCTTGTCTGTGGTATTCCGAGTAGGATTCTGGGATTGAATGACTGTGACGAGCTTCAAACTCGCGATTGTTGGGCGTGATGACAAACGCAAAAATCAAGGGATTCTATTCCAACATGATCGAGAACCGACAGATGATTAGCCGTGCTGTGACAGAGCATTTGGACCATTTTCACTGAGAGGATGGGATGTAGCCATTGACAACGGTGATTCCCTACATACAGCTTGCCATGGAAAGGAGTAAGAAGGATTGGATGAAAGCAGTAGGAAAGCAGAGATTCAGAAGGAACACAGCACCTCCATGCACTTATCTGAAATTCCCACTATTGAATTACATGAGTAACTCTATCATTATTTTCTGTTTTATTTATTTGCTATTCGAAAACTCCATAACATTTATTATCCGCCTAACTGAGATTTACAAAATGACCATAGCTTGCTTCATACCAACAATCTCCGTGGGATCGACCCTTACTCACGTAATGTATTACTTGGACGACCTAGTACACTTGCTGTTTAGTTGTGCGGAGTTGTGACTAAGTGTGATTCATGTTTGAGAGCGCTACCAAGTTTCTAGCGCCATTGTTGATGATCACAATTTCGTGCACCATCTTTCATACTTTTTCAAACCAGAAACACAAAACCAAAACCAACCATAAGTCCATCTCAATTCAACCACGGCCCTAGGCCCAAACAATCCAATCCAACAACCAATCACCACAATCCAACAGAGTCCCAGTTGCAAACACAGATAGGAAGTTCAAGCACAATCAAACAGTTACAGCAAGTAGAACAAGTAGCAGTTAATCTCAAATAGTCATAAAGGCAAACCAAGTACAATATGCACACCAAACAATGTCACATAGATGCATATGATGCATGCCTGTCCTAGTAGCTGATGATATCATCTGTCGGTTATCGAGCCAACCCAACGTGTCTGGTAGCTAACCCGGGCACAACCTCTCTGTTGCGCATTAATATCATTAGAGGGAATATATGCCCTGTCACCATTAGAAGGTATCTGCGCCCTGTCACCATTAGAGGGTATCTGTGCCCTGTCGCCATTAGAGGGTATCTGCGCCCTGTCGCCATTAGAGGGTATCGGTGCCCTGTCGCCATTACAACCAGAGAGAAAACACAAGCATACTCGCATACAACATTCATCTCAGCCATCCGGCTTAAATTCACAATTTATTCAATTGCATACATGCATTTATACTCAACCATGGATCACCATCCATCTCAGCCATTTGACTCACAGTTCAATCCAGAAACAACCAATTTATCAATAAATACAGTCTTTCGGCTTAAATTCATAATTCATAGCCAGCCATACGGCTCATAACTCATTCAGAAATCAGCCATAATTCAATAGCATACACAGCCATTCCACCTCATAAAAAATAGCACTTCCACCATTCAACATCATCAAATTCATAAAATCGGCATGTAAGCCATAAATCACTTTTCTCAATTCATTTCACTTTGAAATCAAATTTCAACTCTTTTTAGCCTTGGCTTTAAAGATCTCATTTCTCAAATCATATCAGGCTTATAAGCCACTTTTACTCAAAGTAAATTCCCCTTTTAGAAACAATGCCACTCTCGACATCCTCTTTCCAAAACTTCCAAAACCATGGCAAGTTAAGGATTTATTTCAAAGTATTCAAAATCACCCATCCAACAATGGAATTTTATAACAAAAGTGTGTCGGCAGAGTCCCAAGTCTTTAGGGGAGAATAACATAACTCATTTCGCCAAGTTCATTTAAAATCACTAAAAACCTCAGCTTTCTGATTTGAGTAATAAAATAGGGTCTAAGCCAAACCGAGTCACGTAATCATTTATTTCTTTCAAAGCCATTTCCTTTGCTTAGGCAAAACCAACTTTAACCCCCATGATAAATTCTAAAGAGTTTCAACTGTTCAAAATTGTTTTAGTCTTGCGAGATTTCAGAATTCAAAGAGTACTTAAAACCTTTCCCAAAATATTTCAAAATAAAACTTGTCAATAGGCATTCAGGTTCTTTCAAAGTCATAGAAACTCTTCTAATTGAAACCCCTCAAGTCAAATTCAAAGGCATTACCCTTGTCACATTTAAAACAGCTTTAAAACATAAGTTTCATCTAAATAACTTTCTCCTGAAAGAGATACAATGCCTTTCTTAAGAAAAAAAAAAACTAAATCACAATTTTCTCTTTTATAATTCATTTCAAAAGCATGGATCATCATTTTCTTGATAATTCAAATAAAATAGAAGAGGTCTTTAACTTATCATTTTTCCAGACCACATTTCAATAAACACTCGGGTTTTATAGAAATTTTGGCAGCACCTCCCCTAAAACTTGGACTTTGCCACCCAGTTTGGGTCCCAACTAAACCGTCTCACAATCCTTTTCAATAGCCCAAAATCCAAATCAGTTCAAGTCAAGCCAAATCCAACAGTCATCTCAATTCCATATTTCAAGGAAACCGTTTCAAAATTAAATCATCATCAGCCGAATAAACTCATTTCTAAAGCTTTAAAGAAACGGTCAACAACCATCATTTATCAAACCAGATCATTTAAAGCAACCCAGGCCGAATTCAAGAGTGTATTCTATTTTTCACATTCCCAAAAAAATTAACTCAAATCAATCCTCAACGGATTAAACTCGATTTCAAAGCTTTAAAAGAATCAACTTCAAAAGCATTTTGTTTCACAAAGCCACACAACAAATCCATTCATCAGAACCAAATAATAATCCATTCAAACATATAATTACATTCATCCAGGACAATCAACATCACATAAGGCTTATACAATCACCAAATACATTGTCTCACATCAGTATCCATATGTAATAATTCTAATGTATAAAATATAGTTTTTGGAAAGCACCCCTACCTTAGAACGCAATTCCATAACCCAAACGCGTCACATAAACCTCATCTCTTAAACTGAAATCACCAACAACCGCAACCTCGGCTCCAAGCCACTCCCGCGGTAACCACAGCAACACTAATCGTGACACATAACAATAGAAACTCAATCTTATAGCAATTGATGCCGCAAAACCTTAGTGAATGGTGACAGAATAGTAACTAGAGAGCTTTCAAATCGAAAATGCTTACCAAATAAAGAAAGAACGGCTGAACCGGAATAGCGGCGATCTCTGAACCGGTTCATCAGCAGCCCGGCAACCACCTCAAGCGGCAGCGACGATAATTTCCGATCACGCCAACTGAAACCAACACGCAGAGACTACAATATTCTCGGAATTCAAAAGGGACATAGACTAATAACAAGACCCTTACCGGCAGTGGTTTTCCGGCAACGACAGAGAGGTTTTCCAGCGACCATGGCGGTAGATTCTGACGGCACATCAGCAAGGGCGGTGGAACCACCCACTACCATCACGCCTCACTCTCTCCGCAAGTCCCCCCACAAGCGCGTTCTTTCTCCGTTCGCGCCTTCATCGGCACCGGCGAAGACAGCTTCTATGGCAGTTCCCGGTGGCAGTAGTGATGGCCTTTCTCGGTGACCCACTATCTGCAGCGATGCTGGGCAGAGATGGCTACTGGCGGTGATGAGCTTGGACAACGGCGGTGACACGGACAGCAGAGGCGGCGTGACGAGGCTAGCTCCAACGGAGCACCATCCTTCTCCCTCTCGCCCTCCTCTTCTCCCTGCATCTCGCTCTCGATCTCTCTTCCCTTGCTTTCTCTCATCCGCGACGGCAATGGCGACTTCAGTGGCGACGGTGAGGAAGCTCGCGATGGTGACAGGCGACGTCATACCCTAGCACTGGCGGCGGTGACTCAGCAGGGACGAGCTTCACAGCGGCAGGGCAAGCAAGGCTGGTGACGGTGTAGCATGGTGGTGAACTGAACGGCGGTAGCAGCGTGACCCATCTCTCTTTCCGATCGCAGCTCCTCCCCCTCCCTCTTTGATCTATTTTCTGCTTCTGTTTTCTTACTCTCATGCAAAGGGGAAGGAAGGAAACCGTCTGGGCTGCTGCTGGGTTGGGTGAGAAGGGAACCGGGTCATGGGTTAGGATTTTAGGGTTAGGGTTTCATTTTCAAAAATTAGGGTTAGTGGTATTTTGGTAATTTTACTCAAAAATAAGGGTAATATAGTAATTAGAAATAAATTATAATCCAACAATAATAATGTATAAAAAAATACTATTTGCTCATCAATTTCACACTTTATTTTCAATAAAATGTCCAAATCCAAAATTTGGAAATAATATAATTAATTTTTCTATTTTCCAAAATAGCAATTTCAATATATTAAAATATTTACTTATCTAATCCAAATCATGTAAAACCCCCTATTATTTCATAACTGCCAAATTTAAAATCTAAACATAGAAAATAATCCAATAATTATAAAATTGGATAATAATCTCAATTTATTTCAAATTCAGTAAATCAAAACTTGTTCTAATTATCTTTAATAAGATAATTTTTGAGATTAAAGCTATAGAAATACTGAATTTGAAATTAGCTAATGATAGCCTTTTTTCAAAGGTTTTGGGTCTTATATTCTACCCACCTTATAAAAATTTTTGCCTTCGAAAATTGATACAAAACGAAAGAAATTTCATAACAGTTCACCCTTGAACACATTTAAGAAAGAAGAAAAAATATATCTCAACATATAACCATATATACGGTTTTCAAATACTTTGATTATCATATGTATAAGGATGCAAAGGTAGAAGTATGAGTACAAAGCAAACATTACAAGGTAGGCTCAATGAAAAAGGTGACATGAGTCAAACATGTGATAGTAAGGCAAGGCATTGAAGGTCATAAAACGGGATGAGGTTACAACGACGTGCTCAACATCTGCACACTAATCTCATCTCAACCTCAAAGCTTCCACCTTCCAACTCCATTAAGCACCCTACAATCCCCATAACCGATCACAAGCCTAACGACCGCAAGTCCGTTTGCAAGGAACAAAACACCCACAACTCATAACGCTGCACACCTACCGCTTCAACGTCCGTATACACATATCACGTCTTAAAGAAATAACGCATCGCGTTACTACGGCTACTAGTCACACATGATATCAAAACAATTCTCGAGTCTACTCAGAAGGATACAAGATTTAGAAAGGAGAGACAATTGTCAAGGATAATACTCACCGATTTGAGAGAATGTATCCAATTCCAGACAAATAAGGATGATCAAGCAATGAAGTTTGCTAGAAACACGTCAATTGACAACTTCAAAGATAACCCTTGAATCAAAGAAATCCAATAGGATCAATAAGAAAAGGGATCAGCGCATTAGTTTGAACAAATTCAAGTCGAGTCGAAGAAGTATGAGGTTTATAGAGAAGAATTTCTCAAACCAAAGACAAAGCTCACAAAACTCACGAGCACGATTAAAATACTTCCAAATACATTGTTCTTAAAAGAATCGAAAACTTGCAGAAAAATCACTTCGCAGTCTAGAAGAAAGTTAAGTAGCAACCATTCTTCAAGAGAGTAACAAAAGCATAATCGTGGCTTCAATGCAAATTCATGTTGAACTAGATTTTGTAGAGTTTTAAAAACAAAATGCACACAGTTTTGGCTAAGTGCTAAAATATTTTCATAAAATATTTTAGAAAGTTAGTTGGGTTCACGATCTTAACCAAAAGTACTCGCAAAACTCGGAAGAGAAATTAAATGCTTGTTCAAAAATTCTCAAAGTTTATATTCAAACAAGCGTGTATAAAAATTATAGCAAGGACGAAAGAGTAAGTTGAACTCTCTATTTAGAAAAGAAAATTCGAGGTAAAAGTTTGCTTATAAATTGGTAGGGGAATTAAGTGGTGCATTACAAACGAACATGTTTCCACTAAACAAGGAAGCTTTTCAAAACCTCATTTAAAATAGCGCGTGTCGACTTTAAAACAACTTGTCAAAATTGAACAATGGTTTCAACCTCAATCAAACAACATAAAATAAATTCTGTTTAGAACTTCTTCAAAGAGAATTCAAAGCTTCAAAAGGTTCGAAACAGGGCTCCAAAAGTATACTTAAAATCACCATCTTAAAGGGGTATTCAAGAAAATTAGAATGTACTTAAAAGAGTCAAGCCATAAAAGAAAGGATCTTAAATCAAAGTAGTTCAAACAAGATTCACTAGGCATGAGTCATCAAACAAGCTTTCAATTGATCCAAAAGAATACAAAAGTCATAGGAAAAGACAACTCAATCATTAGTAATTTCTAAAGGAGAAATCTTTGTCTAAAAACTCTTGTAGAGATAATGAGAGATTAAACGATGCACTAATTTGAAACGAATCAAATGGACTCATATAAGAATGAGATTCACCAGACAAGAAAAACCAAGATCAATGGTAATGTTCACAAAATGTAAAAGATTAGTTAAAACAAAGTCAAGTATGACATTCGTAGAGATGGAAGGTTTACTAGAGAATTTAGTCCGTTCATAGGAAGAAAGCTATGAGTCCAACACTTTCAAAAGAAGCAGCAATGGCATAAACAATGTGGTATGCTAAATCAAACTCAAACAAAAAATAAATCAAGTGTAATTCATCAAACGAAACTCAACCGGGACAAAAGTGAAAAATCCTTCCTTTCCAAAATTTTGAAAATATCCAAATACATAATCAAATGAAGATGTGCATTGGAACCATAGTAAAATTACTAGAAAGCCAAATTGTAATTTAAGGTAAAGGCAGTTTCATAAACCAGTAAAAATACAGAGGAGATATTAAAAATAGATAGTTGCTAAACGGTATGAGTAATCTTCAAAGTTTCATATATAGATAAGTATATATATCTATTCAACAGCAATTTTTATAAAAATCTCAAAATTGGCTGTGATCACTGTCGAATGAGAGAAAAACTGAATCAACAATTTCTCTAAAAATGGACTCAGACAGAGACTTAAAGAGCACAGCGCATCAAGACAGTTTAAAGGTATATCAAAGAACACATGAATCAAGGAGAAGAATTTAAATGGAGAAAGATAGATACAACAAGGATGTCAAACAAGCATATGCAATTAGATCCCACAAGAATGCATATGAATGGAGGAATAAAGTTGAAATATCAAATTACTTTTCACGAGGAGTAGCAAACAAGAACTTCAAGTTAGGCTATGAAAGAACAGGTCGACTCGAACAAAATCCAAAACACACAACTGAATAGCCTCGAGAAATAGTTTCCAACGTTCCTAAATCCCGCGATTCGCTTTGCTCAAAACTCGTATATGGCCTATGATAACCCATTAGTGCTTTCATATACATAATTCACTAGCATTAAGCCGGCCAAACTTAATACCAAGAATTATGCAATGCATGACTAACGACGTTAATCAATAGACCGTCATGTGCATAAAGCTCTAATTCTCGTCATTCGACAAGACCTAATACATGACAAACGCTCAGAGTATGCAACTGAAGCATAGTTGGTCCATTCCTCAGGCTCTACAGGAAAGACCGCTCTGATACCATAATGTAACACCCTAACTACGAAAGCTCACGCTTCCGGCTGCGCGACTCTAATAGTTCAGACATTACGACGACACTTATACTATTTAATACTAAAATATGAGCCTGTTTAAAACTTTAAACCACAAAACCGCTCCCAAAAATACTTTCATTCGATAACGTACATCCATAGATACCATACAACTTACAAAAACTCATAAAGAGTACATCCATATATATACATCCATATATATATACATATATATATATAATATAATATATATAATATAATATATATATATATATATAACATTACAAGCATTAACCAAAACAATTTCTATCCCTTTTACAGAATATATCAAGATAAAGGCGAGGGTACAATAAAACATAACTAAAACAATACAGCGCATCACAACAATAATTAAATAAACTCTCGTGACTTCTGCGCCCATATCCTGAAAGGGGAAAAATATAGGGGGTGAGAACATCATCCTCGAAAGGGTTCTCAGTAGAGGATTTTTGGGAATTACTGTAATAGGATACATGAAGATAAACCGTACCAGTGATTAATAACCGTCTTATGCCCCTTTTCAAAAACAAAGGTTTACAATAAAAGAGAAATCTGAAATCCTTTTCTGAAAGAGGAAACTGTTCATTTAAAACAATATTCAAAGGCCTTTCAAAAGGTTTATTTATACTGAACCATTTTAGCCTTTCATACTTTTCCAAACCAGAAACACAAAACCGAAACCAACCATCGGTCTATCTCAATTCAACCATGGCCTTAGGCCTAAACAATCCAATCCAACAACCAATCACCACAATCCAACAGAGTCCCAGTTGCAAACACAGATAGGAAGTTCAAGTACAATCAAACAGTTACAGCAAGTAGAACAAGTAGCAGTTAATCTCAAATAGTCATAAAGGCAAACCAGGTACAATATGCACACCCAAACAATGTCACATAGATGCATATAATGCATGCCTGTCCTAATAACTGATGATATCATCTGTCGGTTATCGAGCCAACCCGACGTGTTGATAAACCCCGTTTTTAGGGTTTATCTTGTATTGAATTTAGAGCATTTTGGTAACCTTTTCTCACATTTAGCCAATGAATTAGCTTGATTTTGTAATCTCTCCCGTATTTGTGCTTGAATGTAAAAACATGATTTTTAAGCCTTTAAATTGGTAATTTTAATTCATCCTTGATTTCATAAGATGCCTTGATGTGTTTGCTAGTAATCTCAGGTTAAAATAGGCTAGGCATGGATCAAAGGAGCAAGGAAGGAAGCATGCAAGTGGAGGGAAGCATAAAAGGCCAAAGAAGTAATCTCGGCCAAGGACGCGCACGCGCACAAGGCGCTCGTGCGCATAGTGTGATATTGGCCAGGGACGCGTACGCGTACCGTGCGCGTTCGCACCGAAGGCCGCACGTGAGTTTTAAACAGAAAACATGCCCATTGATTTCTGGGAAGCTGTGGGGCCCAGTTACAACCAATTTTGGCGTCAAAGTGCTTTAAAGGACCAAGGATTGAAGGGGATATCATCATTCCATTCACTTTTGCATTCTAGCTTAGTTTAGTTCATTCATACACATTAGGATTAATTTAGAGGTAGTTTTAGAGAGAGAAGCTCTCACTTCTCTCTAGAATTAGGATTAGTTTAGAAGTAGTTTCTAGAGAGAGAAGCTCTCACTTCTCTCTAGAATTAGGATTAGGTTTAGGTTAATCTCTCCTCTTAGATCTAGGTTTAATTCATGCTTTGATTTACTTTTCCTTTATCAATTCTTACTCCTCTCTTCTTCCTCTCTCTAGTTTTATTCTTTAATTCTTGTAATTCTTCACTTTATTGTGGATCTATTTTTGTTCTTTTGTTTTCTTTCAATAATACAATTTGAGGTAATTCATGATAATTGTGATTTTCTTGATTGTTGCTGTTAATTCTTTACATTCAATTGTTGTTAGAATTCATTCTTGTTGTGATTTACCATACTTTTCTTTTGTACCTTCCAAGTGTTTGATGAAATGCTTGGGAGGATGTTAGAATAGAATTTTATGTTCTTGGCTTGGGAAGATAACTTAGGAACACTAGAGTTACTAATATCCAAGTGATTGATAGTTGATAGCCATTGACTCTAACTTTCATTAATTCAATTAGTGGGAACTAGGATTTATGGAATTGGATTGATATAACTCACTTGACTTTCTTTTGCTATTAGTTAAAGGATGACTTAGTGAGATTGATCCTTGCAACTATCATAATTGTGGTTAGTGATAATGATATAGGTCCTTGACCATCAACCTTGCCAAGACCGTTTTGTTAATAAAATTTCATTTCCATTTACTTTCCATGTTTCTCATCTAAAACCCCAAAATAAACAAGTTCATAACCAATAACAAGAACACTACCCTGCAAGTCCTTTGAGAGACGACCCGAGGTTTAAATACTTCGGTTTATAGATTTTAGGGGTTTGTACTTGTGACAAACAAATATTTGTATGAAAGGATTATTGTTGGTTTAGAAACTATACTTTACAATGAGATTTCATTAGTGAAATTCTAAACCGTCAAAAATCTAATCATCAAAATGGCGCCGTTGCCGGGGATTTGCAATGGTGTTATGTTATTGGTTATTGTACATATGTGAATATTGTGAATAGGTCTTTTGCTTGTTTACTAGATTTTGTTAGTTTTATTTTGTCTTTTCATAATGAATTCTCACTTTGGCTATGAGTTTGGTCCTAATTGTGTTGTAGGAAATGCGAACTTCAATGATAACATGTACCAAGGATGGAACCATCAAAGATGGGAGGAGCCTCAAGGAATTGATCACTCCTATTGGCAACAACCTCCGGACGCTTATAGGTATAATTCTCATCCTAATGCATGCCAATTCAACGGCTATGGTGAATCTTTTTGCGACAATCAACCACCACCATATGCCTATGTATCTTACCCTCAACATGATGCTCAACCATACTCACAAGTCCCTTTCTACCAAGTTCCTTTATGTGACCCTTATCCATCATATGACCAATCACCCGTACCACATCCTTGTGATCACTATGAGCAAGAACCTTTAGAACCACCACAACCCTATCAAGATTACTACCAAAAACCACCTCAATGCACATCTTCTCCACAATTTTACCAAGAGGAATCACCTTCCTACCATGAACCCTTTCTCCAAAATAATAAACCTTCCTACTCGTCCCAAGCCCCAATAGACAATTCTCTCACTTTGTTACTTCAAGCAAGAAGCCATGAAGCGAGATACACTTGAGTTTGTAACCAATTTAACCAAGGTGGTGCACGCTTTAGCCCACCAATATTTGAATAGTCAAGTTGTTTCCGTAACCCCATGTGAATAACCAAAGGAAGAGCAAAGCATAGAGAAGATATCGGAAAATCCGGTGAAAAAGGAAGAATCGGTAGTAGTAGTAGAGCAATTGGAGAAGCCTACAGTTATTGAAACAAAGGAGAAAGTGGTCCAAGATTTAAGAGATGTGGAACCGCCATGTGAATCTCAACAACCTCCGGAGCATATCAAGATTGAAGAACACGAGAAGGTTGATCAAGAAATAGATTCAATCATGGAGGAATTTCTATCTACAATTGAATCTCTTCCTAGTAGACATGAAGTTGAAACTGTAGAAGAGTGTGCATAACCTCCCAAGGAAGAAAAAGATGGCATGGTGTATATCGAAATTGAAGAATACGAAGAGGTTGATCCAGAAATGGATTTCTCCATCAATGAATTCCTATCCAAGATTGAATCACCTCCCATTGAGCAAGAAATCGAGATTCTTGAAGACAACACCAAGCTAAATGACAAAGGGGAAAAAGTTGAAAGTGAAGAAACTTGTCAAGAGGTGGAAGCAACCAAAGAAGAGCATAAAGAAGTCGACCTTGCATCGTTTAAGTGTGGGGAGGTTCTCCTTCCCAAGTCACCATCCAACACAACATTCAAGTGGGTAAAATTCGTATCCCTAAGCTTTACTTTCTCACTTGAATATGGTTTGATTGAAACGGATGGACAACTTAGAGCTCTTTTTGGACTTAAAGGAAAAATAAAATTGTGTAGTGGTTGGAGATTTGGTATAAAGCTCATTAAGGTCAAAGCTTTAAGGTATAGGGATTATGATGGGACAAGAACCACTTTGTATGGTCTAGAAGGAAGAATTGGTGGACTAAAGAGAATTCTATGTGTCGACCGCCCTTATGTCAACCACCCGGAAAGAAAAAGTATGAAGATCAAATTGAAGACGGGTGCGAAAATAAGATATGGGATCCCGGATCGAAGAATGAAGACCAACTATGGGAACTCATATCTTGGGTAGAACTCTATCCAAGCTTGGTGAAGATGGTTGAAAATTCTATCAACTAATTGAGAAGCAAAGATCCTTGGAGATTCAAGGATGGGTACAAGCATAAGCCGCCATGATGATGAGCTTCCCAAATGTCCAACTTACGGACTTTAACTAAAAGTGCTAGGTGGTAGACACTCCACCATGGTATACTCTTTCCACTCTCTTGTAGATTTCATTAATAAGTGATTTGAGCTACCATTGCAGGTAGTTCCCCATTTCATTTTAGTTGCCTTAATAAATTGATTGTTAGCATAGTCACATGTATGTTGTGCTTAGTAGTAGATGAATAAATCAAATTGCATTTTTTGTGAATTGTATGATTTTTGAGTGAATAAAGAGTTGCAGGCATTTTAGGGAGCTCTTGGGAATTTTTCTGCTTTTTAGCAGATGAAAAAAAACAAGGGGATGACGTGTGCGCACGTTGTACGCGCACGCGTCCATGAGCGGATGCATCACCATACTGACCTCCAGAGAGTTGGGCCTCCTCTATGCAAATATTAGGCTTTTAGCCCAACTCGCAGGACGTCGTCGCGCACATGCCGCTCGCGCGTCCATTTGCATAGAGAGCCATGCGCGCGGAAGCACACCTACCGCGTGCGTCACCATGCTGATCCAACATTCCATACTCTCCACCCGAGAGTCATGCTGGCGTTGGGCCAACCCTAAGCTTCTGGCCCAACCTACATTGCGCGGACGCGCACTGCGCGCCTGCGCGCATATGAGTTTCTATGAGAATGCGCGCGCTCGTGCACATGCCGCGTGCGCGCCGATCCAATGATGCGACTTCCAGGCCAATGACCCGAGAGTTGTGCCAACTCGGGGCCAACCTTAAGCCTCCAACCCAACCCCAAGCATGCGCGCGCACACTGTACGTGCACGCACACTTACCAACTCTCACCACCCACACGTAAGTGCACAAAGCGCGCATGCGTCACTTCCCAAAATTCATCAATGCACACGGACGCACGATGTGCGCGCCCGCGTCAATTTGAAAAGAGGGATAACCCTAGGGCGTGACGACCCCTCTCGCGCAGACCCACTTACACTTACCAACTCTCTTCCACTCTCTCATCTTCTCCAACCCTCTCCGACCACCACACCGGCGACGACCGCCGCCACTACCTCCAACCATCACCCTCATCTCTCCCCTCTCTCGTTCATACCCACATTCTCTTCCTTTCTCTCTCACTCATCTTCTCTCTCTCACTGCCGAGCCTCTGCCACCACCGTGCGCCGCCTGATGAGCGGATAATTTGTACGATTTTTGGCATTGTTTTTAGTATGTTTTTAGTATGATCTAGTTAGTTTTTAGTATATTTTTATTAGTTTTTAGTTAAAATTCACTTTTCTGGACTTTACTATGAGTTTGTGTGTTTTTCTGTGATTTCAGGTATTTTCTGGCTGAAATTGAGGGACCTGAGCAAAAATCTGATTCAGAGACTAAAAAGGACTGCAGATGCTGTTGGATTCTGACCTCCCTGCACTCAAAGTGGATTTTCTGGAGCTACAGAAGCCCAATTGGCGCACTCTCAACGGCGTTGGAAAGTAGACATCCTGGGCTTTCCAGAAATATATAATAGTCCATACTTTGCCCAAGATTTGATGGCCCAAACCGGCGTTCAAAGTCACCCTCAGAATTCCCAGCGTTAAATGCCGGAACTGGCACAAGGATGGGAGTTAAACGCCCAAACTGGCATAAAAGCTGGCGTTTAACTCCAAGAAGAGTCTCTACACGAAAATGCTTCAATGCTCAGCCCAAGCACACACCAAGTGGGCCCGGAAGTGGATTTTTATGTCATTTACTCATCTCTGTAAACCCTAGGCTACTAGTTCTCTATAAGTAGGACCTTTTACTATTGTATTGAGATATCGGGGTAGTTATCTTTGTTCTGATGCTATCTTAGATCATTGGGAGGCTGGCCATTCGGCCATGCCTAGACCTTGTTCTTATGTATTTTCAACGGTGGAGTTTCTACACACCATAGATTAAGGTGTGGAGCTCTGCTGTACCTCGAGTATTAATGCAATTACTATTGTTCTTCTATTCAATTCCGCTTGTTCTTGTTCTAAGATATCACTTGTTCTTCAACTTGATGAATGTGATGATCCGTGACACTCATCATCATTCTCACCTATGAACGTGTGCCTGACAACCACCTCCGTTCTACCTTAGATTGGGTGGATATCTCTTGGATTCCTGATACATGACGCATGGTTGATCGCCTGACAACTGAGCGCTCGCCTGACAACCGAGCCAGCCATTCCGTGAGATCAGAGTCTTCGTGGTATAGGCTAGAACTGATGGCGGCATTCAAGAGAATCCGGAAGGTCTAACCTTGTCTGTGGTATTCTGAGTAGGATTCAATGATTGAATGACTGTGACGAGCTTCAAACTCCTGAAGGCGGGGCGTTAGTGACAGACGCAAAAGAATCACTGGATTCTATTCCGGCCTGATTGAGAACCGACAGATGGATAGCCGTGCCGTGACAGGGTGCGTTGAACATTTCCACTGAGAGGATGGGAGGTAGCCACTGACAACGGTGAAACCCTTGCATAAGCTTGCCATGGAAAGGAGTAAGAAGGATTGGATGAAGACAGTAGGAAAGCAGAGAGACGGAAGGGACCAAGCATCTCCATACGCTTATCTGAAATTCCCACCAATGAATTACATAAGTATCTCTATCTTTATCTTTATGTTTTATTCGTATATCACCCACATCCACTTGAGTTTGCCTGACTAAGATTTACAAGGTGACCATAGCTTGCTTCATACCAACAATCTCTGTGGGATCGACCCTTACTCGCGTAAGGTTTATTACTTGGACGACCTAGTACACTTGCTGGTTAGTTGTGCGAAGTTGTAGTGATCACAATTTTGTCCACCACCGCCGCAGCCACCGGTGGACCCAGCCTTCCTTCCTTTCTTTCATTCTTCCCCCACCTACAACACCCCTTAACCCCAGCTCTTCACTACCCCGATCTCAACCCCTCTGCCCTGACCACTGCTCTATCACCGTGGGTCTCTGCCACCACCATCATCCTAGGCAGCAGTTCTGCTTCTGATTCGGCCACCCCTACTACCCACCCAATTCCAATCCTCTTCTCTGCTCTGCTTCCAGGTTACCTGCCACAACTCTATTTTCTTGATTCTTCTTTTTATTCTTTGTTAGTGTTAGTTAATGTTAGCTTAGTTAGTTGATTGTTCGGATAGTTAGAGATATCTACTGTTAGGTAGCTAGGTTCTGGATAGAGGATTCTAGGCCTGATAAGTGCGCCGTATTTGTTTACCTGCTTCTATACATATTGCTTACTGCTGCGTGGTTTGATTATGCTTTTCTATGATGTACCTATCCTGTTGATATGCTGCTTGATTATATGATTGGTATTTAAATGGTGCTTTTGAGCTATTTCTTGTTCGTTTTGCTATACGGGAACGTCCATATTCTAGCCGGAATGCTGCCTGATTTTTTTTCCAAAACTATTTTAACTCTAATCCTTGCTCAAGGAATTGAACTTGGCACTCACAGCTCCACCTTTTCCTCACTCACTCCAAGTTCAATGTCCAAGATTTTTGGGCCAGCATTTCCACTATTATTCTTGGTTCCCGTGATCATTACATTATGTTCACTTCCTTACAATAGTTGGTATGCTTTAAGTGTGCAACTTCTTTTTAACTCAACTTAGTTTTCAACTTCTCATAGTTGCACAATTACATTTTATTTCTTGTAACACCAACTATTGCAAGTCATTTTCATGCAATTTTGGGAATTCCATACTCTCATGATGGTGAACATAATTGTTGTGCACAATTTGCACATTTCTTTTCATTAGGCAATTCTCCACTATACCACTAATCCTCTAACTTCATTTTCCTAACTCTCTAACTTCTTTAACTTCCTAACTTTACTTTTAATTACACTTAACCTTTTAACCATTCTTTTAGGGTATGATTAATGAATATGCCTATCCTTTGAGCGTTGTGTTACATTGGTTGAAATTTTGAATTCTTGGATTATGCTTCCATTTTCTATGCTTACTTGCTATCCAAGTTTTCAATTTTAGTTCACCATTTGCCTATTTGTCATTCATCTTACATCTTGAACATGTCTTACCTACTTCATGCTACTTGCTTATTTGCTTATATTCTATTCTATTCTATTTTTTAGGATGTCAGACAAAGAAAAAGCCATAGCCATTACTTCCAAGAAAAGGAAACACTCTAAGACTTCTACCCCTTCTCCCTATACCAATTATGCTAAGAATCCGCTGAATGAAACGGATAAGGAAAATCAGTTGCTACCTTCCACTGATCCAACCAAATTTCCCAACCTTTACTGTAAGCTTCGCCTTCCCAGGTATCGGAAGAAGAACTTGAATATTGAGAACAAACTAGTCCTCCCTAATGATGTGAGACGCGCCATCAACAATCGCATTCTAGAGTTGGGTTTAGACTTTGTTGATAGGGATCTGGGAAACATCAACATCTCATGGGTCAAGGAGTTCTATTCCAACTTCTTCTGTGCCACTCTTGATTCAGTATAGCTAAGGGGTAGAGAGATTATGATTACTGAGACTGCTATTGAGGAGGCATTGCAGTGCCGACACCTTACTGATGGCACCTGCGCTCATCAGCAAGCAGAGACAGCTATCAACTGCATGACCTTTGACTATGAGGTGCTTAAGCGCGTGATTGCCACGCCCGATGCTCCTTGGGTCATGGATTCGGGCAACACAAAGCCCAAAGGGATGCTTTTCGCTCATTTGACTAGAGAGGCCAAGACTTGGCAGATGATATTTGCCCACTATGTCTTACCCACCACTCACTTTTCTGAGATCCCGATGGAGATGTTACTTCTGATTGGCTGTGTCATGGAGGGCAAGGAGGTATATTTTTCCCGGTTGATCCGGCAGAGCATGTGGCGAGCACACATATGTGGCCTACTCCTGTTTCCTACACTGGTCACTAGCATGGCTGCACTAGCCGAGATTCCTTGGCTGGATGAGGATGTGACACCACCACCCCCAGATGACAATGACAAGGAGGTTACTATTCCTTGGGGTGGCTGGGTGCACGAGAAGCCCCCAGCTAGACGCCATTCTCGGGCTAGGGCAGCTAAACCTTCACCTTCCACAGCAGCAGCTCCATCCTCTTCTACAGCCCCTTCTTCAGCCGCAGCCCATGTGCCACCACCACCAGTACCTGAGCCGACATACCTACTAGTTCAGCGTCTTTTTCGCTTCATGGAGCGCAGCAAGCGCCAGCTCATGCGTCGCCTGGAGCGGATTGACCAGGTTTTTCTCTCACAGGGTATTGAGCTACCTCTGCTCCCAGATTCTCCAGCCTCTGATGAGCAGAATCAGGAGGAGGAGGATGTTGAGGAGCCGGCTCAGAAGGATGCACCACCAGAGATACATGTCACTACAGAGACCACAGAGATCCAGCAGCCAATACCACAGTCTCAGCCAGAGCCAGAGCCTATCGGTGTACCTCTCCCTGATCCTCAAGATTAGCATCGGGGATGATGCTTGATCTTAAGTGTGGGGAGGTTGCCGTTGGCACCATTAGAGGACCGGTGAATATCTTGGCTATTTCCTAGTTATGCTACCTAGTTATCTTATTTTGCGTACTATTGTATATATTTGTCATTTTGGATATTTTGGATACTTTTACCCTTGGTGTTGCGTATTTTGGATGTTAGATATTTTAGATGCTAGATTTCATACTTTAGTTGGATTTTTTTTTATATAGTTATCTTTTTAGCTTGTGGTTGTGATTAAAAATTGTTTTAGAATTGTCAAGACCTAGTTAAACCCTCTTTGCATATGCACTTGTTTTGATTGAAAAAAGAAAAGGGTAAACTAAGGAATTTTTAGAATTTTTCAATCACAACAATGCTTAGTCAAATATTGAGATTTTCCAAAGAATTTAACTATAGGGCACCACCCCAATTGATTGGAAAAATTTTGTTGAACTTGCTTGAATTATCTATATTTTGTGAAGCATGTATTGAGCTAAGAACACAAGCAAGTGAGTTTTGAGCCTATTGATGTGGTTATATTCTATAACCATTTATTTTCCTTCTTGTGTGCAATTATTCTCTTTCTATGATTGTGATCCTAGATTTACTTGATTCTATATGTCCATTTATTCCTTGTATTCATGTATTTATATGATTGAGGCCATTATTTTATTAGCTCACTTAACCAAATAGCCTATCTTTTATCATCCATTGCAACCAATTTTGAGCCTATGCTTAACCCAATTATTCTTCATTTTAGCACATTATAAGCCCTAAAGCGGAAAACAATAAAAATCCCTTATTTGGATCTTTGATTGGCTTAGCCTAGTGAGAGTGCTTATTTTCAAGTTTAGTGAGGATTGGAAACATTGGTTGGGATAAAAGGGTATGTTTTGTATTGTTATATTTGGAAATTGGGTGTATGCTCATGTATTGATTAAGTGTAAGACCTTATGCATTGATATTCTTGAAAGAAAAAAAATGATGAGAAAAACAAAAGAAAAAGAAAAAAAAGAAAGGAAAGAAAAAAAGAAAAAAATATATATGTAGAAAAAGAAAGAAAAAAAAGAAAAGCAATAAAAAGGGAACAAAATGCCCCAAAGCAAAGCTCAATAAAAGATCGATGCATAAGTGTTGTGAAATGAAAAGAAAATGCATGAGTATATGGGAAAGTGAAAGATGGGTAGTTAGATTAGCACTTAATTGTATAGGTCATTATATAGGTTAGGTGGGAAAGTTTAAGTTCATCAAAGGTCCAAATTCTAGTTCACTTATCCACATATGATCCTTCCTTGACCCTAGCCCCATTACAACCTACGAAAAGACCTCATGATGAATGTATGCATGCATGGATTAAGTGTTGATTGTTAGAAGAAGATCAAATCTTGGAAAAATATGATTAGGAGAGAATTGAGTGAATTAACCCTTAAACACTTGAGTGAAAAGAGCGGATACACATTCGGGGAGGGTTCAAAAGTTCAATTACATGTGTTCACCCATATTATCTATATTCTTGCAAGTTTATATTTCTTTTGATGGTTCCAATACAATTGTGGGTTGGATTTCATTGCTATTGCTCTAAGCCCTTGTGCTTGTATATGATCTCTTGAAAATTGATTTGTTTGACTAAGCAAGTGCATTCATTATAGGTAGTTGCATTTAGATAGATTTCATATAGTTTAGTTGCATTCAATAAATGCCATACCCCTTAGTTCCTTCTTATTTTAGCATGAGGACATGCTAAGGTTTAAGTGTGGGGAGGTTGATAAACCCCATTCTTAGGGTTTATCTTGTGTTGAATTTAGAGCATTTTGGTAACCTTTTCTCACATTTAGCCAATGAATTAGCATGATTTTGTAATCTCTCCCATATTTGTGCTTGAATATAAAAACATGCTTTTTAAGCCTTTAAATTGGTAATTTTAATTCATCCTTGATTCCATAAGATGCTTTATGTGTTTACTAGTAATCTCAGGTTAAAATAGGCTAGGCATGGATCAAAGGAGCAAGGAAGGAAGCATGCAAGTGGAGGGAAGCATAAAAAGCCAAAGAAGTAATCTCGGCCAAGGACGTGCACGCGCACAAGGCGCTCGCGCGCATAGTGCGATATTGGCCAGGGACGCGTACGCATACCGTGCGTGTCCGCGCCGAAGACCGCACGTGAGTTTTAAATAGAAAACATGCCCAGCAATTTCTGGGAAGCTGTGGGGCCCAGTTACAACTAATGTTGGCGCCAAAGTGCTTTAAAGGACCAAGGATTGAAGGGGATATCATCATTTCATTCACTTTTGCATTCTAGCTTAGTTTAGTTCATTCATACACATTAGGATTAGTTTAGAGGTAGTTTTAGAGAGAGAAGCTCTCACTTCTCTCTAGAATTAGGATTAGGTTTAGGTTAATCTCTCCTCTTAGATCTAGGTTTAATTAATGCTTTGATTTACTTTTCCTTTATCAATTCTTACTCCTCTCTTCTTCCTCTCTCTAGTTTTATACTTTAATTCTTGTAATTCTTCACTTTGTTGTGGATCTATTTTTGTACTTTTGTTTTCTTTCAATAATGCAATTTGAGGTAATTCATGATAATTGTGATTTCCTTGATTGTTGCTGTTAATTCTTTACATTCAATTGTTGTTAGAATTCATTCTTGTTGTGATTTACCATACTTTTCTTTTGTACCTTCCAAGTGTTTGATGAAATGCTTGGGAGGATGTTAGAATAGAATTTTATGTTCTTGGCTTGGGAAGATAACTTAGGAACTCTATAGTTACTAATATCCAAGTGATTGATAGTTGATAGCCATTGACTCTAGCTTTCATTAATTTAATTAGTGGGAACTAGGATTTATGGACTTGGATTGATATAACTCACTTGACTTTCTTTTGCTATTAGTTAGAGGATGATTTAGTGAGATTGATCATTGTAACTATCATAATTGTGGTTAGTGATAATGATATAGGTCCTTGACCATCAACCTTGCCAAGACCGTTTTGTTAATAAAATTTCATTTCCATTTACTTTCCATGTTTCTCATCTAAAACCCCAAAATAAATAAGTTCATAACCAATAACAAGAACACTACCCTGCAAGTTCTTTGAGAGACGACCCAAGGTTTAAATACTTCGGTTTTTAGATTTTAGGGGTTTGTACTTTGATGCGTGAGCATCTTATCTATCTTTTCCTAGTGAATTTGCATCTAAATTGTTGAGTTTAATTTAGAATTAATTATATTTTAGCCACTATGGATGCTATTTTGAGTTTTTTGTGCAATTTTATTTGTTTTAGGTAGCATTCGGAGGGATTTGATGAAGTTTCTGCAGAGAAAAAGAAGAAACCAAAGAGATGACCAGCGAAGACCGACGCGGACGCATGGCTCACGCGACCGCGTGGAATGGAAAAATCGCAATGATGCGATCGCGTGCTTGACACGAACGCGTAAACTGGAATCTGCACAAATGACGCGAACGCGTGGACGATGCGGACGCGTCACATGCGCGATCTGCAATAATTCAGAAAACGCTGGTTACGATTTCTGGGCTATTTTTGACCCAGTTTCCAGCTCAGAAAACACATATTAGAAGCTGCAGAATGGACAAATCAAGTGGTCCCCACCCATAAACTGAAGATCTATTAATTAATTCGAATTTAAATTCAATTCTTATCTTTTAGAAAAAGATATTATTTTTAATTTTTGATTTTAAACCTATTAGGATTAATTATAAATAGAAACTCTGTACATTTAGACAGATACCAGATTGTTACCAGAACCCTTATTTTTCTTCTTTGAACCATGAGCAACTAATCCTTCATTGTTAAGGTTAGGAGCTTTGTCTAATTGTATGGATTTATTCGTTTGATCTTTCTAATTTAATTCATGTCTTGATTTATATTTCAATAATTGTTTTCGCTCTTTACTTTATGAATATGGGTGGAACGGAAGTATGACCCATGTTCTAATTGAGTTCTTGTAAAACTTGAAAAAGCTCTTTACTTGAACAACAGCTTGAAAACATATTATACTGAATTTTTAATTGTTTGTATTTAATGGGATACGTGACATATAATCCCTTTATTTGTGGATAATTAGGATTCTTTTGGCATATAAACTAGAAATTGATCATCACCCTCTAATTGGAATTAATTGACCAAGGAATTGGCAATTAATGAATTTTAGAGGAGACTAGGAAGGTCTAAGGAATTAGGGCCTAGTCACATATAGTTTGCCATGGAATTATATCTTGCATGATTAAATTAGTTAGTGATAAAAATAAATCTGGAAAATAGATAACTCTGAAACCTTAGCTGCTTTCTCAACATTTTATTCCCAACTCATTTATTTGTCTATCCTTTTGATATTCTAAGTTCGAACTTAAACCTTTTGAACATCTCAAAACCAATTTTTGCTTGCCTAACTAATACAATCAATCAATCGTTGTTGCTTGATGCATCAATCCTCGTGGGATCGACCCTTACTCACGTAAGGTATTACTTGGTACGACCCGGTACACTTGCCGGTTAGTAAGTGTGGGTTATAAATCTCGCACCATACTTGTGACAAACAAATGTTTGTATGAAAGGATTATTGTTGGTTTAGAAACTATACTTTACAACGAGATTTCATTAGTGAAATTCTAAACCGTCAAAAATCTAATCATCACGTGTCCGGTAGCTAACCCGGGCACAGTCTCTCTGTTGCGCATTAATATCGTTAGAGGCAATATGTGCCCTGTCACCATTAAAGGGTATCTACGCCATGACGCCATTAGAGGGTATCTGCGCCCTGTCGCCATTAGAGGGTATCTGCGCCCTGTCACCATTAGAGGGTATCGGTGTCCTGTCACCCTTACAACCAGAGAGAAAACACAAGCATACTCGCATACAACATTCATCTCAGCCATCCGGCTTAAATTCACAATTCATTCAATTGCATGCATGCATTTATACTCAACCATGGATCGCCATCCATTTCAGCCATTCAGCTCACGGTTCAATCCAGAACCAACCAATTTATTAATAAATACAGCCCTTCGGCTTAAATTCATAATTCATAGCTAGCCATACGGCTCATAACTCATTCGGAAATCAGCCATAATTAATAGCATACACAGCCATTCCGGCTCATAACAAAATAGCACTTCCACCATTCAACATCATCAAATTCATAAAATTAGCATTTAAGCCATAAATCACTTTTCTCAATTCATTTCACTTTGAAATCAAATTTCAACTCTTTTCAGCCTTGGCTTTAAAGATCTCATTTCTCAAATTATCTCAGGCTCATAAGCCACTTTTACTCAAAGTAAATTCCCCTTTTAGAAACAATGCCACTCTCGGCATCCTCTTTCCAAAACTTCCAAAACCATGGCAAGTTAAGGATTTATTTCAAAGTATTCAAAATCACCCATCCAATAATGGGATTTTATAACAAAAGTTTGTCGGCAGAGTCCCAAGTCTTTAGGGGAGAATAACATAACTCATTTCGCCAAGTTCATTTAAAATCACTAAAAACCTCAGCTTTCTGATTTGAGTAATAAAATAGGGTCTAAGCCAAACCGAGTCACATAATCATTTATTTCTTTCAAAGCCGTTTCCTATGCTTAGGCAAAACCAACTTTAACTCCCATGATAAATTCTAAAGAGTTTCAACTGTTCAAAATTGTTTTAGTCTTACAAGAATTCAGAATTCAAAGAGTACTTAAAACCTTTCCCAAAATATTTCAAAATTAAACTTGTCAATAGACATTTAGGTTCTTTCAAAGTCATAGAAACTCCTCTAATTGAAACCATCAAGTCAAATTCAAAGGCATTGCCCTTGTCACATTTAAAACAGCTTTAAAACATAAGTTTCATCTAAATAACTTTCTCCTGAAAGAAATACAATGCCTTTCTTAAGAAACAAGACTAAATCACAATTTCCTCTTTTATAATTCATTTCAAAAGCATGGATCATCCTTTTCTTGATAATTCAAAAAAAATAGTAGAGGTCTTTAACTCATCCTTTTTCCAGACCACATTTCAATAAACACTCAGATTTTATAGAAATTTCGGCAGCACCTCCCCTAAAACTTAGACTTTGCCACCCGGTTCGGGTCCCAACTAAGTCGTTTCACAATTCTTTTCAATAGCCCAAAATCCAAATCAGTTCAAGGCAAGCCAAATCCAACAGTTATCTCAATTCCATATTTCAAGGAAACCGTTTCAAAATCAAATCATTATCAGCCGAATAAACTCATTTCTAAAGCTTTAAAGAAACGGTCAACAACCATCATTTATCAAACCAGATCATTTAAAGCAACCCAGGTCGAATTCAAGAGTGTATTCTATTTTTCACATTCCCAAGAAAATTAACTCAAATCAATCCTCAACGGATTAAACTCGATTTCAAAGCTTTAAAAGAATCAACTTCAAAAGCATTTCATTTCACAAAGCCACACAACAAATCCATTCATCAGAACCAAATAATAATCCATTCAAACATATAATTACGTTCATCCAGGACAATCAACATCACATAAGGCTTATACAATCACCAAATACATTGTCTCACATCAGTATCCATATGTAATAATTCCAATGTATAAAATATAGTTTTCGAAAAGCACCCCGACCTCAAAACGCAATTCCATAACCCAAATGCGTCACAGGAACCTCCTCTCTTAAACCGAAATCACCAACAACCGTAACCCCAGCTCCAAACCACTCCCGCGGTAACCACAGCAACACTAATCGCGACACATAACAATAGAAACTCAATCTTTTAGCAATTGATGCCGTAAAACCTTAGTGTATGATGACAGAATAGTAACTAGAGAGCTTTCAAATCGAAAATGCTTACTGAACAAAGAAGAAATGGCTGAACCGAAACAGTGCCGTTCTCTGAACCGATTCAGCAGCAGCCCGGCAGCCACCTCAAGCGGCAGCAGCGACAATTTCCGATCACGCCAACTGAAACCAACACGCAGAGACTACAATATTCTTGGAATTCAAAAGGGACAGAGGCTAATAACAAGACCCTTACCAGCAGTGGTTTTCTGGCGATGGCAGAGAGGTTTTCTGGCGACCATGGCGGCAGATTTTGACGGCACAGCAGCAAGGGCGGTGGAACCACCCACCACCATCATGCCTCACTCTCTCCGCAAGCCCCCTCTCTCACGAGCGCGTTCTTCCTCCGTTCGCGCCTTCATCGGCACCAGCAAAGACAGCTTCTATGGCATTTCCCGGCGATAGCAGCGGTGGCCTCTCTCAGTGACCCACCATCTGCGGTGACGTTGGGCAGAGACGGCGACTGGCGGTGACGAGCTTGGACAACGGCGGTGACACAAACAGCAGAGGCAGCGCGACAAGGTTGGCTCCAACGGTGCACCATCCTTCTCCCTCTCGCCCTCCTCTTCTCCCAGCATCTCACTCTCGATCTCTTTTCCCTTGCTTTCTCTCATCCGCGATGGCAATGGTGACTTCAGTGGCGACGGCGAGGAAGCTCGCGATGGTGATAGGTGGCGTCATACCCTAGCACTGGCGGCGGCGACTCAGCAGGGACGAGCTTCACAGCGGCAGGGCAAGCAAGGCTGGTGATGGCGCGGCATGGTGGTAAACTGAACAGCGGCAGCAGCGTGACCCATCTCTCCTTTCGATTGCAGCTCCTCTCCCTCCCTCTTTGATCTATTTTCTGCTTCTGTTTCCTTACTCTCATGGAAAGGGGAAGGAAGGAAACCGTGTGGGCTGCTGCTGGGTTGGGTGAGAAGGGAACCGGGTCATGGGTTAGGGTTTTAGGGTTGGGTTTCATTTTCAAAAATTAGGGTTAGGGGCATTTTGGTAATTTCACTCAAAAATAGGGGTAATATAGTAATTAGAAATAAATTCTAATCCAACAATAATAATGTTTAAAAAATACTATTTGCTCATCAATTTCACACTTTATTTTTAATAAAATATCCAAATCCAAAATTTAGAAATAATATAATTAAAGGATTACGACTTTGAGTTGAATTACCATCCGGGAAAGGCGAATGTAGTGGCGGATGCGTTGAGTCAGAAGTCGTTATATGCGGCTTGGATGATGCTTCAAGAGGAGAAGTTGCTCAAGGGATTCGAGAGTCTAAAAATTGGTGCTCGAGAAGTATCTGGAATCTTGTGTTTGAGCCGATTAGAAATTTCAAGTGACTTTAAGTCCGAACTCCTAAAGGCCCATGAAAATGATGAAGCGATGGAAGGTGTTACCGGCTATTGAGCAAGGGAAACAGTGGAGAGTGTCGGAAGAAAAAAATGGGTTATGGAGATTCAAGGGTAGGATCATTGTGCCAGATGTTGGCAATTTAAGGCAAGATATCTTAATGGAGGCACACAAAAGCGGATTCTCCATTTACCCGAGAAGTACTAAGATGTACCATGATTTAAAGGCGATGTTTTGGTGGCCGGGTATGAAGAATGATATGGCGGAATATGTTTCAAAGTGATTAACTTGTCAAAAGGTAAAGATTGAACATCAAATACCTTCCAGTATGTTGCAACCTTTAGAGGTTCCGCAATGGAAGTGGGAAAGTATTGCAATGGACTTTGTGTCAGGATTGCCAAGGACTAGGGCTGGTTTTGATGCTATCTGGGTGATTGTGGACCGACTGACGAAGTCAGCTCACTTTTTACCCATTCGGATGACTTACACCCTTGAGGAGCTAGCACGGTTATACATAAAGGAGATTGTGAGACTTCATGGTGTACCTGCTATTATAATCTCTGATAGAGATCCTCGTTTCACTTTGAGGTTCTGGGGTGCAATTCAGAAAGCTTTTGGAACCCGATTAAGCTTGAGTACAGCTTACCATCCTCAAACAGATGGTCAATCTGAGAGGACGATCCAAACACTAGAGGATATGTTGAGAGCTTATGTTTTAGACCAACCGGCGAGTTGGGATCGGTATATGCCGTTAGTGGAGTTTGCATACAATAATAGTTACCATGCAAGCATCGGAATGGCTCCGTATGAGGCCATGTATGGGAGGAAATGTCAATCTCCGCTATGTTGGTATAAAGCTGGAGAGAAAGGCTTGTTGGGGCCAGAAATGATAGCTGAGACCACTGAACAAGTCAAGAAAATCCGAGATAGGATGCTTATGGCGCAGAGTCGCCAGAAGAGTTACGCCGATTAGAGGCAGAAGCCCTTGGAATTTGAGGAAGGAGATCATGTTTTTCTTAAGGTTACTTCAACTATAGGAGTAGGTAGGGCGATTAAGGCAAAGAAGTTGAATCCTAGATACATTGGTCCATTTCAGATCCTGGAGAGGATTGGACCGGTGGCGTATCAGATGGTTCTACCACCACATCTTTCGAACCTGCACGACGTGTTTCATGTGTCACAGCTTCGGAAGTACACTCCTGATGCTAGCCATGTGTTGGAACCTGAATCGGTTCAGTTAAGAGAAGATTTGACGCTTCCGGTGGCTCCAGTCAGAATTGATGATACTAGTATCAAACGGTTGTGTGGAAAAGAGGTTTCATTAGTCAAAGTGGCTTGGAGTCGAGGCGGTGTTGAGGAACACACTTGGGAACTTGAGTCAGAGATGCGAACGGATTATCCGCACTTATTTTCAGGTAATTGAATTTGAATTTTGTGGGCAAAATTCCCAATTAGGTGGGTATAATGTAAAACCCGGTTAATTAACGGCTAATTAACCCATAATGAGAATTTATTCTAGAAAGCCAAAAATGTGATTTTTCTGGCTTAATATGATAGAGGAGATTGAGACAAGAATTTCGGTACCAATTTTGTGTAATTCGGACCAAGATTGGACCAAACGGGCCAAACCGGGCCAACCGGACCTAAAGTGGGTCCTTGACCCAACTAAACTAAACCAAAACCCTAGTTTTCAGCACTCTCTCTCCTCATTTGAGACACTCACGCTGAAAATGGAGGCCATGGAGGGAAGAACACTCTCTCAAGTTCTCTCCCTTGGTTGATCTTCAAACCACCATAACTTTTGATCTAGAGCTCCGATTGCCGCACCGTTTGTGACCACGCGTTTACCGAGGAGAGTGCTAAAAAACCCATAAAATCAATCTTGAGGTAAGCTACGTTTTGCCCTTCGAATTTCCAGTCTTGTTTTCAAGTTTTATGAGCAAAAATGTTGAGATTTTGGGCTCTTTGATGTTATATGACCCAACTCTCTTGAAGAAGAAGATTAATCTTGTCTCTTTGGACCTTGGGTGTGGTAAGATTCTCAACCCTAGTGTAATTTGTTGTTCTATGATGTTTGGGTATTGAGATGTTGTGTATGGGTATGATGATTGTGGCTTAGGTTGTGTGTATGTGAATATTGGGGCTTGATTGAGACCTTGGAAAGTTTGAAAAGAGATTTTTGGTGGTAAAAATCTGTGCTTGGAGGTGTTGAGGCCTAGAGGGCTTGTGGACAAGTGGTTTGGAAGTGCTCCGGTTGAGCTTGGGAAATCGGCTAAGGTATGGTCTCGGTTTTTCGTATATAATATGTAATGTGGTAGGAAATACTTAGGCTAGAGGCCCTAAGATAGGCATTGAATTCTTGATGTTGTTGAATGGTTGAGATATATGATGTGGTCATATATGTGATGATGATTATTAATGCCTTGATGGTATGATGTATGAGAATTATGCATGTTGTGATATATGCTTGATGAGTAATTGAGGTTGAATTGTGGGTGACACCATGTTGATGGTGAGTATGATATTGAGTATGTGTAATGATGGTTAATTAAAAATGGTATTATTGGAAATTGGGATGAGAAAGTATGTATGGCATGTTTATGTGTTGTCTCATAGCCATTTGATTGAGAAGTGTTAAATTAGTGGGATGATGCTTTGTGAATTGTGGTGAAGTGTTGATGTGTGAGTTGAGGAGGCTTGATATTGATTTTGGTACATTTTGATTGATTTCAAAAAGGGTTGAAATTGGCATGTTTTGGTTGATTTTGAAAAGAGTTGAAAATGGCTTGTTTTGAAAATGGCACCTTGTGGTTTTGTATGAAAATATAGTTTTTGGACATACTTTGACGGGACATAACTTGTACTACGGATCCTCGTTTTATATTAAACTTATTTAGAAATGAAATTGGATCCGGGATGTCCATGCCGTTCGAAGAACGGGCGAAAAACGATTTAAAATGAGAAAGTTATGTCCATCGGAAGATTGGGGGTTGAATTTGTGAATTCTGCAGCTTTTAACTTAGAAAATATTTAGCAGAATGACCCCCCATGCGTAGGCGCACTTGGCGCGTGCGCGTCGTTCTTTGAGAAGGCACCATCCACGCGTGCACGTGGTGTGCGCAGGTGCGTCGATGCGCTATACTAAATGCCCAGCCTTTTTCCCGAGAGTTGTGCCAAAGTTGTGCCAGTTTTGTGCCTGGGGCACAAATGTACCCGCGCGTATGCGTGACTGACGCATGCGCGTCATTTGGCTATTTTTTAATCTGCGCGTTTGCGTGTATGACGCTTACACATCGATGAGTTTTGTGGCCATCCACACGTGCGCGTGGAGTGCCTGTGTCTTGAATCATTATGATATGCCTATTTTCATTCTAAAGTTGATTTTTGAGTTTTAAAAGCCAAATTTTATACTTCTAAGCCTCCGATCTCACCACTTGTGTCTTAAATCATTATGATATGCCTAGCAATGAAAAAAGGAGCTAGGGGATGTGATAACTTGTGAGTGAAGCAAGGGAAAAATGAATTATCAATGAGGATCAAAGATGATTATGTGAGAGGCGAGGATGGCGGTGAAAGTGCTTGTTATGCCATGGGTCGAAAGGCCATAATTGTTAATGAAATAACTGGTTATGGATTTAACCGTGAGCCGGATGGATGGATTATTGTCGTGTTACGGCAGAGCCATGATTATGGATAAGAATAAATGCACATATATTGTTGAATGAATTGCGAATATTGCACTTCCACTATCGGAGATGAGAGTTTTCCTGGGAGAAAGCAGTGGCTAGCCACCACGTGCTCCAGATTGAGACTCGAAGCTCTTTTGACCCTATGTCGTCAGGGTGGCCGGACACTGTGAAAGCCTCAGATGAGCTCACCCCCATAAATATTCACCAGTGAGGGTGATGGATATGGATCATGATTATGATCAAATTTATATTAAGTATAACTCGAGTTGGGGAGACACGACAGAGGGACAGTCCAATGGATAGCTACCAGGACTTGTCGGGTTGGCTCTATAACCGACAGATGATATCATCAGCCATTAGGGACAGGCATTCATCATATGCATACTATGTGAATTGTTTGAGATTGCCTATTTGACTGCATATTACTTGCTATCTGTCTAAATGCCTTATTTGTTCCTATTTTTATATCTCTTATCTGATATAACTGTGTTTGCTACATTATACTCCTGCTGGTGGTTGGGAGGTCTGAAGGAATTGGAAAGGAAAGTGTTAGTTAGACTGAAGAATCTTTAGTCAGATGCCCTTTATGGTTTAGCTTGTTTATAAGCTTTGATTTTATCTGGTGGGAGTTCTAGGATTGCCTTCGGCTTGCCTCTATTGTTATATATTATATATGTGGAAGCTGTTACCATGTTGGGAACCTCTGGTTCTCACCCATGCGGATTTGTGATTTTCAGATGCAGGATGTGAGGTTTCTCGCTGAAGCATGCTGGAGACTTCTGGATTAGCAAAGATCCTTTGTTCTTGGGACTCTGTTTTGATTTTATGATTTCTGTTAGATACTTTATCTCCATTGAATAATACAAACTGTGATGACTCCTCTTATAGGAGATTTTGGAGAATAGGTTCTTTGTCTTTGAGTCCCTTTGGGTTTCCTTGGGGTTTCCTTATTTTATTTACTTGTATATATATGTTGCTATGCTCAGACCGGTTATCTTCGCAACTGGATTTTGAGTTTTGATATTCCTGTTTTTGGCACTGTTTTGTATATATATAATCCCACGTTAGTTTATTCTTGTTCGCTACGTTATCGATCGGAGTGTTACGCTTTTCGAGTTATAATTTTTGTTTACCCCTTTTTCTTAAAAAGGCTCCTAGATATAATCATTTTTCACAATACTATTCGTACTAAATTTTTATTTTAAAGCTCGTAATACCTTGCCATCTCTGAATTATGGCTTAAGTATAAGACTCTGTATGGTAGGGTGTTACACATTCAACCACACTTTTTTTAATATAATTAATCTTAATTAATTAATCAAATAAATTGAATATAAATATATCTAATTTAGTCGTATAAAAAATAGCAGATTTTCTACAATTAAATATATAAATGACATATAAATATTAAAATATTAATGTATTAATTGAAATACATTATTAGAATAAAAAGTTACAAGAATTAAAATAACTGAAATTTATTAATTTTAATTAGTTAAATTAGCATAAAATAAAAAAATATTTAGTCAAATTAAATAAATTAAAAAATATTACTGAGTAAAGCAAATATTACAATAATTATATTATTGATTGACAAAAAATCAATTCAATCAATTCAAATTTTTATTTAAAATAGACAATTAAAGATCATCAATGAATAAAAATAAATAGGATATAATATAGAATAATTTTGTTAGGATAAATAATTAAATTAAATTATTATATATAATTTTTACTTTTTACCTTATTATAATTTAATTTAACAGTAATGGTAAAAAACTAATTTTAGATAGCTCCAATTTGCATTTTACAATATAATTAAAGCACAATTCATAATTTTTTATTTTGTGATTAATCAATATTTTTAGTTAAGTCTTTTGTATTTTATGATTGATAAAGTTTCTCTACAAAACACAAATTTGTGATGAATTATTACAATCATAATTAATTAAAAAATAACAAATTATAAAAAAATCAAATAAAAGATAAATTATTTTGAAACTAAACATTTGTCAATTGTGTTAGAAATTCTAAAAATTTGTATCTTATTATATAATTAATTTTGTTACTTACTTCAACTTCATTCATTATCCATTTTATCCAAAAAAGTATATAATGTCACACTTATTTCAAAAAAGATGAAACTCTTTAAATCTACGGTATAATGTATAATTTAAGAACAATAAGATAAAAAATATCTAGAATTTTATAATAGTATTTAAAATTTTCAATGACGATAATACAAAGAGTTTAAATCTATCAACAGAATTCAATAGTTACCTTTGCACATCTTATTTAAATTTGAATTCTAAATTTTAATTTGTATCTTTTTTTTCTCCTAATATAAATTATTTTTGACAAAAAATAGAAAAAAAAATCTATTAGACCAAAAGAATATTCTATCAAAGAATTATTATAAGGAAATTTATAATTAGAGAAGAAAATAATAAAAATATTAATAATAATAAAGAAAAAATGAAGCTTATATTAAAGAATGTTAGAAAAGAAATAATAAAGTTCATATTAATACTAATAATGCTGAAGAATGATGTATTACTGCTTTAGGTTTCTAGCCTCCTCCTTTGGCCATCATTTTTTTTCTTTCTTTGCTTTTTTATTTAAATTATCAAGTCATAAAAAAAATAAAGAACAATTCAAAAAAATGAAAACAGCAAGATCAATAATAACTATATAAATCAAAATACATAAGAGAAAAATAACCTATTATATGATAGAATTAACATGAGTATATTTCATCATTAAATAAAAAAAGTTAACGTAAAATAAAATTACATGTAAAGAGAAAAAAAGAAAAAAGAGTTAAAATATTTAAAGTGATAAAAAGATTATTTTACATATTTATTCTATCATGTGTAAGACCCCAAATTTTTGAAAATTAAACTATTTATTATTTATTTTTTTTATTCGAGAATATATTTTCAGATATTTTTATATTAATTGAGTACTTTCTTTTTATTGATTTAAAATTTTAGTGATCGAAAAATAATGAGAGTTTTATCTGCTTTAATTTGAATAATTAGATTTTGAATTTTATTTTATGATTTAAAGAAAATTAATTTAATTATCTCTAGTTATTGAATTAGAGTATTTATTTGAAAATAAATTTATAAATTGATAATCAATATAGTATTTTTATAAATATTAGTGTTGAATTAAAATCAATTTTTAATTTACTCTACTACCCCTAAATTTTATTAAAATTACCTCAACTACCCTAATCCTAACCCTAATTTCATAACACACACAAAACCCTAATTTTTCTATCCTAACTCTCCTAACACTCACTCCACCGCCACACCTCCTTTTTTCTAAAAACACCACAACACTCAGCTTCAATAGACCAGAGAGAGAGAGAGAAGAACGTTGCCGAAGGGGGCCTGGCACCGTCACTGCCACTGTTCGTCGCGCCTTGCTACGCTATTGCCACCATCCGTCGTGCCGCCACCGTAATGCCATCTCGCCGTTCATGCCCGCCAACATCCAGGGAGCCAGGAGTCTGCGTCATCGCCACCGGAAAGGGGAGAAAACGCGAGTTAGAGGAGCTGCGCTAGTCACCGCCACAGTCGCCTTTGGGGAAGCCGTCGCCATGCACGCCGTCGCTGGAGAAGTAGAACGCGACAGAGGGAAGGAAGCCCGCGGCACCGTCACCGATCTGCATGTGCTGTCGCCGTTGAGCTGCTCCACCGTCGCTGCTTGCCGTTCTGAGTTGCTGGACCACCGCTGCCGCTGTGGTGGTTGCATCTGCCATCGGTATAAGCACCTTTGCCGGAGCCCAGTTGCTGTTCTACTTTCCAGAAGTCATCACCGGAGTTGCGGCTGCTCTGATCTCAATTTCTTTAGTGCAGTTAGTTGTTTTTCTTCGAAACCTTTATAGTCGCTATTTAGTTATATGTTACTGAGGATGTTGTGGCATTTTTGCCATAAGGGTGAGTGTTGGTGCTTGCATGTCGTGTTTGAAGTCACTGTTGTTGCTTCGGAAATGGTCAAACAATGTGGCTGTAAGGAAAAAGGGGTTTTAACGTATTTGGGTTTTGTAAGTTTCGACGAGTTGAGGTAGGGGTGATTTCTTAAACTTAATTTACTACTAATAATTGTTTTAAGTTGATATTAATACAAAAAATATATTTTTATAATTTTGCAAGTTTTATGAATTGATCTGAGTTGCCTGAAATGAATGTAAATGCTAGTTTGGATGGTTTATTGATTGATTGAATATGCTTAGTTGGGTTTTGTATTTGGTTTAAGGTTATTATGATAATGAGTGAATTGTGATTATTTCTAATTATTGAGTTGAAAAGTTGGTTTGATTAAATACTATGTAAAATGATTTTCTTGATTTGGGGTTAATTCGATATTGAAAATTAATCGGCATTTGAAACGATTTAGGATATTAACAATGGACTTTGTTGATTATTGGGAATAATTTTTAACATTGGGAATTGGTTTGAATTGTTGGTTATGAATTGTATTTTGAAGATGATTTCTGATATTGGAATTAGTTTGAGTTATTGGAAATGGTTGAAAAAGTTGAGAAATATTTTGGTTGGGACCCTTGAAGAGTGACAAAAGTTCCAATTTTAGAGGAAATGCTGCCAAAATTCTTATAAAACTCTAAGACTTTGTTTAAAGCGTTATTTAAAAGCAAATCTGATTTAAAAATATTATTTATTTTTTATTTATTATGGAATGAGTCTTGTTTTCAATTCGATTTACTAAGAAAAGTATAATGTTTTAAACTTAATCGTTTGGAGGAGAGATTTTGTTTTAAGTTATAATTTGAGTTCGGTTTGTTAAGAAGAAGAAAGAAGGGAAAAAGAGAACACGGCACATGTGATTTATGAAATGATTAAAAGGTCACGAGAGGGTGATGAAAAGTAAATAGTTAAGCTACTGATGTGAAAATGTTAAGACGTGGGCTTTATATGTGAATGAGTGTGCGGGGATGTCCGTGTATATGGAATGACTTCCAGGAAAAAGGGCCACATGCTTCAATTGGAGAATCAGCGCCTGCAAGTACTTGCAGAGGTCATGTTTGGCATACTTCAGCTAAAGAATCAGCGCCTGTAAAGGTTTGGAACCTTGCAGAGGTTATGCCGCTGGAATGTCTTATCTGACTTGCGAGTCAGATTGCGTCGGGTGCGGGTTGAAACCGACAAATGAGCTCATTACCTGCGTTAGAGATAGACATGCATCATGTTGCATTTGCGTGCTTTTTTTGGGTGTGCTTAAGTGTTTTAGTTTGCCTATTTGATTAAATCTGTTTAACTGGTAACTGTGATACTTGCTATAACCGTTCTGTATATGTGTTTGCCTTGGATTTGTTTGTGTTTGTGATTTATTCTGTTAAGATTGAGTTTCGATGGTGAATTGTTTTGATTTGGACCAGAGGCCGAGATTTGATTATGTTTGGGTCGGAGGCCATGATTGACTGGATTAGTGATAAGTTTTGGTTAAAATATTATTTTACATGGAATTTTTGTAAGAGAAATACGAATTTTAGATTTAAATAATAAGTTGATAATTACTATGTTTTGAAAATAGTTTTAATTACAATATCTTCTTACGACAATTCTTAAAAATCCTCTACTGAGAACCCTTTCGAGGATGATGTTCTCACCCCCTACATACTTCTCTTTTCAGGAAACGGACGAAGATGCTTATGAAGAGTTTTTTTAGTTTAACTTATGCGATATGGAATGTATTAGTTTAGTTATTATTATTCTTCCCTCACCATTAATATTATAATTTTTGTAAGAGGGATATGAGTTGTATGATTTGTATGTATATAATATGCATAAATTACTTGAGTAAGAAATTTTGTTTACGTATATGCTTGTTTGTTTTATTGTAAAAGTATTTTTCTGGTTTTCAAATAAAATAGCAACATAGTTTCGAGTCAACGGCTCATATTTTATTATTAAATACATGAAGTCAGCGTAATACCTCTTGCTATGAGAGTGGCGCAACCGGAAACGTGACATTCTGATAGTGAGGGTGTTACATCATGTTTATATATAGAATACTATAAAACAATGAACTTCTAACTAAATTAAATTGTATTTATTATTATTAGAAAGGATAAGAGATATTAATAGAGAAAAGGATTGTGTGAATTCAAGTTGTGTAGAATGATACAATATAGAAGTATATTTATAGGTGTTAAGAGAATCAAAATAATAAAAACATAATATCTTATAATAAATATTCAGATATGTTAAATAATGCTAATTGAGCTAATTGATCCTAATTATACTCTAATATCCTCCCTCCAACTCAAGTGACAACTTGAGTTTAAAACTTATTTAAAACAACTAAATAAAAAAATGTATAAACTGATAGAACATGTATAGACGGAACTGCTTGAAAAAATGCAGACAAAACTGTCAGAAAGAAGTACAGATGGGAAGCGCAGACAAAACTGACAGAAGAGAACGTAGACAGAACTACCGCAAGAGTGGCCAACTGTCAAAAAATTGTTGAAAAGATGGCAAACTGCCGGGAAACTGCTAAAAAGTGACAAAGTGCAAAGAGATGGCAAACTATCGAAAGGTGACGAAAAACATATGATTTCTCCATGAGAATAAGTAAGTAGTAGATGAGCTAATAGGCGAGGTCAGAAAAGCATCAAAGCATTGACAAAAAGAAAAGAAAAAAATGGCACAGAAAAAAAAGTATGAAAATTACGGTGATTTGACCAGAAGAAAATCAACTTATCCTCCTCAAAGAGGATACTATGGCTCTGATACCATATTAGAAAGGGGAGAGGGAGCAATAGAAAAAAGGTTTGTGAGTATTCAAGTTGTGTAGAATGATATAATATAGAAGTGTATTTATAGGTGATAAGATAATCGAAATAATAAATAATATTCAGATATGTTGAACAATGCTAATTGATCTAATTGATCCTAATTATACTCTAACAATTATATTCAATTAATTGATATACATAATATTAAATTATGTGATATTTAAATATCTAATCAAATCATTTAGTTGATATAATTAAGTCATCATAATAAATTATATTTAATGAGTTAAAAAAATAAATCAAAAAACACTATCAAAAACAGGTCACGTCAATTTTATCATTAGGTACAAAAATTAAATTTTTATATAATAGAATAGATAGATAGAATAGGTATTAAATTTTATTTAATTTAAATTAAAGTAAATATAATAGTTAATCAATAATCTAACTACCTCCCGTACTCAATCATTCTAATATACATATTGAAAGTTACTACCTAAGGAGCACATACGTTCAGGAACTCACTCCAATGCAAAGCAGTGACGGATGAACACATGTCGAAGACGGGACATCGCACCTTCTTCTATTGTAAGATATGAAACAAACACAGCTCTCATGATAAACACTTGTAGCTGCGGGTTTTTCACGGAGGATATAAAACAATTTCTTCTTTTTGCTCATTGTTATCACAAGGGTATTTCACCTTCATTCTTCTAGTCCCCATCTACCACAGTTGAATTCAGGAAGATGGTTCAACGAAATTAGGAGACACTTTCAAAACTAGCCAGTTTACAAATTAATTAACTCTCTTATATTAGGCATCAAAGCACTATTTAGTAAGTCTTTTTTAATAATTTTACTAATCATTTGTCATGAACAGTTATATTGTGTTTCAACATTATTTTATTTTTCTTTTTCACATTATTTTGTTAGTATTTTTTATTATTTTACATATGTTCATAACACATCTAAAATAATAAGATATTATACTATATTTTTGGTACATATTCAAATTTTATTTTAATTTGTGCTTATATATTTTTAACATAAATATTTTTTTAACAAATCTAAATAATAACATAACACATAAAATACTTTTAGTACATATCCAATTTTTTTTAAATTCGTACTTATATTTTTTTTAACATAAATATTTTTAACACATCTAAAATAATATAATAATACACAAAATACTTTTGGTACAAATCTAAAATTCGTTGAATTTCATACTCATATGTTTTAATGATTTTTTAACACATCTAAAATTATAAATTGCTCACTAAATAATTTCTTAACTCATCCGAAATTTATCCTAAAAAATTGTATTCGTTACTCTTGTTAAATAATTATATACCAGATTTAGAATCGAAAAAAATTAATTTTCGATAGTATTACTTTAATTTTAATATGGTTACAGTTTAATTTTAGTTTGTTATTTTTATTTTATTTTGTTTAAATTTAAATTTAAATATTTTAATTTTAAAGAAATATAATTTTGAATTTTAAATATATGAGAGAAAAAATTTAAGACACATATTTTAAAATAATTATTATAATTATTTTATCATATTTTTATAAATAAAATCTTATTAAAAAATAAATTATAATGAATATCTAATTGCACTGTACTTAATAATAATAATAGTTTTCTATCGAAATAAGATGCTTATTAAATATAAGGTTATTAAGATATTTTAACTAATATTTTACTTTCACTCTCTGAACTAATGTCCTTAAGATATTTTTTAATTAATAAATTCTAATAGGCACTATTTTAATTCTCTGATTCACCCACATGCATGATGGGCTAAATTTCTTTATTACGGATGAAGTCTTTGTGTATCAATTCAATAATATTTGAATTTGTATGTGTTTTTTTTTTAGGTATGGAAATAAATAATGGGACTAGGGGTGGCAAGTGGGGAAGCCCGTCCCGCCCTGTGAACAGAAGTCTGTCTTTTGGCGGGTTGGTCCGTCCCGTCCCGCCTAGTGAGGCGGTCATAGAATTCTAGTCCGCCCCGCCTAACGGTAGGTTAGCGGGTCGGTGGGCTAAGCCCGCCAAATATCTTTTTTTTTTTTTACTTTAAACTATTAAATAATATATATAAAGGCATAAAAAAATCTCTTCTATTTTTTACTTTTAACTATTATAATTTTTAAAAATATAAACAAATTATAATTTTTATATTCACAAACATTAAAGTTTTTGTAATTATATTGTTTCCAAAGTAAAATAAACATAATCCAAAATATAATTATAAATATTTTCTCTACAACAAAATAAACATACTCCAAAACACTCGATTTTCATCTTCATTCTCTTGTAAGTTGGGTTGGGGGAAGTTGGATTTTGACAAAAAAATTGTAAAAATACCCCTCGCAAAAAATATTAAGACCGGCAAAGAAGCCCGCCCCGTCCCGCCAAAGTCTACGATTTAAGCGGTGCGGGTTAGGCAGGTTTTTGTTATTTGGCGGGTTTAGGCCCGTTTGTCACCCCTAAATAAGACTCTCCAATTACTTTCTGTAGAATTTTCAAATTTTATTTAATATAAAATTAGATGGTTTAATTTTTTTGTTATAATTTTTTTTTAATTTTCGAAGTTCATAATTCATATGTACTTCAAATTTTTTTTACTCTGTAGACATAAATTAGAGAATTTGAGTACAAAAATTAAAAAATTTAGTTTTTATACTAAAAAATCAAATGATCTAATTTCTGTACTTTTAAAAAATTAGATAATTTAATTTTTATTTTTTAAATTAAATCGTCCAACAATTTATAAAAATACCACAATTCATAATTCAAAAAATCACCCTTATTAATCCAATATAAAAAAAAGTGCTGCATGATACAAATGGTGATGTAAGCAATAAACACATTATACTAAGTATCTAATTCTTTATTGAAATTAAAAGTAGTTTTTTATTTTGGTGTCTATTGAACAGTAAATTTATTTGATTGAAGGGCAAAACTTAAATTTTTGTAGAAGAATATATATGTATTATAAATGATGTTCTTATTTCTTTTATTTTTATTATATAATAAAAAATATCATTTTTATTTTAGGTTTTTTTTCTTCTCTTCTCTCTTCTCAATTTCAGCGCCCCAACCCTTCTTTTTAGGGTAAAATGAGCTAAAATGCTCATAAATAATGTTTATATATGGTGGATCTTGGGCCCACTTAGGCTCGGTTCACTTATTTTTGTCCGTTGGCCCAATTTTGGACCAAAACCTTTAAAATTAGTGCTCCAAATCGCACTTTAAATATTTCTACCTCCCCTAATTATAATTCCTCATTTCTTAATCTTATTTACTCATAATCAATTTTCTCAGCTGCAGTACCAGACAGATCTCAGCCGATACTTCTGGTCAAAATTCCACTGCGCGTTTTTACGCAGAAAACTATGTTTTCCGACTCGAAAAAATTCACTGAATCCAAATATCATATTTAAATCATCAAATTCCATTTGCCAAAACTTCCAAACATATTCGCTCCTATTTAACTTATTATTTAATTAATTTCGGTTAGACCGGGTATTACATTCTACCCCCTAACAGAAATTTTCGCCCTCGAAAATTCCATCTATCACTACGAGTACGCGAGCATTGTCTACCTTTATATCAAACTTATAACAGTTCTAAGGTCCTTTTACTCTGCGCGCTTCTATTGCCGCGCTCTGATTTCTCTATTCCTGAGGGTCTCGGTTGTTCGTTCAACGCCGACCAACAGCCTCGTTTCTTACTTTTACCGTCTCATCAACCCACACCCTATTAAATCTCAAATCATGTCATCAATAATATTGCCATCATCGTTAATCATAGCCATCATCCCACATCACTATAATCAATCAAAGCTTTCTTCATTTTTAGAATACAATGAGTTTGTACTAACAAGATGACAAACTCTTAAGAATCCGCTTTCCTTTAATAATGTATAAAATTATTTGAGACACATCTCTTTTGTTGAAGTTACTCAGATCAAAAATATATTTCAAAAATATAACTAACACTCCTTCAAATTCTTGGGAAAGAAAAAAAATTCAACAGCACCTCCCCAAAAATTGGAGTTTACCACCCGTCACGGGTTCCCTCAAACCAATCTCAGTACTGCATCAACATTGCAATTTAAAGGTTTCCAAACTATTCCTCTGAAACCGATCATTACGAATCTTGATCTAAATCCAAGGTCACCATGACCAAACATCATAGCACTCATCTCTCGAACACGACAACTTGCATTCAATCATCATCTAAATCCGATTACGCATCAATGATAATTTCCTCATCCGTTTAAGAACCATCAAGGCTGACAGCCGCAATCAATTCCAATTATCTAGAATCATTATCTGCATAAGCTCACTAAACTTTTAAGTACTCAAAGCATTTCTAATCATACCCCACTTTTCCTTATTATTACCATACTATGCTAACGCTTTAGCAAGCTTCCGCTATGCCACTTTGATTTCTCGTCAAGTATTATTAGTTCCATCACTTATTTTCTCAAGTACTAAACCACAACTTAACTTGACTGACAATTCAAATCAACGTTTCCAAATCCATCATTTAGGACCATCCCTTATCTATTTAAATCAAAGGAACTAAAAGTCACGGGTTCAACCTGTTTTACCAAAAATCTAGAAATCAACCAACTACATAACAAACACAACACATCATTATCAACAGAAAATCATTTACATCACAGGCATTTATCCATTTGTATTAAGGCAATTCCTTACTCGGACCATCCGGTTTGCTCCTCAGTCTAATATTAAGCTCGACAGTCCCAGTTCTACTGTACATGCGGTATTATAAAATCACGCACTGTCCTTTAAGCTTGATGATAATAATTACCTCAATCTTACTGTCGCAATTGGCCCGCATCCTGACTCTCTCATTGTTGGCAATTTCTTGATACATGCCCCGATAACCCGCACTTGTAACATACGCCTAACCCTAATCGGCACGGCCTATTTGGGTGATGACTTCCACACCTCTGATAGCTCGAAACATCAGAAGCAGCCGCTGCCCGTTTTCCTTTACCGTTCCTTTGGAACTCCTCACTCGTCGCAAAGTTATTCTGTCCTTGGGGAAAGTGTTGTATGTATCCTCTCTCCTTAAACTCTCGACCCCTTGGTGCGAATCCTTGGTTGTGCTCTCTATGACTTCCTTCCTCTGCAACCCTCCTTTTCACACACTCTTCAGCAATTCTGCTCTTATTCACCAACTCTGAAAAAGTTCAAATCTCCATTGGTCCCACTGAACTTAAGATGTCGCTCCGGAGCCCTCCTTCATACTTAATGCATTTCCATTCCTCGAAGTCTCCCAGAGCTCCCTGACACATGCGGGAAAACCTAAATAGCTCCTCAAATTTGTCTGTATACTCAGATACGGACATAGCACCTTTCTTCAGCTGCAGTAACTCCAATTCCTTGGCTGTCCTGGCGGAATTCGGAAAGTACTTCTTATAGAATTCCACCTGGAAGGCATCCCAAGTGATAGGATCATCCCCCTGCTGCAGGAGGTGTCGGGCCCCTTGCCACCAATGTGATGCTTCCCCAGTAAGCAGATAGGTAGCAAATTTAACACACTGCTCCTCGGGTACCAACTACGCTTGCAACGCTCGCTCCATAGCCTGAAACCAGGTATCGACTTCAGTCGGATTGGTGGTTCCCTTGAACTTAGGTAGATTAACCTTTAAGAAAGTTGCCAGTGTCATCGGGCCCTGAGCTTCCCTTCCGCCATTGCCATTATTGTTTATCTGTTGCCCAAGGGCCTTCGCAGTGGCCTGCAGCCATATTCTCCAACACCGCCATAAGGTTTACCGGGTCATTCGGGTTGATTTCCGGTTCCTGTGTGCTAGTACGATCTCTCTCACGTCCCCGACCGGGTCCACGAGGCGCCATTTGGTTCCTATACACACCAAACAATCGATATCAAGTTGATCAGTCTCAATATTAGAAGTATAGTGCTTCAAAGTACCAAAGGTACACTCATGGACTTCATGCTAGATGTATCCGTTAGATACCCTAACTAGCACAGGCACAAACTCAGAGTATGCATTGAAGCATAAGCAGTTCCATCCCTCAGGCTCACGAGGACGAATTGCTCTGATACCATAATGTAACACCCTAATATTCAAATCCTTATGCTCGAGTCATAAGTCAATGATATTACGGTGGTACGACTCTCAGGTGGATTTTTAATATATAAATATAGGTAATTTCGAAAGGAGTATTAATCGAGAAGCCTGAAAAGAGTAGAAATAAAATCGCGAAGACGTATCACTCACGTTTCGATAACAAAAAGATAAACCGTGAAACCGAAAGCGATATACGGACAAGGCATAAAGGAGATTAAGAGATAGATAACAGATAGATATATATAACATAAGTAAACAGCCACTAGTCGCGATCCGCAAAGTTTAGGCCGGCTAGGGTACAGTATGAAAGTAGTTGGCAACAGTATATCCTAATCTCTCCCAAAGGAAACATGAGAGCCTCTATAGGCAAGTTCAAAAGAGTTCAATACATAATATAATCTTTTCAAAACAAAGGTGGAGAGATTCTAAGCAAAACACAAAGTAGAGAAAATAAAGATCTTCGCCGTCTCTCAGACGAACCACAGCTCACTTCTGAGCACCTGGACCTGTATCTGAAAAACAAGAGATATATACGGAATGAGAACCCCGGGCCCATGGGTTCCCAGTACGGTAAAAGTGCCAAATAAATACAATGCACTGCAATAAAAACTCACTAAGCATCCTAAACTTCTTCACCAAATATCTAGCCTAGATTCTCACTAATCCATGAATAAGCAACTGTCGTAAGGGGATACTAAATCTAGTTCATGTTACACATGTTTCCCAACTCGCTGACTCTTCCACGAATCAGACTCAGAATCATAAGCAAAACCATCACCAGTTGTTCTGCCTCAACAACTCTATATCAATACATCATACCCTCGCCTGGAGCTAGTGAAATCACATCACTGCGTCTACCCAGGAGGCTCAAATTATCTCATTCAAAAATCATCATCATCATACAATCACATCATCAATTCATCTCATCAAGAACAGCCCTCAACATCCACCGACACCAACATGAGGGGTCACTCAGTTGTACAAACACAAGCAATATAGGCAAGTAATACACAAATAAGGTACAAGTAGAACAAGTAGAACATGATCAGGTAACATAGCATATATGATGTAGAAATCCAAAACAAATAGGCAAACCCAAACAATTCAAACATATGCAAATGATGTATGCCTGCCCTATGGCTGATGATATCATATGTCAGTTATATAGCCAACCCGACATGTCCTAGTAGCTAACCATTGGACAGAAACACCCCTTGCAGAGCAAGTAGGTTTGAGCTACAACCCCCTTACTACTACCCGCTCAACCCAGAGCCAGTGGAACAACCACTACTGCAGCTACTACTCAGGCGGGTGTTTAAAAGCTCAACCTGGAGCGAGTGGATTCACCACTACTACCGCTACTACCCAGGCGTCACAATCTCTAACCTGGAGCAAGTGGGACGAACCACAACCCTTGCTACTGCCCAGGATTTCAAAGTATACATTCGTTCAGTTTAAAAGCAATCATCATTGTTATTAAATCTCAAACATTAACCTGGAGCAAGTGGGACGAACCACAACCCTTACTCTACCCAGGTATCACAAAAACATTCATTCGAAACTCCATAATTAAACTCATTTATCATAAACATCCTTTTTCGTCTCATACCCGGAGCAAGTGGACAACGCCACTGCCTACTACCCGGGGTTACACATCACATTTTCACATTTTTCGTTATTATCCATTTAACACATTCATTCATTAAACATATATGCATTTATACTCAGCCATAATCAATAATGGCTTTGCCGTAACCCGGCAATAACTCAGCCATCCGGCTCATGGCTCAATCAAGAACCAGCCATTTATCAATAAATATAGCCCTTTTGGCTCATGGCATACACGGTACTTCCACCGTCATCCTTCATATCTCATATAATCATCTTTGATCATCATTGATCACAACTTTTTCCCTTGCTTCATTCGCAATTTACCACATCCCCTAGCTCCTTTCTCTTTGCTAGGCATATCATAATGATTTAATACATAAGGGGTGAGATTGGAGGCTTAGAAGTATGAGATTTAGTTTTTAAAACTCAAAAATCAACTTTGGGATGAAAACAGGGCCACGCGCACGCGTACTCCACGCACACGCGTGGATGGCCACAAAGCTCATCGACGATGCGTACGCGTCAGCCACGCGTACGCGTGGGTGCATTTGCGCCCCTGGCACAACTCTCGGAAAAACGGCTGGGCATTGGGTGCAGTGCATCGACGCGCATGCGCACACCACGCGCACGCGTGGATGATGCCTTCTTGAAAAACGACGCATACGCGCCAAGTGCGCCTACGTGTGGAGGGTCATTCTGCTAAAAATTTTCCAAGTTAAAAGCTGCAGAATTCACAAATTCAACCCCCAATCTTCCGACGGACATAACTTTCTCATTTTAAATCGTTTTTTGCCCGTTCTTCGAACGGCATGGACATCCCGGATCCAATTTCACTTATAAACAAGTTTGGCACTAAACGAGGATCCAGAGTCCAAGTTATGTCCCATCAAAGTATGCCCAAAAACCATGTTTTCATACAAAACCACAAGGTGCCCTTTTCAAAACAAGCCATTTTCAACCCTTTTCAAAATCAACCAAAACATGCTAGTTTCAACCCTTTTTGAAATCAATCAAAATATACCAAAATCAACATCAAGTCTCCTCAACTCATACATTAACACTTTGTCACGATTCAAAAAACTGCCATATAACCATTTTTACCCATTTCAAACAAATGGCTAAATTACAAACACATCAACATGTCATACATCCTTCCTCATCCCAATTTCCAATAATACTATTTCCAATCAACCATCATTATACATAATCAACGTCATACTCACTATCACGTGGTTTCACCCACAAATCAACCTTAATCATTCCTCAAGCATATATCACAACATACATATCTCTCATGCATTATCATACCATCAAGACATCAATAATCATAATCACATATATGACTACATAATATTTCTTAACCAAAACCAAACATACCTCATCTATACAATTTCACCCAAAATTACCAAATTCCACACTTCAACTCCTCAAACCTTATTATTCAATAACCAACCCAATCATTCATATATTCATTATCTGAAATTCATCCAATCACTTGTGTCATCATACAATGCACACATCAACTTACCTTCCTTACCTCTTTCCGGCCTCCGGCCCAAGATTCACGGCCTCTGGCCCAAATTCACAATTTAAATGCATAAACCACAAATCAATACTCATTACCCAATACATCAAATTCTCAATACACCAAGCATACAAAGCCACATAATTCTCAACCCAATCATTAATTCACATTACATACCAACTATGCATATTAGCACCAACCATTTACACAATCCAAACTTAATCCTAGGGGCATCTAGCCTAGGAATTCTCATCACACCACACGGTACTTAAATGAAACTTAAACCGTACCTCTTATAGCCAAACCAATTGAGCCTCTTCTATGGAAGCCTTCACCAACCCTTAGCTCCAAGCCTCACCAAAGCTCCTCAAGCAATACCAATCTCCCAATTGTGCACCACATTACCAAATACACTAACATAACCAATATCACATACATATATCAATCTAGGGCTCATAAAAATGACAAATCACAAGGGTTTGAGCACTTCTTACCTCAAGCCATATGAAGTATGGATAGAACCCACTTAGAATCCATATTGGAGTATCCCTAAACATCCAAAATCACAAGATTTCAACACTAACTACCCAAAAATGTGTAACAGTGGGAAATTTCAAAAACTGGGCAGAGATGAACGGAATACTCACCACAAAACTTAGATATAATTTTAGAGGATGAGAAGAGCAACGTGTGGCCACAAACGGCTCGTCAATCGAAGCTCCGTAGCTCAAGTTATGGTGGTTTGAAGATCAAAGAGAGTTAGGTTTTCTCTCTTCTCTTCTCTCTTCTCAATTTCAGCGCCCCAACCCTTCCTTTTAGGGTAAAATGAGCTGAAATGCTCATAAATAATGTTTATATATGTTAGGTCTTGGGCCCACTTAGGCCCGGTTCACTTATTTTTGTCCGTTGGCCCAATTTTGGGCCAAAACCTTTAAGATTAGCACTCCAAATCGCACTTTAAATATTTCTACCTCCCCTAATTATAATTCCTCATTTCTTAATCTTATTTACTCATAATCAATTTTCTCAACTGCAGTACCAGACAAATCTCAGCCGGTACTTCCGGTCAAAATTTTACTGCGCGTTTTTACGCAGAAAACTATGTTTTCCGACTCGGAAAAATTCACTAAATCCAAATATCATATTTAAATCATCAAATTCCAATTGTCAAATCTTCCAACTATATTCGCTCCTATTTAACTTATTATTTAATTAATTTTGGTTAGACCGGATTTTACATGGGTTCTTTTAGGATTTTTATAGGCTTTTTTATAATGTTTCTGCTCATAATAGAGGGGTTTGTCTATATTATATTTAGGTTTTTTTATAGAATTTTTTCTTTTTAATTTTATGCTGACCACTGGGTGCTTTTTCGGGAGTTATTCCATATTGATAGTAAAACATACCAAGTTCTTTTTTTTTCTGTGATACTTTCTTGCTTTATTTTCTGTTGTATTTTGGTATCTGTGCATACTTCTATTCCAGTTTGTACTATTATATTATGAAATTGTCCAAAAATTAATGAGTTATAGGGAATCTGGGTCCCAAACTGTGTTTGTAGTTTTTGTAATACTTTTTCAGAGAATAATTTTGATAAGGCTGCTACGAATCTCTCTTTCCAGAAAGGGGCATGTGCATCATCTCTTATTAGAACTTTTGACATAAAGACATCTTTATACCATCTATAATTAGACATAGTTGGACATCTTAAATTCATTAATTGAGTTCCTATCCTATCTTTAAAAGTACTTGAATCTCCTATAAAATTTTTAATAATGGTATATATTAATGTAGATGTAGCATCTGGTGAGTGATCTTCCTGTTTAATGCTATTAATAATTAATTCTTTTTCTTAGATGTTGAGAAAATTATCCCACCATCCTTTTAATTGTCCTATAAATCTTTGGGTTATCATAATTGCTGCTGCTTTATCAGAAGCTTTTTTCATCTTATAGGCAGTTGTAACCATAGTCATATTACACATTTGATCTAAAATGGCTTGTTCACTTAATCCATCTATATTCCATTCTACTAAGTCTGATCCTGAGAAACTATTTTGTATTAATTGTGTTCTTTCTTCTAAGCCTATATCTACTGGTGAAGGTCTAGAATAATAATTTCTTGTTTTAGGATAATCCTTTTTATGAGATATTTTATTTATTTCTAATTCTTCTCTTTTTAATGTATTAATTGTCATTTTTTCAAAGCTAATACTTCTAAGTTTTTTCTTTAATTCTTCAACTTCTGCCTCTATTCTAGATTTTAAACTAATATTATCTAGACTTTGTAACTTATATATAGATTTTTCTATAAGTTTTTCTACCTTAATAGTTTTTTCCATATTTTCCATTCTTCCTAACTGATTTTTCATTATGTCTAACATGATATTAGTAAAGTTTAATTTTTGATGTAATTTTTTAATATCTCTTTTTTCTATGTTTCCCTCTGCATTGCTATCTTTATAGGTGTTGCTTCAACTTCTAAATCTTTTTCAATCGATATTTTAATAGTTTCTTTAGGAGAATATTCAGATTCTATTATTGATCCTGAACTTGTTTTCGACACGACAGTTGATTTTGTTAAAGGACATAATTTTTTATTATTTTTAGAATAATAACTAATATACAAGTCAAAGAAGTATAAATTAATTCTATTTTCTTTTATAAAATCATAAAATAGTTCTCTTAGTCTAATAACTTCTTTTTCTGAATGGTTATTAAGATACCAATCTCTTAATGATTTATTATAATCAGTATTAAAATCTTGTCCTATCTATTATCTCAAAAGGTTCTTCCTTAATGATTACTGATAAAACTTGTGATTCTCTTGGATCAAATTCTGAAGGTGTTTTATATACAGGAGTGGCTATACGAGGCCTTGTATTATTAATTCCTATAATACTATCCATATTTTCTATTGATGAATTATCTATAGAATTTCTATGACTAATAATTTCAACACCCTCATGAACTCTTAGTAATAACTAAGAATGGCAAAGAGTTGACTAGCCTACAACACTCCAGCTCTCTACAAGTATGCCGTGCTTCATATGCTTCCAAATTTTCCAAAATGATTCCTAGGGGGGTTCGAACCCTTACCCCAAAAAATACATGAAAGATAACTATATCACTAGACTAAGATGCTTCTTACCACTATACATACAAATTTTATATATATATATATATATATATATATATATATATATATATATATATATATATATATTGACGATCAGATTTTCTATCAGTAAAGAATTCACAAATAAGTTCGCGTTGTAGGTATAGTTTCTAAACTAACAGAGAATCCTTTCGTGCAAAAATATTGGTTGTCACAAGTAACAAACCCCTAATAAAATTGATAACCGAAGTATTCAAGTGTCGAGTCGTCTTCTCAAGAAATTGCAGGGAGATGTTCTTATTATTGGTTATGGAAAAAGTATATTTTTTGGGGTTTTAAATAGGTTGAACAAGAAAAGTAAATTGTAAAAAATTAAATTAATAACTAATTAAGCTCTTGGCAAGGTATGAGAACTGGAAGTCATATCCTAGTTATCCTTATCAATTGTGATGAGAATTGGCTTTTGCTCCCACTTGGTCAACCTCTAACTATGAAGGTATGTTAAGTGGATAAATCAATTTGATTCCTCAAGTCCTAGTCAATTCCTAAGAAAAGACTAGAGTTTGTAGAATTCAAGTCAATTAGCGACTTCCAATTATTAATCAACAAAAGAGTTTGATAACTCAAGAGTCTCTAATTACTCAACCAAAGCTAAAAGTGTAAAAAGCTAAATTAAAATCATATATCTGAAATACCTCAAATTATATTAAATGGAAAGTTAGATTGAACATAAGAATCCATAAACCAAATTGGCAACATCAAGTAATCAACTAAAGTAATAGAATAAATAAAAGTAGAAGAAAACATAAAGAAAAGTAAAGGAATATTAAACCTGAAAATTGAGAAGTAGAAATCCTAATCTTAAAAGAAATCCTAAAACCTAAAACCTAAGAGATAGGAGAGAGCCTCTCTCTCTCTAAAAACTACATCTAAACCTAAAATTATGAATTATGAGCCTATGCTAAGTATGAATCGAGTCTCTGCATGTTTCCTGACTTTATTCTGTGTTTCAGGACTGAAAACTGGGTCAAAACGCGGCCCGAAATAGCTCCCAGCGTGTTCTGTTAATTCTGCAGATCGGGCATGTCACGCGTACGCGTCATCCACGAGTGCGCGTCATTCAACATTTTTTTCTTGCCACGCGTACGTGTCGTCTACGCGTCCGGGTCATTCGTGTAGACTCCAATCCATGCGTTCGCATCAGACACGCGAATGCGTCACTGCAATTTTCTCCATTTTGCGCGGTTGCGTGAGCCATGCGTCCGCGTCGGTGTTTGCTGGTCATCTTCTTAGTTTCTTGTGTTCCTTCCATTTTTGCAAGCTTCCTCTTCATTCTCTAAGCCATTGCTGCCCTATGAAGCCTGAAACACTTAACATACGAATCACGGCATCGAATGGTACAAAGGAGAATTAAAATACGTAATTAAAAGATCTCTAGGAAGCAAGTTTTCAACCATAGAACTAAACTAGGAAGGAATTGTAAAATAATGGAAATCATATGAATAATTGGGCAAGAATTTGATAAAAACCACTCAATTAAACACAATATAAACCATAAAATAGTGGTTTATCATATATATATATATATATATATATATATATATATATATATATATATATAACAATCTTTTATTTTATTTATATTCAATTTATTTTAATTTTAAAGTCACTCATTTTAAAATTAATTATATTTTATTTAACTATAAATTTTATTAAATATATACAAATTAAAAAAATAAACAAAAAAAATTTATTAATCACAATTTATTTTTTTCTTTTTATGATTATATGATATCTATTAATATTATTTTTTCAATAAATACTTGTAGTATATAATGATAGATAAAGACTCACATGCAATTGTCTTCATATGAAATTAATAGTTGAAAAATTTTAGATGATATTTAGTCAAACTTGTCAAATCATCTAACAGTTCTTAAATATCAACTTCACATAAAAATAACTGTATGTGAGTTTTCACCTATAATAATATAATAATACAATAAATATAAACTAATTAATAAAGTATTAAAATTTGAAATTGATCATTATTTTTATAAAAATAAAATAAAAGTACTTATAATAAAAAAATGATTAAATTTTATATAATTGTTTCGGTTCGACCAGTAACTCACTGATTGAACTAATGACCCAGTGATTCAGTGACCCAATAACCTTACACCGGTTTAGTTCTGACGTCCATTAAGCTGGTGTGGATTTCTTTTGATTTTCAAAATTTTTTTTTTGTTTTCTAAAAATTTTAAGTTTGGTACTCTTTTCATGTTCTTGAGTTCTTTGAGTTTTTAAATTTTGTTCTTTGTGTTCTTGTAAATGTAGGGTAGACTTATAATTACGTTGTTCAAAAGATATTTTTTATGTTTGGACCTTGCAAGTAAATGAACAAATTTTAATAAATTATTATGATTTCTATTTTTTCTTTTTCTAATATTGGTCCAATATAAATGGTTATGAATTTGTGAAATAAAACTCCTTCTCTATTTACTGAAATCAGCTATTTTTTGTGAAAAAAAATGATCTGTTTAGAGAAAAATTTATAATTTAATTCTAATAAAAAATTATTTTTAAATTAGAACTCTTCCACGAAACACAATATAATATTGGAAGGGCTCTTGGATGATCATCTTTCTCAATACAAAGTTAGTCATTCTCTTTTTTTGTGTGTGTTAAAATACACAACCAATCAAAAAATTATATAGCGGAGGAATATATTCTAGAAGATGCAATTTCAAAAGCATAAAAATTTTATTGAAATAAAAAATTTGAATTCTAATTTATAAAAAAAATTAGAATTATATTATTTTAAACAATTATACTAAATGTATACGAAAATTATTTATTAATATAAAATATATATTAAAATATAAAATATATATTAAAAATAAGTTAAATAATATTATGTTTATATATAAATAGTAATGTGCAAAAACTTTTATTTTGTTTTTATAAAAATAACTATCATTTTCAAATTTTAATACTTTATTAATTAGTTTATATTTATTATTGTATTATTATATTATTATATGTGAAAACTCACGTACAGTTATTTTCATGTGAAGTTGATATTTAAAAATTGTTAGATAATTTGATAAATTTTACTAAATATTATCTAAAATCTTTTAACTATTAATTTCATATAAAGATAATTGCATGTGAGTCTTTACCTATTATTATATACTATAAATATTTATTAAAAAAATAATATTAATAAATATCATATAATCATAAAAAAATAAATTGTGATTAATAAAAATTTTTTATTTATTTTTTTAATCTGTATATATTTAATAAAATTTATGGTTAAACAAAATATAATTAATTAACATGAGTGACTTTAAAATTAAAATAAATTAAATATATATAAGTAAAATAAAATTTTTTTATATATATTATAATTTGTATGTATAAGAATAAGAAGTATCTCAGTTTAGTGGTATAGTTATCTTTCTTAGTAAAATTTTTTTAATACTCGTAAAAAATATATAATTACTATTATAACATATAATAATAACCGTAAATATATAATTACAAAAAAATAAATTGAACAAGATATATAATGATAATTATATTATTATTACTACTAAAAATAATTTTTGTTACAGTGAATATACATAAAATTGGAACTTAAACTTATAATTATCACCATAATCTTTCGAAGATTATACATATTTACTTGAAAGTTTGTCGTATAGATGACTATTTTATCCATATATTTAAATTATTCTATTTCGTAGTCTTCAAATGAAACTTGTAATATAATCAACAATTTCGTGAGTCTTTTTTTTTTTTCTTGTCTCTATCTCTCCAATAACCTACATATGAATTCTGAGATATGCAATATATATATTTTACCATTAAATATAATATGTTATACATCACTTTAAAAGGTTTCATGTCAATTTAAAATTATTTGTTATATCTTTATATACTTGCAACGTGATATAATTGATATATATATATATATATATATATATATATATATATATATATATATATATATATATATATAAAGATTAGAATTCTTCAGTTACATGATTACTGATGTCCGCTTCACGATCGATACAATGGTAAAGGATAACAAAAATAAAAATTGTAAATCTTTATTAAAAACAGAGTTAAATGGTTGATAGTTTAATTTTTGTTACTCTTGTATTCTAGTTTAGTTAATTTGGTTAATTAGTGATTTGTTATTAGTTCTCTCGTTTGTACTAGTATATCTATCAATGGTTGGTCCTTTAAGCATTGAAATAGTATTGTATTCATTTTATATTTTTTTTTCGTTATATGTCATTGTTTTAAAACGGTTAAATCTAAAAAATTTACGTCAAATTATTTTATGTGCCTGACTATCTTCGATATAAAGAAGTGTTTGACTATATTTTTTCTTTTTAGGTTTATAATATTTAAAAAAATCAATTATATATAACTACACAAATTAAAATTATTTTTTTATTCATCATATAAACAATTATATAAAAATAGATATATAATTAAATAATTATATAATTATTTTACAAGGTGATCAATACATTACTTTAAACTATATATAAAGATGTCATAATCGACATCAACATGTATAGAGACTAGAGAGCGCGCGAGTGCTTGCTACTTTGGGAAATATAACTAAAGTTTTTGCCATTTGAAGAGGATAATCATGAATAATTTCAGTTAATTGTTTTAGTCCTAATTACTAGTGGAATTTTGGCCTCTGCCATGTGAGCTAGGTAGTTGAAGCTCATATTCTAAAATCTAAATTATTATCATATCTTTTTCCAAAAGAATTGTCTATCCAGCACAAAACCGAGTTCCTAGCTTGGGGTCTTTAGGAGGGGACCATTATATCTTAAAGTCCTTAAATTAAGGCCACGTTCAATTGCTTTAACATTTTTGGGTATTAAGAACAGCCTTGCTAGATTGCTATAAAGCAACTTCTCCTATACTTTACGATTAAAGGAAGAGACCCCAAAAGCAAAGAAAGATACACAGAGCCTAATTGATCTTGGAAACACATACACATGCACATGTGGAATAGTATGTGGTCTGCCTGATTTTTGTGGGCCTTTGTTCTTTCGGGTTCTCCACCTTCCTGACTTCGCTTCATAAGCTGCTTTTCACAACTTGGGTCTTGTTCATAACCAACCCCCCCCCCCCCTCTCCTTCTCCCTTTTTTTTTCTCCTCCTTAGTATAAGACAATCTATCTTTGACTATTTTTTATTGTTTACATCTTTTTATATTATCTCTTTTTAATGTTGTATTTATGTTATTAATGCATTTTGCAACCATATGTAGGCAACGCATATCAAATCCTTTACATAGAATAATATAAATAATAGATATTTCCAATAATCAATCATTTTTAATTTTGAAAAAGCACAAAAGTATTTGTTTTATTACAAATATGAATTATTAAAGTCAATAAGACATGCATTTGAATATTTTCTTTGAATTTGACACATAACAAAAATAAGAGTTTAAAAGAATTAATATACATTGATAGTTGATATAGTTGAGAAAGATTCTTTAGGTGTATTCAATTGTTAAGAAGGTGAAAGGGTCAGTATAAAATTGTGAGTCATTTAAGGTTGCTGGAAGTAATGGTTATAATATGAACTTTATTGATAAAAAAGTATTGAGAAGAGATCGGAGCAGAATCCACTTTAGCTATGATGGTGTTGAATTTCAAAAAAATAACAATAATAATTTGATGATAATTAACATTATATTTTTAGGTTAAAATCTCAAAAAATATTTGTGATGTGTGTATTTTGTGCAGAAAATCAAGAACAGACCTAATTACAAAGTTAGCATTCATTCTCTTCTTTAGTCCATGTCCAATGTGCCCAACACTCCAACCAAACACCCTCTTCTTTCTTCTTATTGTTACCCACATGAATAACCTTAAATCAAGGTTGAAAAGTTTCAAAAGCAAGCAAAGAAACGAAAGCTTAGTTTAAGGTTTCATCAAAATGAAAAAGATAATCACCAAATCCGATCAACAAAGAGAAAAGAGGAAGAAAAGTCAGATGCTAGTGCCAAAAGTAAAAATCAAATCAAAGAAAAATCAGCATGGCATTTCCATCTGTGTGCTACAATTCTAGCTTGTTGAAGTTTCCTTCCTCCTGCATGCACCATTCGAATAAGATGAAAAAATAGAGGTTGTGCATCTCTGTTGTAAATCAAAGGTTACAATTAAAATTTGGGGCCAAAGAATGGATCAGTGGTTTAGATTATTGAAGCTAAAAGAAAAAAAGAAGGAAAAGAAGCAGCTAGGTAAGAGTTCAAGCCAACTCTAATCACTATTGTTGTCCAATCTCTTTTTTGCGTTTCTACTCTGAATTTTGGAAAAAAAGAACAAAGTCAGAGGTATTCAACCAAGTTCAAGTTTTGGAAGTTTTACTCTTATTTAAAAGGGTTAAAAAATGGCCAACAATTGAAGCAAGGAGAATGAGCACATTGTTTGAGTCTTTATAGCTTTCGAGCTTAACCTTCTCCTTCATGATTTTACATTAATTTTTTTGTTCTTTAATTTTTATCTTTCTTTATTATTTATCAATGAAAAAATGCATTAATTGAGGTATCAGTAAAAGCTATTGAGAGAAAAGACAAAAAAGTATTCATGGAGAAACGCCAGAAAAATATTTTAATCTCTTTTGCATGAATTTCTGTTTTGTATTCATGCTCTTGAGAAGATTCCCTTACTAAGTTGGGTGAGCACTTAGTGGTTGAAATTCTAAGGAGTGAACATAACTAAATCAAGTTTGGGTAGAAGTTTGGTTTGTTTCAGATAGCATTGGGTGGAATTCTAGGAAATTGATGATTGTAATCTTTGTGAAAGATAGTGGAGATTCCACCACTGTTATAGTGGAGACTAGATATAGGCCACATTGCACAAGGTGGTTGAATCAAGATATATGGCTGTGTCTTTTTCTCTTCTCTGCTCTATTTTTGTATTCATTCGACATGAGAGAAAATGAAATTGTATCCTACATAATCAATAAAGCAGACGTCACAGTAACTCAGAATGCTTAGAAAAGTAACTTGTTTGCTCTGTTTCTGATCAATCGGTAAGAGACAAAATAAAATATATCCTACATAATCAACATTGTAGACTCAACAGCAAAACTTAATTAAATCCAGTTTAAATTTAAAGTGTACAAGTTTAAAAGATGCCATAGATTCAACCCCTTTCTCTAGGCAAGTGAGAACCTTCCATTGGTATCAAGAGTTCGGTCTCAAGGAATCAAACTTCACAGCTTGGAGCAAAGATCTAATGGCTAACAACATGGGTGCAAATATTATGGCTTACACACTTACTGAGGATCAGTCTAACAATAGACCTCCCTTTTTCAATGACAAGAATTACACCTACTGAAAAAAGAGAATGCGGATATTTGTGCATTCTGTTGATTATAACATTTGAAAGATCATTATGAACGGTCCACGAGTCTCAACAAAGACAAGCGTTGAAGGAGTGGTGACTCCCAAAGAAAAAGCCGAATGGAATGATGAAAGCAAGAAGAAAGTGAAGCTAAACACAAAGGCAATCAACATAATGCATTGCTCAATTAGCTTTTAGGAATATCAGAAGGTATCAAGATGTAAAACAGTAAAAGAGATTTGAAATAAACTCTAAATCACTAATGAAGGCACTGATCAAGTCAAGGAAACAAGGATTGATATGCTAAGAAAGGAATATGAAATGTTCATGATGAAGGAAGGAGAAATCATCGATGAGATGTTTGAAAGGTTATTAATCATCATCAATAGCTTGGATGCTATGGGAATGACTCACACTGAACAAGTGTTAATGAGAAAAATAGTTAGAAGTCTCACTAAAGAGTGGGAAATAAAAGCAATGGTTATCTCTAAAAGTAGTAATCAAACAAAATGTCATATAATGAGTTGAGAGAAAAATTACTTGCCTATAAATCCACCCACATGAACCGAGACAAAAAAAGAAAGGAGTGACTTTGCAATCTATTGAAAGAAGATTCCAATAACAGTTTTTTGGATAACAATTTTTTGGATGACAAAATTGTTTTTTACTAGGAGGTTGAGAAGACTCATGAGAAGCAAAGGAATGAGTAAAGGCTCAAGCTTAAAGGAACATAAGAGGGACTTCAGCAAGATCATTTGTCATCATTGCAAGAAAGCTGGTCATTTCAAGTATAATTGTCCTAAACTTAAGAAGGAGGAAAAGATGAAAAAAGACAAGAAGAAGGTGTTGATGACATCATGGAAAGACTTAGAAAATGACTCCAAAGATGAAGAAGAGTCCGAATATGAAGCACAAGCTTGTTTCATGGCTGACCAAGATCAAGTGGAAGAGGTTTGCCTTGCATCCGAAAGGAAGAAAGATATGTGGTATCTTGATAGCGGATGTTCAAGGCACATGACCGGAAAGTCCACATTTTTTATCAAACTCAATGAGTACAATGGAGAATTTGTGACATTCGGTGACGATGAAAAAGGCAAGATCATTGCCATAGGTAAAGTGAGTAAGAACTTTTTTACTTGCATTTGCAATATATTTTTGGTTGATAGATTGAGATATAATCTTTTGAGTATTAGCAACCTTTGTAACTTAGGTAATTAGGTAATTTTTAAAAGATTAGAATGTCCTGTTGTTAAAGAATATCCTAATGATGTGTTGTTTGTAGCTAAAAGATGTATTAATGTGTATGATTTCACACTAAATGATCTTAAAAGTCAAAATGAAGCATGTTTTAATTACATGGATTCTGAAAAATGGCTATGGCATAAAAGGCTAGGTCATGTTAGAATGTTTCAAATAGCCAAGTTAGTAAAGAAGGAACTAGTAAAAGGTCTTTCTAAAATAAAATTTGACAAAGACATCACTTGTGATACATGCTAAATGGAAAAACAAACAAAAAACTCATTTAAATCAAAGAAAGATATTTCTACTAAAAAACTTCCTGAACTGCTATATATTAATCTTTTTTGGGCCAATTAGAACTCAAAGTCTAGGTGGTAAACATTATGGTTGATTATTGTGGATGATTACACCAGATTTGGTTAAGGTTTTTTTTTTGCACATAAAAATTATATTTTTTTGGCTTTTGAGGTGTTTAGCAAAAAGGTTCAAAATGAAAAAGATTTGAAGATTATTTATATTAGAAGTGACCATGAAAAGGAATTTGAAAATAATGATTTTGAAAAGTTTTGCGATGAACTAGGGATTTCGCATAACTTCTCTTGTCCAAGAACACCTCAACAAAATGGTATTGTTAAACAAAGAAATAGAAGACTTCAAGAAATGGCTAAATCCATGTTATGTGAAAGCAATGTCCCTAAGTTTCTTTGGGTCGAAGCGGTCAACATGGCGTGTTACATTTTGAATAGAACAATCATTAGGAAGTTTTTGAAGAAAATACCTTATTAATTGTGGAAAGAAACCCTTCCAAATCTTAAATATTTTCATATCTTTGGATGCAAATATTTTGTGTTGAACACTAAAGATAACTTGAAAAAGTTTGATCCAAAGACTTATAAATGCATTTTCTTAGATATTTCACAACTAGCAAAGCTTATAGAGTTTATGACAAAGATTCTTGAGTTGTTAAGAAATTCATACATGTTTTTTTTATGATACTAATGCTATTTCAAGTTTTTTAGAAGATGACCATATACGTGCTTAGATTAGTGATCTCAAAAATGAGAATTTGGCTCAAATTGATTATGATCTACAGCAAAAAGTTCGACCTACTAGGACTGTTGATTCTGCAAGAGACATTTATGTTTTATCTCTTGAAAATATAAAAAAATCCTGAGAAAGACAGGCAAACAAACCAAACTCTATTTGAATATGATCCCAAGACTCCCATAGCAGGTGAATAAAAATTCTTAAAGAATTGTCCACAAGAATTCATTATTAGAAATTTGTCACAAGGTATCACCACTAAATTCTCAAATAGAAAAAGGATAGGCCAAACAATCTTGCACTCATTTCTCAAATCGAACCACAAATGTGAAGGAAGTTCTTGATGATCCATCTTAGGTCAAAGCAATGGAAGAGAAACTTATTTAATTTCAGAAAAATAAAGCGTGGACAATAATACCAAACTCCAATAGAAAGAAAGTGACCAGAACAAAGTGAATTTTTCAAAATAAGTTGGGAGAAGATGGAAGTATAGCAAGAAACAAATCAATACTCGTGGCTTAAGGGTATGATCAAGAAGAAGGAATCGACTTTGAAGAGTCATTTGCATCAGTTGTAAGGATGGAAGCCATAAGATTGTTGCTTGCTTATGCCACACCCAAGGATTTAAACTTTTTTAAATGGATGTTAAATGTGCTTTTTTAAATGGTATCATTGATAGACAAATATACATGGGACAACCTCCCGATTTTAAAAATAAAAAATTTTCAAACCATGTTTTTAAATTATCTAAAGCCCTTTATGGTTTGAGACATGCTCCTAGAGTTTGGTATGAAAGACTTAGCTCTTTCTTATTGGAAAATAGTTTTCAAAGAGGTGCCACGAATATAACTCTATTTATCAATGAATTTAATGTTCATTTTATTCTTGTTCAAGTCTATGTGGATGACATAATTTTTGACTCGGCTAATGAATCATTGTGTTCTGATTTTAGTATATTAGTGGCTAGTGAGTTTGATATGAGTATGATTGGAGAACTCACATTCTTTCTTAGACTCCAAATCAAACAAACTCCTAGTGGCACCTTTGTGCACCAAGAAAAGTGTACCAAAGAATTGGTTAAGAAATTTGGTTTGAACAATGCTAAGCCAATGAGCACACCAATACATTCAAATTCTAGACTTGAAAAGGACGAAAATGACAAAGATGTGGATGAAACTAGATTTAGAGGAATGATCGATTCACTTATGTACCTCACTGCCTCTAGACCAGACATAGTTCAAAGTATTAGAGTTTGTTCTGGATTCTAATCACATCCTAAAGAATCCCATCTTTCAGCCGTTAAAAGAATTATTAGATACATTCATGACATATCTGATTTTGATTTGTAGTATCCTAAATCTGATAACTTTGGTGTAGTGGGTTATTGTAATGTAGATTTTATCGATGATCGAGTAGACAGAAGGAGCACAAACAAAATCTGATGTTTCATTGAAAAGTCACTCAATGTGTAGTCTAGCAAGAAATAAGCCATTATAGCTGAGACTGAATATATTGATGCATCTTCATATTCTTCTCAATTGTTGTGGCTGAAAATCTATCTTGCTGATTATAAATTGAAAGTCAATAACATTTTTTTACCGTGTGATAATATGACTGCCATAAACATTTTAAAAAAATTATTTTGTACTCTAGAACCAAGTACATTGAAGTGAGATTTCACTTTATTAGAGAACACGTTCAAAAAAAATATTGACATTCAATTTGTAAGATCATATGATCAGCTTATGAATATCTTTACAAAACCTCTAGTTGAGGGCAGGTTCTGCAAGTTGAAAATATTCCTGGGTATTATGTGTTGATTCTCTTATCTAATTTGATGATGAATTTTTCTAAGTGTTTTTGTCTCTCAGGTCGAGAAGAAATAAATCTGGACAAATGATGAACTCCTCTAGGTTTCCTTAATTAACGCTGAGTATTTTTCTTTGATTCAAATTGGTCAAGCTGAACTCTTTTGGTAGTCCTTTGTGTTTCCTTAAAATCCACCTTTAGACCCAAAAGAAAGTTCTATTCTATAAAATGTGCCTCATCATTTTTTTATCATAAATAATTTTTATCCTCTTTTACCGAGTCAAATCATTTTTAGATTCTCGAAAATTTCTTTTGACATATCTTTTCATATACTTACTTTCTAATATTTATAAAATTTTTTAATTGATTTTTTTTAAAACATCTTTTCAAATTATTTTGAAAGATTACCCTTTATTTTAAACCAGCATTCATTGCAGTTACTTATTGAAAACTGTTCATCTTTCTATCCTAACTTCTATTATTCTCAAAATTTGCATTTATTAGTGTTCATTAAAATGAGAAAGAAGGTGACTGACTACCCGCAAAGACTCTCTAGCAAACCGTCCTCCTAGAAACCCTCTTTCAAAGAATCAAACACACACCCACATTCACATTCATTCTCACTCTTCTTCACACTCTTCACTCAAAGAATCAAGTACACACCTATTTCAATAGCACTCTCAGACGCTGGTACTTCTAGGATAAATGTGGCCAAGGGTAAGAAGCTAATGACCGAAGAGGAACCACCAATGTCTCTTCCTCCTTGATCCTATTCTCTTCCACAAGGACGTTCTGCTCCTAAAGCTTCCTCAAATCGTTCGACCAAAGGTAACTATTGCCCTTCTCTTCATTCTATAAAGGATGATCCTATCGGTTTCAAGTCTCCTTTTGGTAACCTCCCTCGTTCTCACTTCGACCTCTTTCGTTTCTCTTCAAGCATGAACTTCAAATTTCACAGGACAGTTGTAGCTAATCGTCTTTTATATTCAATATATCTGGCTAATTTAGATGCATTGGCTAAAAAATGTTTGAACTTTGTTAAAAATATTGTTTACCTGGACTAGGCGAACCTTTTTAAAATTTGAAAACTAGTTTACCCTGAGTTCGTTCGAGAGTTCTATGCTAACATGTACTATCATGAAGAAACTATTCATTCATATGTAACAGGCCGCAAAATTTACTTAAACAAAGATTCCATCAGTAAAATCCTAAATTATTATGACCTAGGTGTAAATGCTTACACCTCTGGTAAGTGGGATAATGATCTTGGAATTTTACACAAATATGTTTTGGCCAATATATGGGTGAACATTTTTCTCATGAATGGTGTCACTCCAAATCACCGGTCTCTAGTTCCTATTGGAGCCCAGCTGCACCGAATCATCACTCATAATCTCTTGCCTCAAAGTGGTTTGTATCAAAGAGTTACTCTCTGCGACACCTTAGTTTTGTATGTCATTCTCAACAAAGTTGAAATCTCTTTTGCATACTTGATGATGTATCACATGTATGATTGCATCTGCAGTGACAAAAATATTTCCTTATCATATGGCATGTTCTTAACCTATTTTTTTGAACATTCTAGTGTTGATCTAACTGATAAGAAATAAGAGAATAGAACTTCTTATCTGAAAGGCAGTGGTGCAGTAAAGCAATCTAAGAAAAAAAGGACTAGAATTAGAAAGGATACTGTCATGAAAGAAGAAGAAGATGAAAGTCTTCCTCCACCCTCGACTATCAGTACATCCTCCTCCAATAAATATTTAGTCAATGGCATAGTGAAAGACGTTCTTCAAGAATCTATGAATTTGACCAAACATCTCATTAACTTAAGCCAATAACCAAGAAAATTGGCAATTCAAAATGAAAATTCATTGAAAAAATCTTAGGGCCGAGTTGAAGTGCTCTTAAGTGCATTGATTCATTAGAAGATGAACCGATGCAATCTGATCAAGAAGATGAAGAGATCATGAAAACAGAGGATGAGAAATCTAATGTCTAGTCCATTGTCTTTATTGTTGCTGCCTAAAATCTATTTTTGCTATGTCCATGTTATGATCTTTTAATACTTTTTTTTTATTTGGATGACTGTAATCTGAATGGTAGGATTTAAACATTGAACTGTTGACTTTTTGTGCCTAACAACATTTTGTGTAGGATAGATTTTCACCTCCTTGATAACAAGAGGGAGAGTAAACATGAAAAAAATAATAAATTAAGCTAATAGGCTGATTGTTGATTGGTGCTGTTTGTTTAGCACTGTGCTGGTTGTGTAGCACTATTTTATGATTGTTTAATGTTGCATTATAAATTTAAAGTTAGATAGTTTATTATGTTTCTTTTAAATACTTTAACAAGTTGGCCTTAGTATTGGAAGTTTTGGCTATAATTTTTGTATTTGTATCAATGCTAATTTCATATTGAAAAATTGCACACATTCAGGGAGAGCTATCTGAATGAAAGAAAGGAGGAGATCAACATGATATATTGATTCATCAAAAGGAAGTATCATGAACTCTTCTCAATTTTTTATAATTCATTTTATATAATAATATTTGTCATAAAAAAGAAATTGTTGAGCTTGAAAAAAATAACAATAATAATTTGATGATGATTAATACTATGATTTTGGGTTAAAAGTCTAAAAAGTATTTGTGATATGTGTGTTTTGTGCAGAAAATCAAGAACAGACCTAATTACAAAAGTCATTACTCATTCTTTTCTCTAGACCGTTTCTAATGTGCCCAATACTCCAACCAAAACTCTCTTCTTTTTTCTGATTGTTACCCACATGGATAATCTTAAATTAAGGTTGAAAAGTTTCAAAGTAAGCAAAGAAAAGGAAGCTCAGTTTAAGGTTCCATCAAAATGAAAAAAGTAATCACCAAATTCAAGTAACAAAGAAGAAAGAAAAAAAAAAGTCAGATGCTTGTAAAACCCGGTTAATTAACGGCTAATTAATCCATAAATGAGAATTTATTCTAGAAAGCCCAAAATGTGATTTTTGTGGCTAAATGTGATAGAGGAGATTGAGACAAGAATTTTGGTACCAATTTTATAGAATTCGGGCCAAGATTGGACCAAACGGGCCAAACCGGGCCAACCGGACCCAAAGTGGGCCCTTGGCCCAACATAACTAGACCAAAACCCTAGTTTTCAGCATTCTCTCTCCTCACTAAACACACTCACATGCTGAAAATGGAGGCCATGGAGGGAAGAACACTCTCAAGTTCTTTCTCTCACTTGATCTTCAAACCACCATAACTTTTGATCTAGAGCTCCGATTGCCGCTCCGTTTGCGGCCACGCGTTCACCGCGGAGAGCTCTACAATACCCATACAATTAATCTTGAGGTAAGCCACGTTTTTCTCTTCGAAATTCCAGCCTTGTTTTCGAATTTTATGAGCAAAAATGTTGAGATTTTGGGCTCTTTGATGTTATAGGACCCAACTCTCTTGAAGGAGAAGGTTAATCTTGTCTCCTTGGACCTTGGGTGCGGTAAGATTCTCAACCCTAGTGTAATTTTGTTGTTCTATGATGTTTGGGTATTGAGATGTTGTGTATGGGTATGATGATTGTGGCTTAGATTTTGTATATGTGAATATTGGAGCTTGAGTGGTGATTTTGAAAAGCTTGAAAAAGGGATTTGGTGGTGAAAAATCTGTTCTTGGAGGTATTGAGGCCTTGAGAGCTTGTGGATAAGTGGTTTGGAAGTGCTCCGGTTGAGCTTGGAAAATCGGCTAAGGTATAGTTTCGGTTTCCCGTATCTAATATGTAATGTGGTAGGAAATACTTAGGCTAGAGGCCCTAAGATAGGCATTGAATTGTTGATGTTGTTGAATTGTTGATATATATATATGATGTGGTCATATATGTGATGATGATTAATGATGCCTTGATGGTATGATATATGAGAAATATGCATGTTGTGATATATGCTTGATGATTGGTTATCGTTGAATTGTGGGTTGGACCATGTTGATGGTGAGTATGATATTAATTGTATACCATGATGATTTATTGGAATTGGTGTTGTTGAGAATTGGCATGAGGAAGGGTATATGATATGTCAACGTGTTTGGGTTTGAGCCACTTGGGTGAAGTGGGTTTAAATGATGGGATAGTGATTTTGCATATTGTGGTAAAGTCTCAATGTGTGAGTTGAGGAGGGTTGATGTTGAATTTCATATATTTTGATTGATTTCAAAGAAAAGGGATGAAAATGGCATGTTTTGATTGATTTTGAAAAGAGTTGAATATGGCTTGTTTTGAAAATGGCATGTTGTGGTTTTGTATGAAAAATATGGTTTTTGGGCATACTTTGACGGGACATAACTTGGACTACGGATCTCTGTTTTGTACCAAATCTGTTTAGAAATGAAATTGGATCCGGGATGTCCCTGCCGTTCAAAGAACGGGTGAAAAACGATTTAAAATGAGGAAGTTATGTCCGTCGGAAGAATTGGGGTCGAAACTGTGAATTCTACAGCTTTTAACTTAGAAAAATTTTTAGCAGAATGACCCCCCGCGCGTAGGCGCACTTGGCGCGTACGCGCCGTTCTTCTCGAAAGCGCCATCCACGCGTGCGCGTGATGTGCGCAGACGCGCCGATGTGCTGCACCCAATGCCCAGCCATTTTCCAGAGAGTTATGCCAGAACTGTGCCAGTTTTGTGCCTGGGGCACAAGAGTACCCACGCGTATGCGTGGTTGACGCATGCGCGTCGTTTGGCTAGTTTTCAATCCACGCATTAGCGTGCATGACGCTTACGCGTCGATGAGTTTTCGAGGCCATCCACGCGTGCACGTGGAGTGCGCGTACGCGTGGACCTGTTTTCATCCCAAAGTTGATTTTTGAGTTTTAAAAGCCAAATTTCATACTTCTAAGCCTCCGATCTCACCACTTATGTCTTAAATCATTATGATATGTCTAGCTATGAAAAGAAAGGCTAGTGAATGTGGTAACTTGTGAGTGAAGCAAGGGGAAAATGAATGATCATTGAGGATCAAGCATGATTATGTGAGATGCGGAGGATGGTGGTGGAAGTGCTTGTTATGCCATGGGCCGAAAGGCCGTATTTGTTAATAAGATGGCTGGTTATGGATTTAACCGTGATGCCGATGGGCTGGTTATGGATTTAACCGTGAGCCGGATGGCTAGATTATTGCCGTGTTACGGCGGAGCCATGATTATGGCCATGTATAAATGCATATATGTTGTTGTATGAATTGTGAATGTTGCACTTCCACTGTTGGAGATAAGAGTTTCCCTGGGAGGAAGCAGTGGCTAGCCACCACGTGCTCCAGGTTGAGACTCGAAGCTCTTTTGACCCTATGTCATAAGTGTGGCCGGGCACTGTGAAAGACCCGGATGAGCTCGCCCCCGTAAATATTCACCAGTGAAGGTGATGGATATAGATCATGATTATGATCAAGTTTATGACGAGTATAACTCGAGTTGGGGATGCGTGACAGAGGGACAGTCCAATGGTTAGCTACCAGGACCTGTCGGGTTGGCTCTATAACCGACAGATGATATCATCAGCCACTACGGACAGGCATTCATCATATGCGTACTATATGAATTGTTTGAGATTGCCTATTTAACTGCATATTACTTGCTAATTGCCTAAATGCCTTACTTGTTCCTAATTGTATATTTCTTGCTTGATATAACTGTGTTTGCTACATTATACTCCTGCTGGTGGTTGGGAGGTTTGAAGGAATTGGAGAGGAAAGTATTAGTTAGACTGAAGAATCTTTAGTCGGATGCCCTTTATGGTTTAGCCTGTTTATAAGCTTTAATATTATCTGGAGGAAGTTCTAGGATTGCCTTCGGCTTTCCTCTATTATTATGTATTATATATGTGGAAGCTGTTATCATGCTGGGGACCTCTGGTTCTCACCCATGCGGATTTTGTAGTTTTCAGATGCAGGACGTGAGGTTTTCCGCTGAGGCATGTTGGAGACTTCTAGATTTGCGAAGATCCTTTGTTCTCGGGGCTATGTTTTGGTTTACATGTTTTGCTTAGATACTTTTATCTCCATTAAATAATACAAACTGTGATGACTCCTCTTATGGGAGATTTTGGAGAATAGGTTTTATGTATTTGTGTCCCTTTGGGTTTCCTTTGGGGTTTTCCTTATTTTTATCATATGTATATGTTGCTATGCTCGGACCGGTTATCTTCGCAGCCGGATTTTGAGTCTTGATATTCCTGTTTTTGACACTCCTTTGTATATATATAATCACGCGTTGGTTATCCTTGTTCGTTACGTTATCGATCGGAGTGTTGCGCTTTCGAGTTGCAATTTTTGTTTACCCCTTTTTTCTACAAAGGCTCCTAGTTATAATCAATCATTCATACTACTATACGTACTAAATTTTTATTTTAGAGGTCGTAATACCTTGCCATCTCTGAATTATGACTTAAGCATAAGACTCTGTATGGTAGGGTGTTACAATGCTAGTGTCAAAAGCAAAATCAAATCAAAGGTTGAATTAGAAGAAAAATCAGCATAGCATTTTTATCTTTGTGCTACCATTTTAGCTTGTTGAAGCTACTCTCCTCCTACATGTACCATTCGGGTAAGATGAACAAAATAGAGGTTGTGTATCTCTGCTGTAAATCAAATGTCACAATTAAAATTTAAGGTTAAAGAATAGCTCAATGGTTCAGATTATTGAAGCCAAAAGAAAAAGAAAGGAAGAGAAGCAGCTAGGTAAAGATTCAAGTCAACTTTAATTACTACTGTTGTCTCATCTCTTCTCTACGTTTCTGCTCTGAATTTTGGAAAAGAAGAACAAAGTCAAAAGCGTTTAACCAAGCTCAAGTTTTGGAAGCTTTACTTTTATTTAAAAGGGTAAACAGTCAGAAATTGAAGTAAGGAGAGTAAGCGCACTGTTTGGGTCTTCATAACTTTTGAGCTTAACCTTTTTCTCCTTCATGGTTTTACATTGAATTTTCTATTCTTCAATTTTTATCTTTCTTTGTTTCTTATCAATGGAAAAAGACATTAAGTGAGATATCAGTAAAAAGCATTGAGAGAAAAAGCAAAGAAAGTATTCATAGAGAAAAGTCAAAAAATTATTTCAATCACTTTTGTATGTATCTCTGTTTTGTATTCATGATTCTGAAAGGATTTTCTTATTATGTTGGGTGAGCACTTAGTGGTTGAAATTCTAATGAGGAGTGAACCTTGTCAAATCAAATTTGGGTAGAAATTTGGTTTTTCTCACATAGGATTGGGTAAAATCTTAGAAAATTAGTGACTCTAATCTTTGTGAAAGATAGTGAAAATTTTACCACTGTTATGGTGGAGATTGGGTGTAGGCCACATTGTACAATTTCAGGATATATGGCTTTGTCATTTTCTCTTCTCTGTTTTGTTTCTATATTCATTCGATATGAGAGAAAATAAAATTATCTTCTGCATAATCAATCTAACAAATGTCATAGCAACTAAGAATGCTTAAAAGTAACTTATTTGCTCTATTTTGATCAATCGGTAAGAGACAAAATAAAATTATCTCCTGTATAATCAACATTGCAGACTCAACAACAACACTGAGTTAAATTCAGTTTGAATTTGAAGTGTATAAATTTAAAAGAGACCATAGATTCAACTCCCTTCTCTAGGCCAGTGAGAACCTTCAGATAATTTTTTTTGAGACGGTCAAACTACCTATCTAAAAATTTCAATGTCACACAGGTAGTTTTGACTCCAAAGTTTGTTGGGACAAATGAGATAAAAAAAAATCTAAGACTAATTAGCAAGATTGGATATGTATATAAGGTGATATTTAAAGTTCTAGCTAAAAAAATGAGGAGAGTAATATTAAGACTAGTTAAAGAGATAGAGTATTTTTGTAAAGGATAAAAAAAGTTTATGATGGAAATTTAATTGCACGTGAAATTGTTCAATGATTTAAGTTTAGAAGAAGGAGTCGACAATCATTAAACTGGACTTTCATAATGCTTATGAAAGGTCTAATGAGGTTTTGTAATTATTCTGTTCAAAAAGATGATCTTTAGTCAAAAATAGAGAAAATAGGTTAAGACTGTATCTATTTGCCATCTATGTCAGTCTTGATTAATCGGTCACCTACAAAATTTTTTAAGATGGAGAGAAGAATTTGGTAAGAAAATCCACTTTTGTATTTTTTATTATTATTATTATTTATACTTCATGTGGATTTCTTAAACATGATGATTGGAGAAGTAATAAGAAATAGATGAATGTCTCCTTTAATAATTGTGAGAGATAATATAAAGTTATCATATATACCTTTAATTTATGTATGACACTATATTATTTTTCTTATTTGAGAATTGGATGAGACAGTAAAAAATTATAGACGACTTCTATATCATGTTTTGAGATAATGTTTAGATTGAGTATAAAAAAAATTGTAAAAAATTATAGACAACTTCTATAATATTTTGAGATAATATATGGATTAATTATAAATTTTAACAAATCTAGAGTTTAATACCTGTTAATTGTAAACAAGAATGAGTATAATAAATATGTAATATGCTAGGTTGTAAGGCAATACTGCTAGTGATGAAGCACCTTTAACATTAACTTGGAGCAATCCAAGACTTATGAAAATATGAAAACCGATTTTATATATATATATATATATATAAGCATTTTTTACCGATGTAGTTGGTTCCGTGCCTAAAGGAATTTTCTTTTTAGCGTTTAGAGATCTATAAAATGTTATTGTCATGATTTTCCTTTCTTATAGTACTATATGTTGCCGTGAGTATTCTATTCCATCAGCTAATGGCTCGTCAACGAAATCATCATTGTTAAATAGGATTGCCTTAACATATAAAGTAAAAATAATTTTGTGATTTTGAAATTAGTATAATTGTTTAAAATTGTTGTTGACAGAGGAAAACAAATCATGAAAATGATATAATGGATGCTTTAAAAATTTCACATGCCAAACCGCTGAATATTTTAGTAGAGTTAATGCAAATTTAATATTTGACTACTTTTGTCAAATAAATTTTATTTTTTATGAGTATAATTTAAATTTAAATCTTTTATATGTAGTTCAGTAAGTATTATCTTTCTTAAATAAAAATAGTAGTTTATTCATTTAATAATCATTTAATTGCTTGCCAAGATTTTCTTTTGTAGAGAAACAACCCACAGAATACAGTTAAGAGTTTTTTTTTTCGAGAACTAACAATATTCTTTCGCTTTTAATTTTAGTGTTGGGATTTTAGTGGTCTTAACAATGTAAAAATTTAGTAATTTTTTTTGTATGAATTCTATAAATTTAAAAGTCAGATTTATAGTTTTTTTTGTGGATATCACAAATCTAAAAATTAGATTTGTGGTTTTTAATTTTTTAAAAACAATATAAATTTGAGAGTAATTAGTGTTAAAAAAAATTTTTAACATACTAATTGGACCATCCAATCTACTTGAGAACGAAAAAAAGTTATCTCACCACAAATCGAATTTTCTGATTTATGTACTATGAAAATCTGATCCTTTGATTTTTTAAATTTAAAAGTCTTTGTTATTTAAAAAAATAATAATAAAATCCATATAAAAAAATACACTAATTTATCATGATGCTAGATTATACACAATTTTTTTTTATTTCTAAAAAAATTAGCCTATTTTTTTATCACTGCGAAATTTCTTTCGTCGAAAAATGATTTAGAATATTGTCGGGAATTTTTCTTTTTTTCGAAAAATAACGATATTATCTTATTATTGACATTTGACAGTAGTACCTTATATTGATAAATAATTTAGACTATTTTCCGGGTTATAGAATAATATTATGTTCGAACTCAATACATATTATCATGAATCCAACTAATTTATTAGTTTTAGTAAATTCTAGCAAATGTTATCTCACTTTCATAGAACTTGAATTCAAGGCTTAAGGTAGGGGACGAACTTAATCATTGTTTTTTAATAAATGAAAAATAAGGCTTAATAATTGAAATTAAATAATTGGATTGACGATCATAAGTAGTAGGCAGAGGGCAACTTGTGTATGTTGCTGATATTTCAGTAATTATCACAACGCACGTGAACGCTGATTCTGATTGTGAAGAATACAGTGCATTTGGGGACTTGTATTAAGAATGCATAAAGGTAGGTTCAGCCATGAACTAATAATCATGAGCATACAAATTCATTCTTCAAAAAAACAATATGTAACACTCAAAGAGGAATCAAGCAGAAAAGTTCATTGAATGTATAATATATTTGCCCTATCCACCGACTCAATTTCTTTTTTTATTGATCAACTAAGTATTTTAAGAACATTAGGTAAAACATAAATTAAATAAATAAAGAAAAGAAACAAAATACAAAATATAAGATGTAAGTTCTTTTCTATTTTATAATAAACTTAAGCTACGAAGATCAATAAAGGTAATGGAACTAAAATTCTATTGTTTTTTGACCAATTTTATATATAGTGTTTTTTATTTAGTGTCTAATTCATGTCTAATTTATTTTTTATAATATATTGTAAATATTTAAAATTTATTAAATTTTATATTTTTAAGTTAAATATTAATTATTTAACAATTTTTAATTATTAGGTATTAATTTTTGAGCACTATAACAAACATCTTATTTTTTCTCTTGAGATATCGATTGTTGTATACATTGTATCTGTTATTTTTCAAGTGTTGGTGTGAATTGAATCGATTGTTGTATATATTGTATCTGTTATTTTTAGACATATGCACTTTATTTTCAGTTTCTCTTGCAATTTCTTTAAATTTGTTCCTCAATTAGTTCATCTGTTCTCCAACTACTTTTTTTTTTTTTTTTGCATTTTGTTCTTATTTCCAACATCAATTATTTCTTTAATTATATCTTTGATTTGTTGTTTCAAGCAAACACTTTTAAAATCATGTTTGTGAGATTGTGCTCAATAATAATAAAAGGGTTTAGCTAATATGTGTCACATGTGTTCTAAGAGCACATAATAAGCTTATTATTAATGAAAAGTTTTACAGAAATTATTTTTGTTATGGGAAAGAAGTTGGTGTTTTGGGTGGATATTGGAGGATGGGGTGATTTACCGAGCGGTGGAGCTTTCGGTCAACACGCAGGAGGCGTGGTGCTCCTGCTCCTCAGCTGTGTGTCAGCACCCCAGCAGCACGCCCGGAGCGTGGTGACGCGGCGCGCATGCAAGTATCTGGCACCACGCAAGGGCGTGGTGGAGCTGGCGTTGCGGAGTCTCGATGTGCCTGCACTATGGGGAGGCGTGTTGCAGCTGCTGTCATGCAAGGGACAGGTCTCACCTCGGTAAACAGCAAGCATGACCTAAGTTGCTATATATAAAGAGCCTCCTCCCAACTGCAATGTATACAAAGTGTGTTAGTGAGAGGGATGAAAAGCATTAGTGCATTACACCAGAAACAGAGGGGAAGGGGGGTTGCGATTCAACTAAGAGGGGAAGGGTAGGTGTTGATGCTCCACAAGGAGAAAGGGTGAAAAATAGATAAAAAAAATATTATTTTATATTTATTTTAAAAAATGGTCCGTAATTATAATGTTTTGAAGGAACATATTATAAATTATTTAGATCATCTAATTTATGTAAGTTGTTAAATTATATTTTTATTGTGTATTTAAATTTCTGTTATTTTTTATTATTTAATATGTTAAAATATAATTTTTTTGTTAATTTTAAATTAATTTTATGTTATAAAAATACTAAAATAAAATATACATTATACTATACAATATACTAAACAATTTTTAAAAAAATATAGTTTTCTACGATAAAAATATAAAAATAATACTATAGTAAAATAAAATATATATTCTGTAAAATAAATAAATATGTATGTTGAACATATTCAAAATTTTAATATATAAATGTTTAAGTAATAAATAAATATTAGAAAAATATATACGTTGTTATTAATAATATTAGAGAAATATATGCTTTTGATGCGCGAAAAAAAATTATTAAAAAATTATTAACTTTGATACTAATAATGCACTGCACGTTAATTATTTTAACACATAAAATATTAAAATAAATAAATATGTAAACAATATTATTAAAAGAAGTGAGGATATACAAATAGATATGTTAATATTTGTTTATTAATAAATGAATATTTATAATTAATATAATAAATATATTTTTGTTGATGCAACCTAACAGAAATTTGTTGGTGCGTAAACTGGATCCGCCAGAGAGTTAGAACCTGAGGGTCGAAAACTACCTACGCGCCATGGGATTCTACCACATATCTAGGATTGGGATGATAAGAGGATTTCACCTGTTGTTAGCTGCTCTGGTTGAAAGGTGGAGGCTGGAGACTCACACTTTTGTGTTGCTGGTGGGTGAGGTTACAGTGACATTGGAAGATGTCGCACATATATTCGGCTTACCCATTGATGGAGAGCCTCTGAGTCTGCCGGTGAATTTGAAACATATTATGCATAGTCACTTCGTCAGTGATTGGCATTGTATCAAATTGTATTAGACCACCAAAAATTACAACCGGATTCCGGTACAGAATTCTGCTCACTCTCATTAACGTACCGTTATCCGTGCTTTGACAGAGACCGTTCTGAAGTTCCATAAACGTCATGGTGCATAGAACCACAAACGAAAATGGATTCTGGCACACAAATCTCACTCCCTCATGAGTATTACGTATTATCTCACCGTCGCGATATACTACCAAGTTTGCGGTACCCTCCATTACACCAGAAACACACTCAAAGAACACTCATACACTTTCTCAGAATGAAAATAGACCTGAGCACTACCTTATATAGAGAGTAGCATTCACTATGCCCCCCACGTTTTGATTGCCTCAGGCCAATCACATGTTGCCACGTGTCAGGACGCCCCTGCGTGTTGACTCAGCACGCCCCCACGTGATGCCACCGTGTACCAATCAAGCTCCGCCACATCATCATCATGCCTCCACGTGCTGCGTCAGCACGTCCCCACGTGCTGCCTCCGTGTACCACTCAAGCTCCGCCACGTCATCATCACAATCCCACGTGCTAGGTTAGCACGCCCCCACGTGATGTTTCCGTGTACCATTCAAGCTGCACCACGTCATCTCGCCCCCACTTGTAGCAGTTAACACGCCTCCTGCGTGTTGATCATGCACCCTAGACATTTATTATTGGATAAAATACAATATTCTCCTATTTCTGGCCAAATCACCACTTTTCTTCCTATATTGAAATTCTTGAGCCAAATTTTTAAATGTTTTTATTTAATGAATACAAAATAAATAATTAAAAACTAAAATTTTTTATATTTTTGATGAAAACTTCCTTAATTTATAAATTTTAACATATGCCTTAAGGATACAAGATACATAAACCCATAATAAAATTATCAATTTCCTTTCATTTCTTACAAAATATTTATTTTGATGACTATATTCAATAAGTCATGAGTTTAGGAAGAAATTAATATGTATCATAGGGGATAGGGGATATAATCCAAGAAAAAATAAGAAGAAATACGATTTTGAAAGAGGTTATGATAGCTATTCTATTTCTCCTGGAGGAAGCCAATATAAAGGAAGAAGATTAAATTTTAGAAAAAATGAGTTTTTATTAAGATTAAATTTTAATTTTTTTAATAAAATTTTAAAAGTTTCGTGTTTGTAAGAGTTTTCGGTAAATTTTTGGTCTTGATCCTCTTCTAATTTGATAAAATATTTAATATTTATTATAAAAACATTAAATATTATTAAAATTTTTTATTTCATAGTAAATATTAAATATTAACATATAATTTATTTTAAAAAACATAATTTCAAATATTATTATGGACAAAATACTGGCGTAAATCTATAAATTTAAACTTTAAAGCCTTAAGAAAATTATTTATATTAAACCAATCATCAGCCACGACTTAGCACAAATCTACTCGCGACTCACCTATTCTTTAGTGGTTTAAAATAAAACTAGGGGGCTTAATATTGTTATCTGCAGGCTGCAAACACTTTCAAAGCACTTTTATCATTCTAAACATGAAACAAAATTCAATAGTCGCGCATAATTGTCCTGTCCATCAATTACCCCTAATCAGATTTTCATACTAATTTACATAACATAACCACAGTTCGTATGCTATGTTCTGCTAAACACAGCCACTCAATTATGGGTGCCATCTTTATCATGCTCCATCTCTTCTGCATCTTCAAAACGCTGATCGTTGATATGAAGCTATAATCAATCAAACTTAATATAAATAAGGGATAATTTTGAAACAAATTTAAAATCTCATACTGAACATGGGTTTCTTATATAACAGATCGACAATTCGCCATAACCACTCCTCTTTCCTCCCCGACCCTTCTACCAGTTACTTCGGAGATAAGCAAATACAAAATCATCAATATGAAGCATTAAAGCCTCACAAGTCATGAGAATAGATAAGGATTCCGGTACAGAGAAACACATTACAAACCATCATTATGTTTATCCACATCAATACACAAAATAAAAAATATGCCCTCAACCAGTTAATAAATTGTCTTAGTGTAATCATTTTTGCTTCAAATTTTTAAAATAATAACAAAAATATATATTCCAATATTTAAATTTAGAAATTAGGTTACCATGAACTTGAAAGTGTCAATAGAATAAAATTCCATAAAATAGCATTCATCATTTAAATATCAGAAAATTGTACTTATCAAAATTTTTGCAACAAAGATTGGTCGTCTACCCCTCCAAAGCACAAGCCAGCCCCTTAAACAAGTAGAATAAAGACCAAATAAAATGAGTGGCTATCTTGTTCTTATAACAACTGCCAACAACTTTTTCGCATCCATATCTAGCTCAGTCTCTCAAGCCTACCAAAAAAACAAAGCAGAGGAGAAAAAAACAAAAAGATTTTACCAAAGTCCTTAATATTTAATAGATTATCATAAAATACAACGTATTTTACATTAATATTCAGGTCATGCCTAAGGTTCTCCTTTAATCAGAATTCAGAAAATGGTACTTGATCCAAATAGTATATAGTAACCTAATTTGTTCTAGATACTAAAAAAAGTAAGGAAATAAAACAAAACAAGGTTCATGATGTTTGCAATAGCAACAAGCATTTACACAATTTGAACACATCTGACGTCTTCCCTCCTGGTCTGGCTTCTCCCCATATCACATACCATTCAATAACCCACAGTGCTAAACTAAGAGTGTCTTCGAATAAAGCATTTGGAGGACGAAATGTATTTTGTAACACCCTAACTACCAAAGCTCACGCTTCTGGCTGCGCAACTCTGATAGCTCGGACATTATGACGACACTTATACTATTTAATACTAAAATATGAGCCTGTTTAAAACTTTAAACCGCGATACCGCTCCCAAAAAAAATACTTTTGCTATAGAACGTACATCCATACATACCATACAACTTCCAGAAACTCATAAAGAGTACATCCATATATATACATACATATATATAAATAATATTACACACATTAACCAATACAATTCCTATCCCTCTTACAGAATATATCAAGATAAGGGCAAGGGTACAATAAACCATAACTGAAACAATACAGAGCATCACAACAACAATTAAATAAGCTCTTCGTAACTTCTGCGCCCATATCCTGAAAGGGAAAAAATGTAGGAGGGTGAGAACATCATCCTCGAAAGGGTTCTCAGTAGAGGGTTTTTTGGGAATTACTGTAATAGGATACATGAAGATAAACCGTACCAGTGATTAATGACCGTCATATGCCTCTTTTCAAAAACAACGGTTTACAATAGAAGTAAAGACAAAAATCCTTTCTAAAAGAGGAACCGTTCGATTCTCAAAAACTCAAAAAGCCTTTCAAAAGGTTTATCTATACTGAACCAAAATAGCCTTTCATAGTTTTCCAAACGAGAAACATAAAACCAAAATCAACCATCGGTCCATCTCAATTCAACCACGGCCCTAGGCCCAAACAATCCAATCCAACAACCGATCACCACAAACCAACAGAGTCCCAGTTGCAAACACAGATAGGAAGTTCAAGCACAAACAAACAGTTACAACAAGTAGAACAAGTAGTAGGTAATCACAAGTAATCACATAGGCAAACCAAGTATGATATGCACACCCAAACAATGTCACATAGATGCATATGATGCATGCCTGTCCCTAGTGGCTGATGATATCATCTGTCGGTTACCAAGCCAACCCGACGTGTCCGGTAGCTAACCCGGGCACAGTCTCTCTGTTGCGCATTATTTTCATTAGAGGGTATCTGCGCCCTGTCGCCATTAGAGGGTATATGCGCCCTGTCGCCATTAGAGGGTATCTGCGCCCTGTCGCCATTAGAGGGTATCGGTGCCCTGTCACCCTTACAACCAGAGAGAAAACACAAGCATACTTGCATACAACATTCATCTCAGCCATCCGGCTTACATTCACAATTCATTCAATTGCATACATGCATTTGTACTCAACCATGGATCACCATCCATCTCAGCCATCCGGCTCACGGTTCAATCCAGAACCAGCCAATTTATCAACAAATATAGCCCTTTCGGCTTAAATTCATAATTCATAATCAGCCATACGGCCCACAACTCATTCGGCAATCAGCCATAAATCAATATCACACACAGCCATTCCGGCTCACGGTTCAATCCAGAACCAGCCAATATTCATAATCATACACAGCCATTCCGGCCCATAGCAAAACAGTAATTCCACCATTCGACATCATCAAATTCATAAAACCGGCATTTGAGCCATAACTCATTTTTCTCAAGCCATTTCACTTTGAAATCAAATTTCAACTCTTTTCAACCTTGGCTTTAAAGATCTCATTTCTCAAATCATCCTAGGCTCATAAGCCAAATTTACTCAAGTGAATTCTTTTTTTTTTTTTAAAACAAAGCCACTCTCGGCATTCTCTTTCCAAAACTTCCAAAACTATGACAAGTTAAGGATTTATTTCAAAGTATCCAAAATCACCCACCCAACAGTGGAATTTCATAACAAAAGTTTCTCGGCAGAGTCCCAAGTCTTTAGGGAAGGTCAACTTACATCAATTCCTTAAAATTCATTGAAACTCTTAAAATAATAGATTCTTGATTCAGGTAAATAAAACTGAATTTATTATGAAACCGAACCATACAAAATCACAAGTTCCAACCCGGTCCAAAAATCAACTCATTTGAAACGAAACCGGTTTGTTTGAATCAAGCCGCTTTCAGATTTCTTTTTGGACCCCATTTTCCTAACTCTTCCAAAATGCCTCAAACTTGATTACTAAATCAAAAGTATAGGTCCTTTAAAAATCACTAAAAGCTCCTTTTTATATTGAAATCAATATTAGAGCATCATTCTTTCCTTCAGTGATTCAAACGGTAAAAATAGTTCATTTCTAAATAAGCCAACGGTAAAAATAGTTCATTTCTAAATAAGCCAAACTCAACGCATAAAGTTCATTAAATAAATTAAGCTTGAAAACATAATATCCTCTTAATAAATCAAATAATACAATTTCTCAAATCCAACCCTTTTTAAATAACCTTTCAAACAAGACTAAGATTTTATAGAAATTTCGGCAGCACCTCCCCTAAAACTCGGACTTTTGCCACCCGATTCGGGTCCCAACTAAACCGTTCCTCATTCCTTTTCAACAACACAAAACCAGAAATTAATTCAAAAGCAAGCTAAATCCAACAATCGCCTCGGTGGCATATCTCAAGGAAACCATTTCAAAACCAACTCAATATCAACCGATTTAACTCATTTCCAAAGCTTTAAAGAAACGGTTTAGCAACAAATCATTTGTCACAACCAATCCAATTAAAGCAAACCAGACTAGATTCAAAAGAGCGTTCGATATTTCACATTATCAAGAAAATCAACTAAATCCAAATCAATTCTCAATGGATTAAACTCGACCTCAAATCTTTAAAGGAATCAACTCAATCATTCTGTTTCACAAAACTGCACAACAAACCAATCAACAAATGTTCATAATCAATCGAGACAAATCAAACCATACATAAGGCCGATACAATCACCAAATACACAATATCTCACATCAGTATCCATATATAATAATTCCAATACATAAAACATAGATTTTGGAAAGCGCCCCTACCTCAAAACGCAATATCATAATCCAAAAGCGTCACCGGAACTCTCAATCAACCTGAATTTACCGGCAGCTTACATCATAGCTTTGTTTACTCTCGCAGCAGCAAGGACAACCCTTACGCGCAACATGTGGCTCCGATAACTTAATCCTAGAAAACATTATTATTGCGAAAATCTTAAAACACATCACAGGATATGAACTGGCAAGGTCTCGAGGCAGAGGTACTTACGGCAACTAAGGAATACTAACTGAACCAAAGGACAGAAGCTTCAGCAGTGGTTCCGACAACCACAGAACCGCCCTTGGCAGCCATAATCGCCGTGACTCAGCCAGCTCCGTTAGTAGTTCCAGCAACCGATGAAACAGCTCCAGAACAAATGCAAGTTCCAACAGAAATTTCCAAATGCAGCCAGTAACTACCTCCGTTAAGGGCAGTGGCAATGCAACTCACTATAACCATTTTATTTAATACAACTAGGGTCAACAACAATGCTTCTAGGTAGAAACGGATTGATGGAACAAGATGAAATCAAAAACTGGGTAAAGCTTACCCAACAGTAGCGGTTCTCGGTTCAAGATGGAGTCAGGGCAAGGCTAGAGCAACATCAACTCCAACAGCGGCAGCTAGGAGGGCGGCGGCTGCATCTGTCGGCCAGGGAAGCTCCGGTGGCGACGAACCCCAGCAAAGGCAGACAGCAACTCCGGTGGTTCTCTCCGGTGATGACACTAGCCACCACGGGGACGGCGGCGGTGAGACTCCAACAGTGTCGGTGCGGCTTTCCCACTCCTCCCCGTCGCGTTCGTCTCTCCTTCCTTGGCTCAGCTCGCGAACAGAGCAGATCTATGGCGTGATGGTGGCACGGCGACGCGGCGCGGTGAGGGCAACGCGACTGCATGGCGTGAAACGCGACCCTCTTCACTTCCGATTTTGATCTCCCTCTTCTTCGACGTTGGTGGCGAACGGCGAGCAGCTTGGCGGCGACGGCGAGGCCCACCGCTGCTGGCTCGCCTCTCCCTCTTCTCTTCCCCTGGCACGCGACTCTGACTCCCTCTCCCTTTTCTGTTTTCTGTTTTCCTTCTCCATTGCAGCGTTGCTGCTGCTGGTTGTTGGGGGAGGGTTTTGGTGGCTATAGGGTTAGAGGAAATGGGTAACCGGGTTGGGGTTTTTAGGGTTAGGGGTAGTTTAGGTAAATTCACTTCAAATAAGGATAATATAGTAATTAGAAATAAATTCTAATCCAACAAAATTAATGTATAAAAATACTATTTGCTCATCAATTTTTACAAATTATTTTCAATAAAAGGTCCAAATCAAATAATTAGGAATAATATAATTAAATCCTTTATTTTCCAAAGCAGCAGTATTAATTCCTTAAAATATAAATTATTCAGTCCAAATCATATAAAATCTCTATTATTTCATAACTACCAACTTCATAATTTGAATATAGAAAATAATCCAATAATTATAAAATTGGATAATAATCATAACTCATCTCAAATTCAATAAATTAAAAATTGCCTTAATTATCTTTAATAAAACAAATTTCTGAAATTAAGGCTATAAATAACTATATGATTTGAGACTTGATCATAATAAGACTTTTCAAAGGTTTTGGGTCTTACATTCTACCCACCTTATAAAAATTGTTGCCCTCGAAAATTGATACAAAACGAAGGAATTTCATAACAGTTCATCATTAAACACATTTAAGAAAGAAGCAAAAATATATCTCAAATATAAACATATATACGATTTTCAAATACTTTGATGGTCGTATGCATAAAGATACAAAGGTAGGAGTGTGATTGCAAAGCAAACCTTACAAGGTAGGCTCAATGCACAAGGTCATATGATCTCAAGGCTTTACAAAAACTTGAGGTGTCAAATAGGGTGCAAATCAAGATAGGCGTTCACAAAGCAAAGTGGTAATTTGTGTGGTAAAAGGCTGCAAAGCATGTTGGTATTTACACAGCGGCATAATGTTTGCTGACAATCTTGTTCCCACTTCAGAACTTCACTTTCCAACTTCACCAAACATTTTACAACCTCATGGCCAAACATAAGCCTAACACCCGCAAACTCGTTTCCAAGGGGCAAAACATCCACAACGCCTAACGTTGCCCACCTACCGCTTCAACTTCCTTATACACATATCACGTCTTAAAGAACTAACGCATCGCGTTACTATGTCTACAAGTCGCACGTGATATCAAAACAATTCTCGAGTCTACTCAGAAGGATACAAGATTTAGAAAGGAGAGTCAAATGTCAAGGATAGCAATAATAGATTTGAGAGAATGTATCCAATCCCAGATGACCAAGGATACTCAAGCAATGAAGTTTGCTAGACACAATTCAATTGATAGCCTCAAAGATGACCCTTGAATCAAAGAAATCCAATAGGATCAATAAGAAGAAAACCAGCGCATCAGTTTGAAACAAACTCAAGCTAAGTCGAGGAAGCATGATGTTTACAGAAGAAAATATTTCAAACCCAAGATAAAGCTCACAGAACTCAAGAGCATGATTAAAAATACTTCCGAATACATTGTTCATAAAAGAATTGAAAACTTGCGGAAAAATCACTTCGCAATTTAGAAGAAAGGTTAAGTAACAAACATTCTCCAAGAGAATAACAAAAGCAATAACGTGGCTTTGCTGTAATACAATTTTATGTTGAAACAGATCATGCAGAATTTTTTAAAAAAACAAGGTGCACACAAGTTTGGCTAAAGGCTAAAATATCTCCTCAAATATTTTAGAAAGATAATTAGGTGCACAACTTAACCAAAGGCAATCAAAAACTCGGAAGAGAAATCAAATGCTTGTTCAAAAATTCCCAGAGTCCATACTCCAACAAGTGTGTATAACATTCATAGCAAGGACGAAAGAGAAAATTAAACTCTTTTTAGAAAAGAATTTCCGAGATAAAATTTGCTTACAATTTGGTAAAGGCAATAAGCGGTGCATTACAAATGGGCAGGCTTCCATTAAACAACGAAGCCATTCGAAACTTCATTTAAAATAGCGCATGCCAAATTTAAATCAACTTTGTCAAAATCGAACAATGGTTTCAATCTCAATCAAGCAATAGAAAATAAATTCCATTTAGAACTTCTTCAAAGAGAATTCAAAACTTCTTTAAAAGTTCAAAACAAGACTCCAAAGTGTTCTTGAAATCACCATCTCCGAAGGATATTCAAGGAGATTAGAATGTACTTAAAAGGAGTTAAGTCATACAAGAAAGGGTCTTAAGTCAAAGTAGTTCAAACAAGATCCACTAAGCATGAGACATCAAACAAGCTTTCAATTGATTCAAAAGAATATAAAGTCATAGGAAAAGACAACCCAATCATTAGTAATTTCTCAAGGATAAATCTTTGACTAAAAAAAAAACTCTTGTAAAGATAATGAGAGAATTTAGTCCGTTCCTAAGAAGAAAGCTATGAGTCCAACATTTTCAAAAGAAGCAGCAATGGCATAAACAATGCGGTATGCTAAATCAAACTCAAACCAAAAATAAATCAAGTGTACTTCATCAAACGAAACTCAACTGAGACAAAAGTGGTAAATCCTTTCTTTTCAGAATTTTGAAAAATACCCAAATACATAATCAAATGAAGATGTGCATTGGAACTATAGTAAAATTACTAGAAAGTCAAATTGTAATTTAGAGTAAATGCAGTTCCATCAACCAGTAAAAGCACAGGCGGTGTATTAGAAATAAATAGTTGTCAAACTGTATAAGAAATCTCAAAGTTTTATACATAGATAAATATATATCTAATCAACAGCAATTTTTATAAAATATCAATTGGCTGTGCTCAGTGTCAAATAAGAGAAAAACTGAATCAATAATTTCTCTAATAATGGACTCAGAATCTCAGAGTTAAAATGCACAGCGCATTAGGACAAGTTCAAAGCCATATCAAAGAATACATGAATCAAGAAGAATTCAAACAGAGGAAGATAGATGCAACAAGGATTTTAAACAAGCATATGCACTTAAAATCAAATAAGAATACATATGAATAGGGAAACAGAGTGGAAACATCAAATTACTTTTCAAGAGGAGTAGCAAACAAGAACTTCAAGTTAGGATATGAAAGAACAGGTCGACTCGAACAAAATCCAAGATATACAACTGAATAGCCTCGAGAAATAGTTTCTAACGTTTCCAAAACCCGCGATTCGCTTTGCTCAAAACTCGTATATCATCTATGACAACCCATTAGTGCTCTCATATACATAATTCACTAGTATCAAGCCGGCCAAACTTAATACCAAGAATTATGCGATGCAAGACTAACAGTGTTAATCGATAGATCGTCATGTGCATAAAGCTCTAATTCTCGTCATCAGCAGTGTTAATCGATAGATCGTCATGTGCATAAAGCTCTAATTCTCGTCATCAGACAAGACTTAATACATGACAAAAGCTCAGAGTATGCAATTGAAGCATAGTCGGTCCATTCCTCAAGCTCTACAGGAAAGACCGCTCTGATACCATAATGTAACACCCTAACTACCAAAGCTCACGCTTCCGACTGCGCAACTCTGATAGCTCGGACATTACGATGACACTTATACTATTTAATACTAAAATATGAGCCTGTTTAAAACTTTAAACCGCGATACCGCTCCCAAAAAAGATACTTTTGCTATACAACGTACATCCATACATACCATACAACTTCCAGAAACTCATAAAGAGTACATCCATATATATACATACATATATATAAATAATATTACACACATTAACCAATACAATTCCTATCCCTCTTACAGAATATATCAAGATAAGGGCGAGGGTACAATAAACCATAACTGAAACAATACAGAGCATCACAACAACAATTAAATAAGCTCTTCGTAACTTCTGCGCCCATATCCTGAAAGGGAAAAAATGTAGGGGGGTGAGAACATCATCCTCGAAAGGGTTCTCAGTAGAGGGTTTTTTGGGAATTACTGTAATAGGATACATGAAGATAAACCGTACCAGTGATTAATAACCGTCATATGCCTCTTTTCAAAAACAACGGTTTACAATAGAAGTAAAGACAAAAATCCTTCTAAAAGAGGAACCGTTCGATTCTCAAAAACTCAAAAAGCCTTTCAAAAGGTTTATCTATACTGAACCAAAATAGCCTTTTATAGTTTTCCAAACGAGAAACATAAAACCGAAATCAACCATCGGTCCATCTCAATTCAACCACGGCCCTAGGCCCAAACAATCCAATCCAACAACCGATCACCACAAACCAACAGAGTCCTAGTTGCAAACACAGATAGGAAGTTCAAGCACAAACAAACAGTTACAACAAGTAGAACAAGTAGTAGGTAATCACAAGTAATCACATAGGCAAACCAAGTATGATATGCACACCCAAACAATGTCACATAGATGCATATGATGCATGCCTGTCCCTAGTGGCTGATGATATCATCTGTCGGTTACCAAGCCAACCCGATGTGTCTGGTAGCTAACCCGGGCACAGTCTCTCTGTTGCGCATTATTTTCATTAGAGGGTATCTGCGCCCTGTCGCCATTAGAGGGTATATGCGCCCTGTCGCCATTAGAGGGTATCTGCGCCCTGTCGCCATTATAGGGTATCGGTGCCCTATCACCCTTACAACCAGAGAGAAAACACAAGCATACTTGCATACAACATTCATCTCAGCCATCCGGCTTACATTCACAATTCATTCAATTGCATACATGCATTTGTACTCAACCATGGATCACCATCCATCTCAGCCATCCAGCTCACGGTTCAATCCAGAACCAGCCAATTTATCAATAAATATAGCCCTTCGGCTTAAATTCATAATTCATAATCAGCCATACGGCCCACAACTCATTCGGCAATCAGCCATAAATCAATATCACACACAGCCATTCCGGCTCACGGTTCAATCCAGAACCAGCCAATATTCATAATCATACACAGCCATTCCGGCCCATAACAAAACAGTAATTCCACCATTCAACATCATCAAATTCATAAAACCGGCATTTGAGCCATAACTCATTTTTCTCAAGCCATTTCACTTTGAAATCAAATTTCAACTCTTTTCAACCTTGGCTTTAAAGATCTCATTTCTCAAATCATCCTAGGCTCATAAGCCAAATTTACTCAAGTGAGTTCTTTTTTTTTTAAAACAAAGCCACTCTCGGCATTCTCTTTCCAAAACTTCCAAAACTATGACAAGTTAAGGATTTATTTCAAAGTATCCAAAATCACCCACCCAACAGTGGAATTTCATAACAAAAGTTTCTCGGCAGAGTCCCAAGTCTTTAGGGAAGGTCAACTTACATCAATTCCTTAAAATTCATTGAAACTCTTAAAATAATAGATTCTTGATTCAAGTAAATAAAACTGAATTTATTATGAAACCAAACCATACAAAATCACAAGTTCCAACCCGGTCCAAAAATCAACTCATTTGAAACGGAACCGGTTCATTTGAATCAAGCTGCTTTCAGATTTCTTTTTGAACCCATTTTCCTAACTCTTCCAAAATGCCTCAAACCTGATTACTCAATCAAAAGTATAGGTCCTTTAAAAATCACTAAAAGCTCCTTTTTATATTGAAATCAATATTAGAGCATCATTCTTTCCTTCAGTGATTCAAGCGGTAAAAATAGTTCATTTCTAAATAAGCCAAACTCAACGCATAAAGTTCATTAAATAAATTAAGCTTGAAAACATAATATCCTCTTAATAAATCAAATAATACAATTTCTCAAATCCAACCCTTTTTAAATAACCTTTCAAACAAGACTAAGATTTTATAGAAATTTCGGCAGCACCTCCCCTAAAACTCGGACTTTTGCCACCCGATTCGGGTCCCAACTAAACCGTTCCTCATTCCTTTTCAACAACACAAAACCAGAAATCAATTCAAAAGCAAGCTAAATCCAACAATCGCCTCAGTGGCATATCTCAAGGAAACCATTTCAAAACCAACTCAATATCAACCGATTTAACTCATTTCCAAAGCTTTAAAGAAACGGTTTAGCAACAAATCATTTGTCACAACCAAGCCAATTAAAGCAAACCTGACTAGATTCAAAAGAGCGTTCGATATTTCACATTATCAAGAAAATCAACTAAATCCAAATCAATTCTCAATGGGTTAAACTCGACCTCAAATCTTTAAAGGAATCAACTCAATCATTCCTTTTCACAAAACCGCACAACAACCCAATCAACAAACGTTCATAATCAATCGAGACAAATTAAACCATACATAAGGCCGATACAATCACCAAATACACAATATCTCACATCGGTATCCATATATAATAATTCCAATACATAAAACATAGATTTTGGAAAGCGCCCCTACCTCAAAACGCAATATCATAATCCAAAAGCGTCACCGGAACTCTCAATCAACCTGAATTTACCGGCAGCTTACATCATAGCTTTGTTTACTCTCGCAGCAGCAAGGACAACCCTTGCGCGCAACATGTGGCTCCGATAACTTAATCCTAGAAAACATTATTATTGCAAAAATCTTAAAACACATCACGGGATTTGAACTGGCAAGGTCTCGAGGTAGAGGTACTTACGGCAACTAAGGAATACTAACTGAACCAAAGCACAGAAGCTTCAGCAGTGGTTCCGACAACCACTGAACCGCCCTTGGCAGCCAGAATTACCGTGACTCAGCCAGCTCCGTTAGTAGTTCCAGCAACCGATGAAACAGCTCCAGAACAAACGCAAGTTGCAACAGAAATTTCCAAATGCAGCCAGTAACTACCTCCGTTAAGGGCAGTGGCAATGCAACTCACTATAACCATTTTATTTAATACAACTAGTGTCAACAACAATGCTTCTAGGTAGAAACGGATTGATGGAACAAGAGGAAATCAAAAACTGGGTAAAGCTTACCCAACAGTAGCGGTTCTCAGTTCAAGATGGAGTTAGGGCAAGGCTAGAGCAACATCAACTCCAACAGCGGCAGCTAGGAGGGCGGCGGCTGCATCTGTCGGCCAGGGAAGCTCCGGTGGCGACGAACCCCAGCAGAGGCAGACAGCAACTCCGGTGGTTCTCTCTGGTGATGACACCAGCCACCACGGGGACGGCGGCAGTGAGACTCCACAATGTCGGTGCGGCTTTCCCACTCCTCCCCGTCGCGGTCGTCTCTCCTTCCTTGGCTCAGCTCGCGAACAGAGCAGATCCATGGCGTGTTGGTGGCACGGCGACGCGGCGCGGTGAGGGCGACGCGAATGCACTGCGTGGAACGCGACCCTCTTCACTTCCGATTCTGATCTCCCTCTTCTTCGACGTTGGTGGCGAACGGCGAGCAGCTCGGCGGCGACGGCGAGGCCCACCGCTGCTGGCTCGCCTCTCCCTCTTCTCTTCCCCTGGCGCGCGACTCTGACTCCCTCTCCCTTTTCTGTTTTCTATTTTCCTTCTCCATTGCAGCGTTGCTGCTGCTGGTTGTTGGGGGAGGGTTTTGGTGGCTGTAGGGTTAGAGGAAATGGGTAACCGGGTTGGGGTTTTTAGGGTTAGGGGTAGTTTAGGTAAATTCACTTCAAATAAGTATAATATAGTAATTAGAAATAAATTCTAATCCAACAAAATTAATGTATAAAAATACTATTTGCTCATCAATTTTTACAAATTATTTTCAATAAAAGGTCCAAATCAAATAATTAGGAATAATATAATTAAATCCTTTATTTTCGAAAGCAGCAGTATTAATACCTTAAAATATAAATTATTCAGTCCAAATCATATAAAATCTCTATTATTTCATAACTACCAACTTCATAATTTGAATATAGAAAATAATCCAATAATTATAAAATTGGATAATAATCATAACTCGTCTCAAATTCAATAAATCAAAAATTGCATTAATTATCTTTAATAAAACAAATTTCTGAAATTAAGGCTATAAATAACTATATGATTTGAGACTTGATCATAATAAGACTTTTCAAAGGTTTTGGGTCTTACATATTTTCTAAGAGGGAAAGCACAATTAACAAATAACCTAAAGTATCCATGACTGAATTCACACAAACTTTGAAGGTTAGACATAAAATAGTGATAGACAACTTTGAAGTATCCATAACTAAATTTGGATAAACTTAATCACAAGAGAAGTTGCAGGATTATACGTCAAAATATGAGACTGCACAAACAAAAGTGGATAGGGAACTACGAGGAAGAGCAACCAACCTCAAGTACTGTACGAGCTAGATCATGATGTCCATTTGACTGATCAAGAGAGTTCGCTGGATTATGAGAGATATAACCTTCTTCCTCTGGGGAAAATGAAGATCTTTAGAAACGTAACAACTAGAATAATCTACGGGATCAAACCTTTCCAAATTTTAACAAACAAGGTAAAAAAGCCTCGCATATATCTTCCTCTTCCCCTTCCATCTGATCAGCACTGAAAATCCTATCATGCTCTTCTCCTTCCTCTAAAAGAACAATATCAGCACAAACAACTTAGAAAGGAGTAAAAAGTAAAAATAGAGTATTAATAACAGTATGGGAGGTTAGCGCTAACCATCATTTGGTTCTGGATTAAGCTCTGCACACTCACAGAATACTTGAAACAAAGTATCCATTGTAAAAAATACATATAAGCAAACCCCGGAGTAACAAACTAATAATCTATCAACAAGAAAAGTACCAAAGTGTAAATTGACAACATACATTGAGTAGGATAAGAGGGAACAAGCCTCATCTTTGTGATCCTGGATAAATCCTGTATGTCACTGGATTCAGAGTCGGAGTTTTCGGAACCATCCCCTTCAGCATTATTGTCAATCTTCAGGAAGTGCCCTACTAGTCAGAGATTTGAAAATAACAAAACGACTAAACTGTAACACATTAATTAAGAAATGATAGGTGATACCTGGGTGTATAAACAAGGATGGGGGTAGGCATCTGGGTCTCTTGAGATGGCATGGAAGGAAATAGACAAGAAATCAACAGCATATCTGATAAACCACTATTTTATGGTTTATCTTATGCTCAATTGAGTAGTTTTTATAAACTCTTTACCCACTTATTCATACTATTTGCATGAGTTTACGTTTTCCTTCCGAATTTTGTGCTATGATTGAAAACATGCTTCTTTGGTCTTATATTTGTTAATATTAATCCTCTTTTATTACCATTAGATGCTGTGATATGTGTGTTAAGTGATTTTAGGGATTACAGGGCATGAATGGCTCAGAGGATGGAAAGGAAGCATACAAAAGTGGAATGAATACAAGAAGTTGAAGAAATTGCTAAGCTGTCCAGCCTGACCTCTTTTCACTCAAACGACCATAACTTGAGCTACAGAGGTCCAAATGAGATGGTTCCAGTTGTGTTGAAAAGCTAACGTTTGGAGCTTCGCAACGATATATAATTTATTATAGCTGCTCCAATGCCAGGTGACACAAACGCGTGGATCACGCGGCCGCGTGACCTGGCAGGAACACAACCCACGCTAACGCGTGGACGACGCCTCCGCGTCACTCTTCCGCGACCTGTATGGACCAGAAAGTGCTGGGAGTGATTTTTGGGCTGTTTTTGACCCAATTTTCAGCCCAGAACACACAGATTAGAGGCTATAAAGTGAGGGAATGCATCAATTCATAATCAGGCTTTCATAATTCGCATTCCATGATTTAGATTTAGTTTTGAGAGAGGTTCTCTCCTCTCTCTATTTAGGATTAGGATTTAGTTTTAGGATTTTATTTGCTTCAAGGATTATCTTTTTACCAGGTTTAATATTCTTTTGCTTGACAGTTATCTCTTATTTTCAGATACCATTAATGCTTGCTTGTATTAGTTATGTTGCCTATTTGGCTTATGCTACATTCATGTTATGATTTTCTTATTTAATGTTACTTGAGATATTTCAGTTCAATATTGCTCTTTTTATTCATGTTATTGATCATTCCCAATCTGAAGATATTCTTATTCCGGTAGATTTAATTTCCTTCCCTTTTGGTCTTGGTTAAGAAATCAGTAACTCAAGAGTTATCTTAGCTCAACATAATTGATAACTGTTATCTTGCTAATTGAACTAAACTTCAATAATCCCAACCTTTTCTTAGGAAATAAATAGGATTCGAAGGTCTAACTAATTAGTCCCTTGACTTTCCTTTGCTTTAGCAAAGGTTAACTAAGTGGAATTAAGATTCAACTTTCATTATTATTGATAAGAATAACTAAGTCTGGACTTCCAATTTCTCATACCTTGCCAAAAGTTTGCTTTACAGTATTTATTTATTTTAATTGTCATTTAAATTACTTGTCATACTTCTTAATTCCAAAACCCCCAACTTTATCTTTTTCATAGCCAATAATAAGAACATACCTCCCTGCAATTCCTTGAGAAGACGACACGAGGTTTGAATACTCGGTTATCAATTTCAAAGGGGTTTGTTACTTGTGACAACCAAAACGTTTGTATAAAAGGACTCTTGTTGGTTTAGAAGCTATACTTGCAACAGGAATTTATTCTGAATTCTAGACCATGCAAAAGTTCTCTCATCAAAATGGCGCCGTTGCCGGGGAATTGCAAACATGTGCCTTATTATTGGTTATTGTAAATATTTAAAAAAATATTTTTTTTCTTTTACTTGTTTATTTGTTTCTCCTTTTTCCCCCTTATTTCTGATATCTACTATGAATTCTCACCCCTCTCGCTTTGAGTTTGGTTCTAACTTTGTTGAAGGAAATAGAAACCACAGCAGGAATATGCATCACGGTCAGACCAATCAAGGATGGATGGAGCCAAGAGGATCTAATCAACCCTTTAGGCAACAACACCCTCCAAGATATCATGTACAACGACCATTCTACAATGCATACCCAGCTGAAAGATATGGTGGACAACCTTGTAGCTACCAACAAGCCCCACCCTGTGCCGAGAGACCATCCTCTCGACATAATTTCGAACCACCACACTCACAATCTTCTTTTCACCATTCACTACCACATGATCCTTATCCACCCCAACGCCAATCCAATTACTCCCAAGAACCACCACTCCCCTATACACCATGTCCATATCCATCAAGCCCAGAATCACAGGTTCGCCTCGAAGAATCAGTAAAACAATTTAATGCAACCCTTTATCAACTGGAGTAAGCAATAAAACAATTATCTTCCAGACGTTCAGCCCCTCAACAGACTCCCATGGCTTTATGTGGAGAATTTAATGAAGAACGCAGCACGAAGAAGACACTAGAGACTCCATTGGACAGCATAGAGCATAACTTCGTACTGGAACAAGTAGAGGATGCTATCATTATAGAAGAGGAAGAGTTGGTTGAAGATTTAGGAGATGCTGAACCTCCATGGGAACACAGAATCATGGAAGACTCTATCGAGGATGCTACAATTGACGCTGAGGAGGATTTTGCACCGCCTCCAATGCAAATATCTTATGAAGAACTGAACGGAATACCCCAAGACGCAGGTTTTCTTGATGATGATGATCACAAGTCCTGTTCTCTTAGTGACGAACTTGCATCCGCAAGTGATTTCTTTGAGACAGAAGAATCTTCTCCGAGTGAATATGAAGATGATGCTGAGGTAGATTTTTCTCAACCTCCAATATATGACTTGAGCGATAATGAGGGAGAAATTGAAGACTCTGATCAAGATATGGTTGAAGTGGAAGAAATTTGTAATGCAGTGGAGAAATTCGCAGAAGAGCACAAAGGAGTAAAACTTACAGAACCACTTGATATGGTTTACTTGAAACAGATGGCCAGCTTAGAGCTCTCTGCGGCTTTAAGAGTAAAAAGGAAATGGCTCGCACTCAGAGCTGGTGTACAAGGTTCAATAAGGTTCCACTCTTCAACGCGAAGTGCACGGATTGGTATCATGCTCAATTGAATGGATCACGGAGAACGTTTGGTCACCATGGTGAGAATCTACTTTTTAAACCGCCCAGATGGAATCATGTAGATCAAGACAGAGGCGGATTTAAAAGCAAAGCTTGGGATCATGGATCCTATCCTGACATTTGTCATCCCAGGAGCCTGAAAATTTGTTTGAAGCTGCTCAGAAGCTTTACATGCCTAGTTTGGGACCCCGGAGGCTATTGGCATTCCAAGCATTGGTGGAGATTTTTGGGCTGTTTTTGACCTAGTTTTCAGCCCAGAACACACAGATTAGAGGTTATAAAGTGAGAGAATGCATCCATTCATAATCAGGCTTTCATAATTCACTTTCCATGATTTAGATTTAGTTTTGAGAGAGGTTCTCTCCTCTCTCTCTTTAGGATTATGATTTAGTTTTAGGATTTTATTTGCTTCAAGGATTATCTTTTTACCAGGTTCAATATTCTTTTGCTTGACAGTTATCTCTTATTTTCAGATACCATTAATGCTTGCTTGTATTAGTTATGTTGCCTATTTGGCTTATGCTACATTCATGTTATGATTTTCTTATTTAATGTTACTTGAGATATTTCAGTTCAATATTGCTCTTTTTATTCATGTTATTGATCATTCCCAATCTGAAGATATTCTTATTCTGGTAGATTTAATTTCCTTCCCTTTTGGTCTTGGTTAAGAAATCAGTAACTCAAGAGTTATCTTAGCTCAACATAATTGATAACTGTTATCTTGCTAATTGAACTGAACTTCAATAATCCCATCCTTTTCTTAGGAAATAAATAGGATTCGAAGGTCTAACTAATTAGTCCTTTGACTTTCCTTTGCTTTAGCAAAGGTTAACTAAGTGGAATTAAGATTCAACTTTCATTATTATTGATAAGAATAACTAAGTCTGGACTTCCAATTTCTCATACCTTGCCAAAAGTTTACTTTACAGTTTTTATTTATTTTAATTGTCATTTAAATTACTTGTCATACTTCTTCCTTAATTCCAAAACCCCCAATTTTACCTTTTTCATAGCCAATAATAAGAACATACCTCCATGCAATTCCTTGAGAAGACGACCCGAGGTTTGAATACTCGGTTATCAATTTCAAAGGGTTTGTTACTTGTGACAACCAAAACGTTTGCACGAAGGGATTTCTGTTGGTTTAGAATCTATATCTACAACGCGACTATTTTTGTAAAATTCTTTACTAGAAAAAATCCTAACGTCAATATCCCTTGGTGTTGTCTACATCGCTGAGCCATATCACTTGCCCGCAACAAACAAAGTCACCAGATTGTGATGTTTAGGAAAATTGAGTATGTAACTGTAAAAGGAAGGAAAGAGCTATGGAAAATAACAAGTGATTTAGTTACTTGGTAGTAATATAGAGTGTGCCGGAGGAGATGGGAGGGAGGTTGGCAAGAACAAGGTTCACACCACGCTGCATGTGCATGAGTTCCTCCCCATTCTCAGTGTCCAGGACAGGTTGTCCATTATTGTTTCTCTCAGTGAAGTTTCTCAACCCTAAACCCATTTTATCACCGATTCTACGAATATCTACTAATTCTTACAATGAACTTCAGCTTAGCTATTACGGTTGCACACAGTTATGTCAGCTCAAGCTCACCTTTGGTTAACAAAATCAGACTACAATTTCAGGAATCACACACACAAAAACACAGAAATATAAATTTATACAAAAGAAGTAAATTTATAATTAAAAAAAGGGCATACTTAAAGTGAGAACAGGAGAGGTAGCGAAGCAGAGTGGGAGGCAAGGGGAGAGCAGCGGAGAACAGAGAGGAGCAGCAGAAAAGAAGAGAGGAGGTGACGGCTGGCGAGCACCATGTGAAGGCGATGGCAACGGCAGAGCTCAGCGGGCTGGAGTTGAATCAAACCTTCAAGCTAAGGGGTCCGGAAGAATGGTGACGGCTGGCGCTGGAGAAGAGCAGAATGGCGGGCAGGTGTCGCTGGAGGAGGATAGAGGAGATGTGGAGAACTGGAGATTCACATAACAGGAATCCTCGGGATTTAGGGTTTTAGTTTTTTTTACTTTTAATCTAAACCCTAAAATGATGTTTTATTGTTTTTTGCATTTTGGCAAAACCGATCAGGTTTTGATTTGGTTCAACCGACTGGTTCTTAGCCAGTTGAATGATTGAATTCTAGTTTTAGAATTAGATGATTTTCCTTCCAAACTGAATTGTGGTCAATTATGAGTTTTACTTTAGTAGTTTTGTTATACATTTAAATTTTTTTGGTAACCAAGTCTAATTAAATTAGTCCAAACTCATTAAAAATCAGTTTTGTTAGTAAAAGCATGAATATCAAGGTTTTGAAAACCGGACCGATCATCAAATCACTCTAGTCACTAGTTTATTGATTTATTGGTTCAATCAGTCTAATCGTGGTTCAACCAAAAAAACCGTTTTAAAATAAAATAATAAATAAATTATAGAATAACTCTCATCAACACAATAAAAAATAATCAATAAATCATCAACACAATGAAAATTATAGAACATGTTTATTGCTATATTATAGTCTATAGAATTATAAAACATGATTGTTTAATAGTTAATACATTGATAGTATTAAATGTTTTCCAAGCATCCAATCAAATGTGTTTTTAGATAATGGTAAAAGATACCTAAAAGATGCACCATCAAATTTTTAACATAGTTTTCAATGTTAACACAAATAACAAAAATTAACAAAATTTTCAACCAAATTTTAACAAGCTCAGCACAATAATTAACAACAAAATCAAGAAACTTTAACAAAATTTAACAACAGAAAAAAAGTAAGAACCAGCAAGAACAAACCAGTAATCAATTTATTAGTATCAATTTATCATCAATTAATAAGCCAGTAACAGGATTAATCAGTCAAGAACAGGCCAGAACAAGCTACAGTAGTGAGCAAAGCCAATCAACCAAGAACAAACACTAACCACGGACAGAGCATCCAATTAACTGAAGCACAGAGTAAAAAAAATAGCAACATATTACTTAATCAATAATCATCAATCAATGAAAGCACAAAACACCAGCAGTGAGAACACTAGCAGTGAGCATTAAAAAATGACTATCACTGACCATCGAAGAACAAGCACGAAGAGGGTTTGATTTCTGAACAGACAATAAAAGAAACACGAAGAACAAGCAAGCACTAGATTGGAATGGAGCGAAGTAGTGAACACCGATAGCACGAAGACGGAAGTTCTTGAGTGCAACAGAGGCGGCAACAGCAATCTCTCACTCCGACAGACGGCAACAAGATTGGAATGGAGAAGGATTTTTTTCTTCATTGAGCTTCTGCTCTCTGAACTCGAAGGAAGGAGATTGGAATGGGAAAGGGTTTTTCTTCAAAAAAATCACAAAACATTCGATAATCAATCAATGTGATTTGATTTCCGAACAGAGCATTAAAAAGAATGAAGATCAGGTGATAGTGAGCACTGACCTTTGGTTTGAGACGGCGAGCACGATGGCGAGCAGAGTCAGCAGACGAAAACGACGGCTAGCATGACGATGAGAAGACGAAGACGACAGACACTCGAGGAAGAAACAGCGTGCCTGTGACTGGTGAGTCTGAGAGCGAACAGGGGTCGGTGCGACGGACGTCGTGGCGGCAATAGAGGCATAAGACGGCAGTGGAGGCTAGGGTTGCGGGCAATAGTTCGTTGTTGTTGCTCTCTGAAAGTGAAATCTGATTTCTGAAGGAAGGGGTTGGGGTTTGGGGCACAAGGCTGGGGGTTGGAATCTCTCTCAGTTTTTTAACGAAACGGCGTCATGTTACCGAAACCGAACGGTTTCGGTTCCGGTTCGACTGGCCGGTTCCTGGCCGGTTCAACTGCTCACATCCGGTTTTTAGTTGATCGGTTTTAGATAATAAACCAAACCGTTAAAACTGTCAGTTCACGGTTGGATTAGTTCGACCAGCCAGTCCAATCCGGTTTTCACTTTTCAGAACCATGGTGAATATACGTTCCAACTATTCTCACTAACGCATGAACATTCGTATCCTACGTTCCTTCTTCGTCTCCTCCTTCTTCTTTGCCAATTTCTTCGTCATCGTCGTTTTGTTATTGCTGCACTTTTCTTTTTCTTTTTTCTTTCTTTTTCTAGTAATTTTGCAGTATTATGTATTTCTTCTTTTTTTGTTTTTATTTTTGTTAAGAGAGTAAAACAAAAAAAAAATATGAGAAGATATAACAAGAACGAGAAGATAAACAAAAAAAAAGAAGAAAAAGATGATAATAACGAAGAAGGAGAAGGAGGAGGAGGAGGAGTTTTGAGATATGCAAAATTTATCAGGAAATAACACCAAATTTTTTTAACTGTTACACAGAAATTTTTCAATTTTGAGACCGAAATTTTTTAACCATGACACAAATTCTTGTTAATAGGGTAAAACAAGAATTATGAGCAACATATTGATGACTTTTTTGGATTTAAAACTTACATGCATGTGTTTTTGTGATTGATTGAGTGTTGTTTGTGTGCTTATTTTGAACTAAGTTTGTTTGTGTATCGTTATTATTAAGTAATTTCGGTACATTTTGGATTTAAATAAGATACATTTGATCTGTACTTATTTTAAACTGTGTTTGTTTGTGTGTCATCAACATTAAGTAATTTCGATGCATTATGAATTTAAATAAGGTGCACTTGGTCTCATTTACTTGGATTTGGTATAATTAGTTCATGTAATATAATTGTAATACTTCTGGTGTTATTTAAGTCATATTGATGACTTTTTTGGATTTAAGATTTACATGCATATATTTTTGTGGATGATTGAATCTAATTTGTATGTTTGTTTTTGAACTAAGTTTGCTTGTATATTGTCATCATTAAGTAACTTTAGTGCATTATGAATTTAAATAAGGTGCACTCGGTCTATTTTATTTTGAATTGAGTTTATTTGTGTGTCATCATTATTAAGTAATTTTAGTGCATTCTAAATTTGAACTATTATACATATAAGAAAAAGACGACAATAACAATAACGATAACGATGACAATAACAATGATGACAATAATGATAACGATGATGAAAATAATAATGATGATGATGATGAAGGAGGAGAAAAAGGAAGGAGGAGATCGAAAAAATTCAAATGAAAAAAAAAAGGAGAAGATGGAAGTGGTGATGTGGTCATAATGATGACGATGATAATGAAAGAGAAATATGAGAAAAAAGGAGGAGTAAGATAAAAGCAGCACGCGTGGGAGGAGTTGGAAGAAGAAGAGTGCGCGTAATGTAGAAAATAGATGTAACAATTTAATTGAACTTGGTTAAATATTTTACTTGGTTAGTTGTAGAGCTCAATTTTTACTTTTAATTCTATTTTTTTCTATTTCATTCACAATTGTAATGATAAGTGTCTTTTTTTTAGTTATGTATAATTGCAATAAAAATATAATGTCTTTGTAAATTTATAAATATAATTTTAAATTTTTTTAAGAACTGAAATGATGCAAATTTTATTTAAGTTATGGATAATAGACTTCATATATAATGTGAATTATGTTTTTTAAATTTTTTTTATTTGGAATAAAAACTATTATATACTTTTTTACATATTTATTACATTTCTCATAACAAAGAATATGAGTAATATTTTTAAAAATAAACTTTCCAAATATAAAATAGTTGTTTTTAAAAATTATTTTTTTTAAAATCAATTAAAATTGATCCAAAATTAATAGAAATATAATATAGTTCGTGAAATAATAAAATTGTTAGTTGAAGAATTTGATAGTCAAAAAATCTATAAATCAAAATGTTGTTGGTCAAATTATAAAGTATGTCAATTTAAAAAGGTGTTGATAGAGGAATTTTTGTCTGCTGTAGCTTGTCGAAGAGTAAAGTTGACAAACAACATGTTAAGATTGATGGCGCAATGCACAAGGACGGTTATTTAGTTTTGCCTTTAGTAGGAATAGTTATTTTTCATATACTTCAAAATTGATATTTGGCAGCACAAGACTGGTTGGATTGGCTTATAAATTAACGAGACTTAGTAGAAACAAGAAGTTGGAATTTGTTTTCAAAAAATACTCTCGCACACTTATATCCCAACAAATTTTTTAGTCTGCCACGAGTTTATTTTCAATATAATTTCTTCCATGTCTTTATATTTCTTTTCAAATTACTGTAATTTTTCTTCCTGCAGTTTATTTATCTTTCTTTTGCAAAGTTATTTCCTTTCTTCTTTAAATTTCGAATTGTTATTTTAATTTCAAAGTCTTTCGACTTCGTTGAAAGCAATTGTTTACTTTTCTATATTTTCAACATTTATCTTTGTGTTATTTCAAGCGTTTTAATTTCATTTTATATTTCGTTCTTTTTTTTGTTCAAAGCAAAGTCTTTGGTGGATATAAAAAAATTGATACTCACAAAAAAGGAGTAGGTTTTATACTCACAAAAACTTAAGGAGCTTTCCATCTTGAACTTCTTGTTCCAATGCATCCTTTAAATTGATGCAATCTTCAGTTCGATGACCATAGGACTTATGATAGTCACAATATTGTGACTTATTCAAAGAGGCCCTTGATCGAATTTGTCATGCTTTAGGGAGGATACCCCTGTGAGACACCTGCTGATATACTTTCGTTAGTGAGGCCACTAACAGTGTATATGTTAAAAACTTTTCAATTCACAGGGTTGACAGCTTTGAGGTTGCAGCTTGTCCCAGAGTCCCAACCTTGTTAGGTAATGGAGCAGGGTTTTTCCTTTTGGTCGCAACCACCTTTGAGAGGTCTTCATCCTTCATATATTCCAAGGCAATCTAATGAATTTTTTCTATAAATTTCTCGTTTCGGGAAGTCAAGTGTCTCCTAAAATTCACTTCTAGTAAGCCAACAATAAGGCACAAACATACAATCTCTGGAGTTCATGTGTTGACTTCTAGTAGAGTCTTATTAAATTGATCCAAGTAATGTCGGACGCTTTCGTCCATTCTCTGTTCTACACCAAGTAACGAGATTGGGAGTTTAGCTTGAGTTCTCCTAGTCATAAAGTGTGCTAGAAACTTTGTCTTTACATCCCAAACGATGATATAGAGCCAGAAGAAAGAGTGTTGAACCATGCCATGGCTGGTCAAGATAGTATAACAAGAAAAGCCTTACATCTAATAGCATCTCCAACCCCTTCCAAATTTATCCTTGCTTCAAACGTATCTATATGCTCTTGAGGATCCAACTTTTTTTTGTACTTCAAGTATATCGATTTATCAAAGCATTTTGGTAACTAGACTAGAAGGATATGTGAAGCGAATAGGGTTTATCCCGTAATAATGTGCTCCCCAGTATCCCTATGACTTTTAAGACTTGGACTCCTTTGCGAAGTTCGCCTCCTTCTAGACTTGGGGGAACGAGAATTGACTTTATCCTTTTTTTCAAGGCCACAATGTTCCTCTTTACGTCGAGGATACTCCTATCGGGGCGAAGGAGATTGATATCGATACCTCCCCTGATGGCTTCTATTGTCACGATCTAACGATCTTCTGCCACGATTATATAAAGAATCTAATATATAAAGATGTGAATTGTAAAAATAGAGGGATACATATATAAAGAAGAATAGCATGCATCCATAAACGTTTTTCACTATATCATAATTTGCTCCAGCCTATGATGCACAGACACTGACACGGACACGGGACACGACACGACACGGGACACGCCGACACGCAAATTTTAAAATCTTACATGACACGGGGACACGCATATATATAAAATATAAAGTATTTTTTAGATGAATTGTAATGATATTTTGATATTTTATTGATATTAAAATATAAATTAAAATTTTTAATTATTTTTAATGTGTTATTTTAATTATATCAAGTATTTAAAATATTTTTTATTTTAATAAATAATATATCTAAATTTATTTTAAGAATATATGTTAAGAATAAGACTGGACACGCGGACACGTGATGGTATTTAGGTGTGTCCAAGCGTGTTTGGAGAAGAATTTTTTATTTTTTATTAAAACACAGTTGGACACAACAGACACGCGTGTCAGACGAGTGTCGGTGAGTGTCGTGTCCGAAATGTGCCCGACACGCGGACATGATAACTCAGCGAAGTGTCCGTGCTTCATATATAGGCTCCAGCTATACGATGAATTCAGGGCAGTCGGCAGCTCCAAAAGTTTGCATCGGTGCACCTCGAACACATGATCTGATTTCTTAAGCTGCAAGTATGCCGAGCACATTACCGTCCAATTCCATCAACAACAGTAATGCCTAAATTGAGATATTTTTAAGTTATAAACAAACAATCAACGAAACACTATTCATCCATACATTTTCATTTATCTATAAGAGAAATTGTATATAAAGAAAAAAAAGAAGAGTTAAAATAGCAAGAGCATACAAATAATGATTCTTATCATTTTATTTGGCCGTCTATATATAGAAGACCAGAAAATCATCATTATCTAACAAAATTAATTTGTATTTATTGCATTTAATTTGAATAAGTAAGAAATTATCATATTTTAGTTTAGTATTTAATTCACATGATTTGAATTTGACTTAATACATATAATTTAATTTGATTTAATTATTAGTTAAAAATATCTCAATTACTTATTTTATTTATATATTTATTATTTTAATTATTAATAATTTAATCAAATCAATTAATTAATATACATAATTTATACCTAATTTGATTTAATAAATTAAAAAATACTACCAGAATATTAAAAGAAATAAATTAGGAAATACTATTAAAACAAATTGATATAAATTATAATTATTATGTAATATTTAAATATCTAATCAAATCAATTAGTTGATATAATTAATCTCATAATAAATTGTATTTAATGAGTTAAAAGAAATAAATTGAGAAACACTCTCATAAGCATGCCACGTCAGCTCCATCATTAAGTTTAAAAATCCGATTTTTATATAATAGAATAGAATAGACGTTAATTCATATATAGTATATAAATAAATTTAATTAGAATAAATAACAATTTTTTTTATTTTATTTTAGACTTTATAAATGAAAAGACTAATTCACTAATATAACGAATTATAATTAATGTAGTATAATTAATTAAGTAATATAAATTATAACAAATTATATTTAGAAAAAAATATTTAAATATCTAATCAAATCAATTAGTTGATATAATTAATTCAGTGCAATAAATTGTATTGAATGAGTTAAAATAATTAAATCGGATAACACTCTCTGAAGCATGCCACGTCAGCTTCATCATTAAATGCAGACATCCGATTTTTATATAATAGAATAGATAGAATAGATTGAAACTGCTGGATCAAATGAGAAAGCTAAAAGAGAATTTACCAATGCAATTAATATATTAACTAGCTATATATAGCTACCAATGCAATTAATATATCTATAAAAAAAAAGAAAATAGAATCAAATCACATGCTGGAAGACGAAATGCTATCCATTCAAGTAAGCATCAAACTTTTGATCATAACACACTCTTTTTAGGTTTTATTATGATGATGATTTACCAATAAGCCTTTTTTTTTTGTCAAGTGAATTGAACAGTCCTCAATCTTAGACATTACACCTATGTTTCACACACACACAACATACTCACACACTACCATAGATATCATGAATTCTTAAACCAACAACCAGCCTCAACTGAAATTTGAATCCGAGTACAATATTGTATGAGACGGACAAGTATGCCAACTGTGCTGGGCCTCAGCTGTCCAGTAAGCCATTAACTCGTACCTCTTTTTCATGCTTTTTATTTTCTGTCCGTTTTGTCTCTTCCAAGACCCTCCCACCCCACAACCTTTCTTAAAGGGGAGCATGTTCTCCTCAATAATATATATTTGTTTTTTTAGTGAAAACTGAAAAGAGAACATACATAGGCCTGTGTAAGGGCCCATATTACTTTTTCAGTTTGGTCCAAATTTGATGTTGAGTTCTGGACTAATTTTATGGGCTTGGTTGAATTGAAGGAAGAATAATAATATTGAATTTATTTACCAAAAAAAAAATAATATTTAATTAATAAAAATAATCTGTATTCAAATTTGTAACAACAAATCAGAGTGGCGCAGCAGAAGCGTGGTGGGCCCATAACCCACAGGTCCCAGGATCGAAACTTGGCTCTGATATGAGTGGCTTCCAATCTGGTTCAATAATTTTAAGGTCTCTTCTTGCGTTTGGTAACCACCACGAAACAAACTTGTACTTGAAATTGCGATGAAGACGGACCCATATACAAGAGAAGTATATAACCAACAAACCCATGATCTACTGTTTTGTTTTCTTATCCAATATAAATTGGCCAAAAGTCTCAGTCCCAAATCCTTCGACATTAGAAAGTTGAAAGACAAATATCAGTACAAAAATGAAGTTATGCTTTTTTTTTGAGCTGCCCTTAGCCAGTTATGCTTATTAAATATTAATACTACCTAAGTATGACTAATGTTATTTCAAATCTTATTGTTTAACTTAGTTGAACTACTTGATTCATAAAAAGATTTGAATGTGTAGCATTATTCTAAAAAGAATTTTGTTTAAAAAATGATATCTGAGTATTAATATTTTGGTCCAAAAATAATTTTCATTAACAATACTTTAATATTATTTGATGTGTTATATATATTGTGTATTATTAATTCAATTTTTTTATAAATCAAATATGTCTAACAATAATAAATATGAGACTAGTTAAGATGATAAATATTAATACTTTAATATAGATATTCTAAAAGTGATAACACCTTTATTTATTCAAATATTTTTGGGAATCATCCTCTTATTTAATACTTTTACATGATCTGGTAACATGTGAAATCAACTTATTACAACTCAAAAAAAAAAAAAAAAAATTCCATGGATGACAAGCTTATTATAAAATCAATCCCTTATTATCACATTTCACACTAAGTTGATCCATGTTTCTATAATATTATTGAGCTACCAGTTTGCAACACAAAACTTCATAATATTAACAAAGAAATTAATTAAAAGCCATACTTCTTTCATTTGCTGCACTGTATTTAGCTGAGAATAAACCGGCAGTGAAGGAAACCTGCAACCAACATCATTCTATGTTAAAAATAGCAAGCCCCAAAATATGACTCATTTTAAACTTAATAATTAGAAATGACTAATGTCAATTTGCTAAAAGAATACAGAGAAAATTCTTAACATATATGGAAAGCACTATACAATGGAAAAATCCTGATTTCATGAACCACTGGCATTGAATCAAAGTGATAACCAAACACAATTTATGATTTCTACTGACAAATTTAAAAGTAATAAAACATGTGACATTATCTAACACAAAATTAAAGTATGAATAATATAGATAATATTTTAATTAAAATAAAAAATATTTTGTGAACTTATTTTGTTTTAATATTAATTTAACAAACTAATTTATCATTAAATAATATGTAAGACTCATCATTTGATATAAATCTCACAACACAACCAGTAATGGATTGTCGAATGTATTTGTCAATTAATTTAACCGACATAATATAAAAATGTTCTGTAACCATAAAAAATAGTCATCTGTCATCATGCATATTTATATATGTTATTTTATATTTTCTAACAAAGTAATTTGTTATTACAATAATTAAACATCTTATAAAAACAATTAAACTTTTTTATTATTTATGATAAATAATAAATGAAAATAAAAATAATAAAAATCCCAAAGTAATTTTTCAATTTTTTTCCCAAAGAAAAACATAGTGAGAAATTAAAAAATATATATATAACTAATTTTTAATGAGTGAATGTTAACTAATAATTTTAAAATTTAAGATTTAATAATAAAAATTTATAATATAAGATATAAAATTTATAGTAGATAAAATAATTCTATAAAAAAAATAATTCTCTAACATTACTCAAAAATGAAAAGATGGACTTACTTGGGTCAGAATTAACCAACATAGCAGTTCCACCAAAGTAGCATGTTCCCCCATTCCTCTTATTCTTTTGCCAGTAACTGTTGAAAGCATAAGAAGCATGAGCAACCACACTATCAGGGTTGTAACACTTCCCTGTTGGAAGAATCTCCTCACAATCACCACCACCCTCTCCACAAGCATACTCCAATGCCTGCTGCAGCTTCTGCGCCGGAACACTCGGCTTCGCCACGCACCACGACTTCTGCGCCTGCTCTAGTTCCGCCTCCGGCGACCCATGATGCCCTATTGGCTTACAGGGAGGAAGAGTATTGAAAGAATTCGGCGAAGGCGAAGGTGAAGGCGAAGGCAAAGGTGATTTTGATGGAGCACCAGTTGGAGGAAAATTAGGGTTTTTTATTGCGTAGCCACCAAGAAAGGGATAGTCTGCTTCCATTATTGGTGGTTCAGAAATTTCTGAAAGCTTTCTAATTTTTGAAGCAATGCCTAAAACATTAACCTTTTTAAGATTAAAAAACCCTAGGTTTTTCATGAAATCTAAATGAGAAGACACCAAACTCAAACTCTGCTGCGAGAAATGAGAGAATCCGGAATGAGGAATTAAAGAGTAGGTGGAATTCACACTTTGAAGGAACTCTAACAGTGGCTTGAGATTATATTTCGCCATTTTCAAATGGCGAAGAGAGTGGATTGGGAAACAATCCAAAGAGAAAGAAATTGAAACTTTGATGTCATTTTCCAAACCCCATCTCTTTAGAGAGTGATAAATGTTCTTCAAAGAAGGAAGAACCAAATTCAACTTTCTCTCATGATTGTAGTTGTTGTTTTTGACACCGTGGTTACAAAGATCCAAGTTTATGACTATGGTGGTGATCCTCACGGCAGGGTAGTGTGCAAGAACGTTGGTTTTGAGCCAAGTTTCTGCCATTAAGATGTTGCTTGAGACGCCATTGATGTCTCCATAACTTATGGAAATAGCTAAGGATAGGTCTGAATCTTGAGATGATGCTTGTAAAACATCTTCTCTTGTTTCACATAGGTTTAGTAGCTCAATGGATTCTTCACTAGAAACTGAAAACCAGAATTGAAAAAAAGGAAAAATTTATTGAAACAAATCGGGCATATATATATAATGTTAATTTCTTAGCATTACTCACTTGAAAATATAAAAACTATATATAAGATAATTTAAACAAATTGAAATCGTGAACTTTAAAAAAAGTGAATTGAGATCGTATTTTTTTATTATATTTATTTTCACAACTTTAAAATTAAAATTAAAATCAAGAAATGATGAAAACAAAAATGAATCAGCATATGGCATTATATGAATGAAGCAATATTGACATGTAATTGAAGTTGGTGCACTTTATTAAGAGATGAGAGAAGCTAACAAGGCTCCAAGTTTTTCTTACCAGAAAGACAAATCAAAGAAAGAAGGAAAAGATGAAAGAGCCACGGCCACCCCATATTCTTCACCGTACAATTCCTGCAAGCTGGTGTGCTGCTAGTTCGTTATTGTTATTGCTTGCTTCTATAAATGCTTCTTCTCTTCTCCATCCGAAGCCCTTTTGAGGAGATCTTTTTGAAGCTAAGGTTGCTGTGAAATTAAGGAAGTAATCTATGTGAGGTGGCAAAGGTTTATTCGTAGTTCACTATTTCATCTATTCCTACTCCCTAAAGTTTCTTGCTTCATGAACAAAAAGAGAATCAGGAGATTAATCACACTTTTTTCCGAAGAAGCTATGTATATGCTTTGATTTGATAAATTATTACTTTTATATAATATGGCATTTTGTATATATAATTGTATAACTTTACTATTTGGTTATATGATTAGACGTAGTTGCATTTAATATATTTTTTATTAAAATTAATTATATTAAACTATTAAGATTATGATAAAAATTATTATTATATCGTTATTATCATATCAATTTTTATTTTTTGGTGTCTGTTAATTTAAATGTTCATTATGATGAAATAATAATAATAATAATAATAATAATAATAATAATAATAATAATAATAATAATAATAATAATATTATTATTATTATTATTATTATTATTATTATTATTATTATTATTATTTGTTGTCTATGTTATATATACTATTTTTATTTCTCTTGTTTATATACAAAAAATACATTAAATTGTTACTTTTTCTTCTTCTAATAATTATATTGTGTTTATTTTCTATTTCTATTTCTTTCCTTTAATACTTTATTTGTTCTTTTTTTTTATTTTAATTTATACATTGGTTTCTTTTTTCGAATTTTTCATAAGTTCAAAATTAATACTCAAGTCTTTGTTTTTGATAAACAGAATAGATGCTTATTGATTATCACTTAAAAAGTCTATATAATAAAATTAAAAATGAAAATATCAAATTATTGCCTAGAAATTAAGATTGATTATATGTTAGTATCACCTTAAAAAGATTTTATGTAACGTGAATATATGTAAAATTAAGACAATTGCATATTTTTATTGATTTATTTATTTAATTTGAATAAATTTATTCTCTATTTATTATTTTCTAACCCGACCCTTAATTTTCATAAAACTTTATTTTCTCAGATATATTATAAGTATTTCTGAGTGACGTGGACAAACTCTTATAATCATAATAATTATATTGATCACTTTTTTTTTTCTATCTATAACTTACTTAAACATATAATTGAAAGTTAGTTAATCGTTGAGAAAATTTAAGATTTTTATATACAATGTTGCATCTTGATTGAGTTTTTTCATCATCATTAAATTATGAAAAAATATTATAATATTTTATATTTTTATTCGTGATCAATGTATTAATAAATATTAGGAGTAAGTATTGTTTAGGTTTTTAAAGTTTAGGGTCAAAATCAAATTCGTTCCCAATGTTATTTTGGATTTAAAATCGTCTCCAACGTTTTATTTGGTATCAAAATCATCCTTTTGACTTTTTACGAACAAAAATATCTTTTACCACCACCACCACCTCCTTTACTCCGACCAAATACTAATAATCAGATTTAAAAATACCAACAATAATACATTATTCAAATTCAGAAACTAACAACATTAAATTCAACAACAAAATCAACACACAACAACAATAAAATTAGAAAAATAACTAATCAAAATCAAAATAAGAGGCAGAAGAAGAAGTAGAAGCAGAAGCAAAGCAGAAACAAAAACAGACACAGACGTAGAAGTAGAAGAAGAAGTAGATGTAGATGCAGATGCAGAAGTAGAATCCGAAGCAGAAGCAAAAGCTGAATCGGCAAGGTGCAGCGGTGAGGACGCAAAGTGGCGGCGAGGTCGGTAGTAGCGACCGCAGTGGCAGAGCGCGACTCCCTGGCTCGTGTCTCCTCTCTCCCTCGCGAGCTCTCTCTCCTCTGGTTCTGGTTTCCGATGGCGACGCTGGATCTAAGCTTCGCCGACGCCGTCCCCCCTTTCCCCGCTTCTTCTTTCCCCTCATCTTTTCCTCCCCTCCCCTTTTCCTTTAATTTCTCCCCCTCGCATTCTTTCTCCTTTTCCTTTCTCCTCCCCTCCTCCTCCCACATTATTTCTTCTTCTTTTTTTAATTTTATAATTTTTTATTAGGGTTGGGATAATTTAGTAATAAAATTAAAAATTTTATTAAAAATAATAATTTTAATACTAAATAAAATATTTAAGATGATTTTAAATAAAAAATAACGTTGAAAACAAATTTGATTTTGACCCTAAATTTTAGGACCAAAACAATACTTATTCCTAAATATTAAATATTTTTAGTAATGTATGTAAAACATATTTGTTGATAATAAAAAATTGATTAACAATGAAATACGAAAGATTCGACATGAAAATTTTAAAATATACATCACAATTTTGAAAGGGAGTATGACAATATAATTTTTATTTTATTTTTTGAAAATAATACGGTATCAATATCAGATTAATTATAAGTTAAATAATAAATAAAAAATTATAGGTGATTCTACATTTGTGCTAATTAATTTAATATAAAATTAATTTTTTGTAGAAAAAATATACAATAATTACATATGAACGTGATCAAGTGAAACACTTTTCAATAGATGAAATACTTTTAAAACTAAAATTTTCTAATTATTTGTTATTCACTTAAAAATTAACTCTAATGGAGATATAGATAAAAATTGAAATAAATATCTAATTAATTTTGTTTAGCACTATTATGTTTCTTGATTAATTAAAATTATCAAATAATATTGAGCTAATATTTAGATTTGGTCCAGATTATAATTTACTCAATTTAATCCTAAATTTGACATATGTGATTCAAGTTAGTTTTTCAAACACTATAAAATTCAAGTTGATTTGTGGCGGTTTTTTTTATTCTGATTTATAACTTTTTTTTATTTGTGGTGGTTTGAAACCCCACAAAAAAATTTGTGGGAGTTTTCCAAACTTTCAAAATTTGAGGTGTTATGATTTTATTTGTAGCAGTTTTACGAAATCTCCATGATCTAATTTGGTGACGGTTTTTTTGTCTCTTTTGTAGGAATTTTGAGTTGAATTTTTTGAGAAATTTTTGTGACAGTTTAAAACTTCCACAAAAACTAAATTTTTAAATAAAAAAAATTACAGCAAACCGAATGGTTACAAACTATTTAAAATTGAAACTAAACCGATCTAAAAGCTATAAATCATTATTATTGATTGAACAAACTACATCAACCAAGCTAAAGATTATTTAACTTTGAACAATCTACTTAATTTACATTTATGATTCAAAAGCTTCAACAACGCATGTGCACTAATTAGAACTCATCTCTAAATTCTTGGATATATGTATGTGATCTATCTTAATATATAACTCAAATGATTCTTATTTTTCTAACCTTCTTGTCTTGGACAAAGGCAAAATCTATTTTTTCATGATCTCTAATAGCAAAGTGCAGAAGTAGTCCAAAACCTCCATTTTCGCAATCCATTGAGGACAATCATATCCATAAACTCCAATTTAGAAGCCCTATTTATGACAGAAACAAAATTACCACAATAAATATTGATATGATTTCATTCAAGAGAAATGATTAAACAAACTTACAGGTTCAGCACCACATGCTCCTAAAGCAGAACCAATATGCAGAACTTGATCATAAACTTCCTTGTATGTTCCAAACATATGGTCCTAACTATTACCATAACAAATTCATATCAATTAAAGATTTTTTTGACATGTAAATGAGTTGTCATAAAATAAAAATTTTCTTTTCATCAATAAATTTTTGCCACCCCAACATTTCAGAAGATATAAAAGCAAATATATATACTGGGCTATGCAAATGCCCAGCCCATGAAAAAGGTGTAGAAAAATTAATAATAAGAAGGAATAGAAGAGACAATTTGGGACCTGGAGCCTGGCTCCCCCTTCCAACCTCTTTCTCTACATTTCAACACATAAAAAGGTCTTTCATACTTCATTGTGAATCGTAAACCCCATTCTTAAACAATTGATAACCCTGGCTATCTTCCACTCAATTTTTCTCATCCTTTGCCTTTCAAACATTCTCATATCATGATGTTTATAGACTTTGAGAAGATAAAAAATATCGCAAACTTAAAAATATATGAAATGATAATAACCACCCGCATCAGGAAGCCCATCTTTACGTAACACATCTGTTCACTTCTTCTTGCGATCAATAATAACAATCTTTGTAGGACTGTTGAGATACATCTTGTCAACCTATCATATAAAGGAAAAGAGATGTATTATTTTGAAACTCATGAATGCATGAGAAATAACCGTACACCCGAATTGGCTAAATGAATGTCATAAAGCAGTCTCACTTCTGATTCAAATGTTAAAGCATTTCCTTGTTCAATAAAGCGTTTCTTTTTCTGCAAGTTGTCAAGATAATCTAGTGTCTCTAATCCCTCTACCTGAACTTCACTAAATATAAGCAAACTGGTTAGTTAAATACTTAAATCAATCCAAAATCACAAGGCTAAAAGTAAATTTTTAAACAATGAGAATAAAAAAAATTTAGTGAACAAACATTAAGTTGTAGTAAAGACCAAATATAATTCACCCAAAATAAAAAAGACTGAATAAAGCAACTTCCTTATTCTCTAAGAGATATTGAACAAAATGCCAAACTTAACAAAGAAATGAATTTGTGGCGAAAAACAAGAAATGAATTTCATATCTTGAGTTGAAAAAACAAGCTTATGGCCACATGATAAGATAATATAGTTCAATTGGCTTGTTTACTGTAGAAATCTTGAGATATTTTTCAACCAAATCAATAAGTAACAATGTAAAATTTGAGAACAAGGGCCAATTTAAAATAAAGACAAGCACATTAATATAAAACTCATATTGTAGTGAGACAAAACGTGGTCCAAGCTCTTATCTTATATCTGAAATAAAAAAATATGTATGATAAAAAAATGTGAATGAAAATGGCTTTATAAGATTTAATTGAACTTAAATTACCTAAAAATATCCCAAGTTGTGCACAAACCAATTCTGCTTCATTCTACTTCAACCAATTCTTCAGCATCCCATACATAGAGCTGAAAAAACTGAATTTCAGGTCCGGTTGAAGCAACCTCTTCAACACTTGAAGTAGCCCATGATGACAGAGTTTGAAACAATCACAATACTAATTGTATAAATAGAAAACATAAAATCTTATAATGTCAAAGCACATTAAGCACAAATATGTCAGTTCAAAATCATGTATAATATTTTGAGTGGTCATAAATACCATTTTGTCTATATAGTGAAAAAAATATAAAATAAAAAGACAAATGAACATTACATGTAAGAGAAAATATAGCAACAAAAAAATGGGGTATAAAGAAAATAATACAAGTATAGAAAAAATATAGCAACCAAGGAATGGGGGCATCTTCAATGCCTTCGCCTAATAATCAAGCTAAGTAAGGACAAAATCAAATGATGCGCAAAAAATTAATCCTGCGCATGTAAATACAATCATGCGCAAAAAATTAATCCCGCAGAAAGAATGTTTTAATAAACAGCATAGTAAAAAGAGAAATTTTTATCAAATTGAAAGTAATGGCTAATTGGCTACCAAAAAAAGTGGTATATTACCTAGTTCACAAAGCTTATAAGAGCTTCCAACTTCTCCATTGCATAAGTCACCTGTGATGTATAACTTCCTTCTTGCAAATCGAGTATTATAAGAATGCAAGAATTAATTGGATAAAAAAATAAAAGAAAATAAAAAGAATGCTATAACTCATTAAAGAATACATGCTTTATAAAACTTTAGAATATTATTATATTACATCAATCAAAATGACCTAAGATTAGCTTACATGAAATCATGAAAATTTCAACAATTAGCAGCTTTAGATCAACTTGCTTTATTAAACTCCACAACAGCTCCAAGAAAATTAAGTACCTGTTGTAATACCCGATCTAACCGAAATTAATTAAATAATGAGTTAAGTAGGAGCAAATATGGTTGGAAGATTTGGCAATTGGAATTTGATGATTTAAATATGATATTTGGATTCAGTGAATTTTTCCGAGTCGGAAGACGTAGTTTTCTGCGTAAAAGCGCGCAGTGGAATTTTGACCAGAAATACCGACTGAGATCTGTCTGGTACTGCAGCTAAGAAAATTGATTATGAGTAAATAAGATTAAGAAATGATGAATTATAATTAGGGGAGGTAGAAATATTTGAAGTGCGATTTAGAGCGCTAATCTTAAAGGTTTTGGTCCAAAATTGGGCCAACGGACAAAAATAAGTGAACTGGGCCTAAGTGGGTCCAAGACCCAACATATATAAACATTAGTTATGAGCATTTCAGCTCATTTTTACCCTAAAAGAGGGTTGGGGCGCTGAAATTGAGAAGAGGGAAGAGAAGAGAGAAAACCTAACTCTGTTTAATCTTCAAACCACCATAACTTGAGCTACGGAGCTCCGATTGACGAGCCGTTTGCGGTCACGCGTCGCTCTTCTCATCCTCTACATTTCTATCTAAGTTTTGTGGTGAGTATTCCATTCATCTCTGCCCAGTTTTCGAAATTCCCCACTGTTACACGTTTTTGGGAAGTTAGTGTTGAAATCTTGTGATTTTGGGTGTTTAGGGATACTCCAACATGGATTCTAAGTGGGTTCTATCCCTACTTCATATGGGCTGAGGTAAGAAGTGCTCAAACCCTTGTGATTTGTCATTTTTATGAGCCCTAGGTTGATGTATGTATGTGATATTGGTTATGTTAGTGTATTTGATGATCTTGGTGCACAATTGGAAGATTGGTGTTGCTTGAGGAGCTTTGGTGAGGCTTGGGACTAAGATTGGTAGAGCCTTCCAAAGAAGAGGCTCAATTGATTTGGCTACAAGAGGTACGGTTTAAGTTTCATTTAAGTACCGTGTGGTGTGATGAGAATTCCTAGGCTAGATGCCCCTAGGATTAAGTTTGGATTGTGTAAATGGTTGATGCTAATATGCATAGTTGGTATGTAATGTGAATTGATGATTGGGTTGAGAATTGTGTGGCCTTGTATGCTTGGTGTATTGAACATTTGATGTTTTGGGTAATGAGTATTGATTTGTGATTTATGCATTTAAATTGTGAAATTGGGCCGGAGGCCGTATATTTTGGGCCGGAGGCCGGAGAGAGGTAAGGAAGGTAAGTTGATGTGTGCATTGTATGATGACACAAGTGATTGGATGAATTTCATATAATGAATATATGAATGATTGGGTTGGTTATTGAATAATGAGGTTTGAGGAGTTGAAGTGTGGAAATTGGTAAATTTTGGGTGAAATAGTATAGATGAGGTATGTTTGATTTTGGTTAAGATATATTATGTGGTCATATATGTGAGTATGATTATTGATGCCTTGATGGTATGGTAATGCATGAGAGATATGTGTGTTGTGATATATGCTTGAGAAATGATCAAGGTTGATTTGGGGGTGAAACCACGTGATAGTGAGTATGATATTGGTTATGTATAATGATGGTTGATTGGAAATAGTATTGTTGGAAATTGGGATGAGGAAGGATGTATGACATGTTGATATGTTTGTAATTTAGCCATTTGTTTGAAATAGGTAAGGATGGTTATATGGCGGTTTGTGAATTGTGGTAAGGTGTTAATGTATGAGTTGAGGAGGCTTGATGTTGATTTTGGTATATTTTGATTGGTTTCAAAAAGGGTTGAAATTGGCATGTTTTGGTTGATTTTGAAAAGAGTTGAAAATGACTTGTTTTGAAAATGGCACTTTGTGGTTTTATATGAAAACATGGTTTTTGGGCATACTTTGACGGGACATAACCTGGACTACGGATCTTTGTTTTGTGCCAAATCTGTTTAGAAATGAAATTGGATCCGGGATGTCCATGCCGTTCGAAGAACGGGTGAAAAACGATTTAAAATGAGGAAGTTATGTCCGTCGGAAGATTGGGGGTTGAAGCTGTGAATTCTGCAGTTTTTAACTTAGAAAATTTTTAGCAGAATAACCCCTTGCGCGTGGGCGCACTTGGCGCGTACGCGCCGATCTTCCAGAAAACGCCATCCACGCGTGCGCGTGATGTGCGCGGGCGCGCCGATAGTGCTGCACCCAATGCCCAGCCATTTTCCAGAGAGTTGTGCCAGAACTGTGCCAGCCTTGTGCCTGGGGCACGAGAGTATCCACGCGTACGCGTGGTTGACGCGTGCGCGTCGATTTGGCAAATTTTTAATCCACGCGTTAGCGTGCATGACGCTTGCGCGTCGATGAGTTTTTAAGGCCATCCACGCGTGCGCGTGGAGTACGCGTACGCGTGGCATTGTTTTCATGCCAAAGTTGATATTTGAGTTTTAAAAGCCAAATCTCATACTTCTAAGCCTCCGATCTCACCCCTTATGTATTAAATCATTATGATATGCTTAGTAATGAGAAAGGAACTAGGGGATGTGGTAACTTGCGAGTGAAGCAAGGGAAAGAGTTATGATCAATGGTGATCAACGATGATTATATGAGATATGGAGGATGGCGGTAGGAGTACCGTGTATGCCATGAGCCGAAGGGCTATATTTATTGATAAATGGCTGGTTCTTGATTGAACCATGAGCCGGATGGCTGAGTTATTGCCGGGTCACGGCAAAGCCATTATTGATTATGGCTGAGTATAAATGCATATATGATTAATGAATGAATGTGTTAAATGGATAATAATGGGAAATATTGAAATGTGATGTGTAACCCCGGGTAGTAGGCGGTGGCGTTGTCCACTTGCTCCGGGTATGAGACGGAAAAGGATGTTTATGATAAATGAGTTAATTATGGAGTTTTGAATGAATGTAACTCTGATACCTGGGTAGTAGTAAGGGTTGGGGTTCGTCCCACTTGCTCCAGGTTAATGTTTGAGATTTGATAACAATGAGGATTGATAATGTGAATTGAGATTGATTGAATAATGCTTAAGATACCTGGGTAGTAGCAAGGGTTGTGGTTCGTCCCGCTTGCTCCGGGTTAATGCTTAAGATACCTGGGTAGTAGCAAGGGTTGTGGTTCGTCCCGCTTGCTCCGGGTTAATGCTTAAGATACTTGGGCAGTAGCAAGGGTTGTGGTTCGTCCCACTTGCTCCAGGTCAGAGATTATGACGCCTGGGTAGTAGCGGTAGTAGTGGTGAATCCACTCGCTCCAGGTTGAGCTGTTAAACACCCGCCTGGGTAGTAGCCGCAGTAGTGGTTGTTCCACTGGCTCTGGGCTGAGCGGGTAGTAGCAAGGGGGTTGTAGCTCAAACCTACTTGCTCCGCAAGGGGTGTTTCTGTCCAAAGGTTAGCTACCAGGACATGTCGGGTTGGCTATATAACCGACAGATGATATCATCAGCCATAGGGCAGGCATACATCATTTGCATATGTTTGAATTGTTTGGGTTTGCCTATTTGTTTTGGATTTCTACATTATATATGCTATGTTACCTGATTATGTGCTACTTGTTCTACTTGTACCTTATTTGTGAATTACTTGTCTGTATTGCTTGTGTTTGTACAACTGAGAGATCCATCATGTTGGTATCGGTGTATGTTGAGGGTTGTTCTTGATGAGATGAATTGATAATGCGGTTGCATGATGATGATGATTTTTGAATGAGATCATTTGAGCCCCCTGGGTAGACGCAGTGATGAGATTTCACTAGCTCCAGGCGAGGGTATGATGTATTGATATAGAGTTGCTGAGGCAGAGCAACTGGTGATGGTTTTGCTTATGATTCTGAGTCTGATTCGTGGAATAATCAGAAAGTTGGGAAACATGTGTAACATGAACTAGATTTAGTATTCCCTTACGACAGATGCCTATTTATGGATTAGTGAGAATCTAGGCTGGATACTTGGTGAAAAGGAGTTTAGGATGCTTAGTGAGTTTTTATTGCAGTGCATTGTATTTATTTGGCACTTTTACCGTACTGGGAACCCATGGGCCAGGGGTTCTCATTCCGTATATATATTTTGTTTTTCAGATACAGGTCCAGGTGCTCAGAAGTGAGCTGTGGTTCGTCTGAGAGCCGGCGAAGATCTTTATTTTCTCTACTTTGTGTTTTGCTTAGAATCTCTCCACCTTTGTTTTGAAGATATTATATTATGTGTTGAACTCTTTTGGAACTTGCCTATAGAGGCTCTTATGTTTCCTTTGGGAGAGATTAGGATGTACTGTTGTCAACTACTTTCATACTGTACCCTAGCCGGCCTAAACTTTGCGGGTCGCGACTAGTGGCTATTTACTTATGTTATATATATCTATCTGTTATCTATCTCTTAATCTTCTTTATGCCTTGTCCGTATATCGCTTTCGGCTTCGCGGTTTAACTTTTCGTTGTCGAAACGTGAGTGATACGTCTTCGCGATTTTATTTCTACTCTTTTCAGGCTTCTCGATTAATACTCCTTCCTAAATTACCTATATTTATATATTAAAAATCCACCTGAGAGTCGTACCACCGTAATATCACTGACTTATGACTCGAGCATAAGGATTTGAATATTAGGGTGTTACACCTGTCAAATCACTTGCCAAATTAATGAAAACGAGAAACAAAAAAGAAACATAACTTTCTCAAGTAAAAAAAAAAATTTAAATTCTTTGATGAGTGATGAAGAAAAGATGCTTATAGCATCAGAAAGAATACTGGAGATGAATGTATGAAAATATTGGGAGATAATAATAATAATAATCAATATCTAAATAGTACAAATTATTTTAGTGAAATGGCCAAATATGAAGTATTTAAATAACAACATGCACCTCCATGATGAATAAATTAAACTGTGATAGAATAATCTAGAAACAATAAATGATTATTGAAATGGTTATGTTCTGCACCAGTGTGCTCGATGCTCCTATGCAATTTTTTTAGCCACTTCGGTTATCCACTTATCCCCTTACTCTATATGAAAAAAATATAGAATAAACAATGTAAGTAACATAGAATGTAAGATTATTTAGAGGAAGAAGAAAAGAAAAAAGAAAAACCTAAGCATCATGTGATAAATATCTTCATTTAGCAGAGAAAGTGCAGTTTATATGATTATAGATGTAGCCAATTTAAGATTTAACAAACACCTCATGCAACATAACTGTTTCTAAATAAAATCAATTTATCAAAATTTCAAATATATACACTAGTATCAAAGTAAAAGAGTGTTATCAAATCAAAAATAAAAAATGAGCAAAAATCACTAATTCCTTGCATATAATTGCTTAATTCAATTAGTAATCTACGATATGATCATATTTAATTTACAAGGATCAAGTAAGGTGCAATGTCATTCACCAAACAAGAATTAATAAAACAATTAAGAGAATAAACAATTCGTCAAACACTTAGAGTGCTTGAGAATTTGAAACAATGTTATCAACTAAGAGATAATAAAACTTATCAAATGGTATACCATATATCAAAGCATTTAGAAATTGAGAATGAAAAACAAAGAAAACGAATAAAAAAGAAAAACAGGAGAACTAAAAATTGATAATGAGTGGAAAGAAGAACGTACAGAAGGGATAGAATGCCGATGGAAAACACGAGAGTCATTGGTGGAGTAGAGTTGACTAAAGAGGTGCTTTCTCTCAATCTCAGAGGCTTGGGCGTTGAGATTTGATCTGAAAACGCATTGATGAAGGAGGCGCCTTGATTCGATCTCAGTAGCTTTATGGCAGAAGCAGAAAGGAGGTGAACTCTATGGCGGCAATGGCGGTGGATGCGCAACGGAAATGGCGGTGGAGATGTCTATCGCGAGCTTAAGATTTCGGTGCATTCTCATGTAACATCAAACTTCCAGTACGTCATGATAGTAATAAAAGTAAGGCGTTACCAACCTAATTCTTTTATTATCTATTTAATATTGAGCCTTTACGCGTTAATCTGTTGATAGTTTTACTAAAAAGTTAAAACTTTCTGTCAAAAACAAATAACACATATTCACATACTTAATATTAATAATACATTATAGGAATACATACAAAACCAATTACAAAACCTACCCCTCTGAATAAAACTTCAACTAATAAGACGAGGGAAAAGAATTAAATTCTAACAACTCAACTTGCAAACATATTCTTCTATACTCCTGCAGTTTCACAATAAGCCTTTGCACCTATAGCTGAAAGGGATGAATAAGAGATAAAAACTGGAGAATTCTTAGTAGGGTCGGGGTAGATAATTATGTTCATTTTATTCTTTGTTACATAGCAATTCCCCAACATAATACATATAATCTTCAATAGATAGCCAACAACAACTAATAACATGACACATACAAACATAATAAATAAAAGAACACAAAAGTCAATCAATTATATAGTACACACTCAATCACAAACTTATACAACACAAAGATATGCGCAAACAATGTTTGTATAGTTTAAATCAGTATACGAAGAATCACTTTAACTATAAATCAAGTAAAATAATGTCTAATATATCAAATTTAACATAATTCAATTTACCACAATATAATCCTAAAAGTGACAAACTACAAGAGGAATAAAGTTTAACATAATCCATGAATAAAAACATAAAAAAATAACCTAATCCTAACAATAACAAACCAAAAAAAGATATACTATTTGTTAAATATTTTCTTCGCAAACTTTGTCATACTCTTCATTTTTTCCAACATTTTTATTAATTGCTGCTGGGGTAAATTGGTTATGGCTTCGCTGTGAAGGATCAATCCTTAAATCGTAATCCTTATCACGAGCACATATAGTACCTACATAATGAAACAAAAAAAAATAACATCACTATAAAGTTGTACTTATATAAAGTAAAGTTAAGTCCTATCCAAACATAACCATGAAGTATTTATGCATTACATCCAAAATTCAAGCAATATAAATAACAATAATTACTTTTTAGTTGTATTCAATTAAAGTAAAAATAAGTTAGAATATCTATTGCAGGTGTATATGAATCCTCTACATCCCCATCATGATCATCTTCATCATCCTTATTAATGTTGTCATCATCAATGTTATCATCATGATCATCATTATTGTCACTATTATCCATCCTATCACTATCATTTGATAGAGATATCCAATCAATCCACCTGTCAATATAAATTTTATTACTCAAGTAACTAAGTTATTATGTGAAATTTGTAAAATGAATAAAAAGTATAAATTTAAGACACAAATGCATTACATTATACAAGTAACAATACTAGTAAGTTAGTGGAATTATGGGAATCAGAGAACTAGGACTAGTAAAGGCATCTACTTCCAAACCCATATTTGGAGGAGAAGTAGCGGACCATATATGTCGTTACAATCAAAACTTATTTTCCGACACAATGATCGATATAGATGGACAAGACATACCGAACCCTAACTAAATTCCCATATCCAATTGAAGTTACGAAATAATGGTAGGAATTTTCAATAGACTCCGGTGCCAGATTTATCACAAAACAAGGTCGTACCAAATAGCAACATAATATGAACTTTGATATACCTTTATATGGCAACACTATCAATCAAATTTACACCACTTTTATACCTTCTAAGCCACGTTAACTTAATGAAATTTTTCTGACAATCACTCGCAGTGGGTGCACTCCCAAATTGATCTGTGCACTCATCTATTAGGAGGTTATAACTAATCATTAACCATGAAACTGGCATGCTATCAATTCGAATGCCAAGAATCATTGTTACATCCTCTAAAATTATGGTGCATTCACCAGTCGAAAGACGGAAGTATGTAAATCGAAATACCATCTTTCAACTAAGGGTATCAATATTGCCGAATATCCTTATATTCGTATAAAAGTTTAATAGCAATTAGATCACGGGTTTTTAACTTGTTTAGATGTCTAGATTTCAGTAATCTTAAATCCTAAAATCCAAACAAAAAAACTAACAATAATAAATAAATTTTCAGCATATCATATAATAAATAGCAATGCGCCCAACTACTAAATAAAAACTAACATTTTAATAAATTACCCTAACAATTTTAAAATCAAATAATTTTATTCTGTGCAATAGCAAAAAATTATCCTAACAATTACACTTAATTAATTATACACATTACTAACTTTTTACTTTTCGGTAAGGTAATGCTTCCTACACAATTTATTATTAACATAATAATATATATATTAAAAAAAATATTCATACATATATTACTACAATTCAATATGAAAATATATAAATCATACTAATTATTATTAACATATTAATAACATTAGAAAAAATCTTTTAAAAAAATATTAATTATAACTTTATACTGCATCTATCAAGATATTAATTAGAATATTTTTAAATTAAAAAATATTAATTTAATTTTTAGGTGTAGCTTTAATAGTCGTTTTTTTAGAAAAATCAAATTAGTTATTATCATCACAAAACACACACACACACAATTTGAAAAAACACACACACATATATATATAATTTGAAATAAGCACTTAAAATTTTACAAGACCAAAAGCATGCCCGATCTTTTCTATTTGTAAAAATGTCATCGTCATACGTAGTTATAATTAATATTTCTTAGATATAACTTTCTACAATCTTTTATGCTACGAAAAATGAACTTTTTAGTTATGTTAACTTGAATTGTCTAATTTTTTTTTTCAAAGACAATAATAGTATTTCATTCAATAGAGAAACAAATACAATGTCCAAAAGTCAAGACAAGAGAAACAGAAAAAAGAAGATTGCTAGATATTCATGAATAGGTAAAATTGTAAAAAGAAAATAACATAGAGAAGCAAATAGAAAAAGATATCTTAGGACATTATGCATAAGGTAAATTAGATAGCTCCTGGTTTAACTTAAGCAATGTTGATAGCACTTCTCCAGAAGCTCCTAGACATGCTCGAAGACTCACCAACACCTCTTCATCCTGATATTCCAAGCTATAATCAAAACCAGTCGAGCTCTATGAGAGCTTGTTCTCTGAAGTCCTGCTTATAATACCAAATCTCTCCACCAATTGAAGAATAAGGAACATCTAAGGTCTGAGATGAGGTAACTCAAATGACTCTTCTTTCACACTAGATTAGCTTTTTCACAAAAAAAAAAGAGTCAGTGCGTGAGTGATTTTGGTGTTAAATTGCAAATTAGACAAGTTGCCGGAGTATATGAAAATCGCTGGTGGATGAGAAGAAGAATAGAAAGCTTACCATGGAAGATTTTTAACGCAAAGAGCAGAGTATTGTGAGGGATTTTCAGCTTCCATAAATGGTTTCAAATTGGCCTCTGTTGTATGAAGTTTAGACATATTCAATGGAAGCATAGTAAAATTAGTAAGCAGTCTTTTACCATGATTTAACATTATATGTTTTTGCTCTATTCACCACCTATTGAATTGTGTGTTCACCTTCTCCTAAGGTTATGGAGAGGATTCGCTGAGCAATTTCTGGAGAAAAACGATCTAAGATTAATACTTGGTTCCCTTATTTATTTGACAAGCAAACATGTCTTTTACCCATAACAGATGGTAACTATCTGATAGTAGTATTGTAGACGGTGGAACAGTGAAGGGGTAAGGAGGAGAGAGTTATGGTTCACTAAAGATTCAGATATCTAGAATTTACTTTTCAACTGATACCTTTCTCTACAACTCGCCTCCTTCAAGAATATTTTGCTAACCCCAAGAAGGTAAGGTTGCTACTTCTACTGTAAGGATAGAATTAAATTTATAATATTTACCTTTAAGAATTTAAAAAAAAAAGAGAGTTAGATTGAGTCATGATTCTCCAGCACTGTTTACCCAAAAAAGCCAGGTTTTAAGCTCTGAGATCTTTGAAACCAATCCTGCCTTCTTTCTTAGATCTAGTCGTCTCATCCCAACTAATTCACACTATTCGTCTTTCAGAACTTTTCTACCCTCACCAAAACTGGGTTAGAATACTATGAATTTTATTTAGCAAGCTATTTGAAAGATTAAAACATGGCAAGGTATAGATTGATATGGCTTCACCAACTGTTAGGAATTGAAGGTGGCTTTCTTAGAGTGGTTGGCAAGGGAAGGTATGTCCAAATATTTATCCTGTGCATCTATGTGAGAAATATTCAGATGAGCTACTAGGAAGGTTCTAATCAGCCTTAGAGTGTTATTACTGAAAAATAGGGCCGATTTAGTAAGATTAACACTTTGTCTACTGAAACTCTCATAAGATTCCAATAATTCTATAATAGAGGCACAACTATCTTTTGAGGCTTTGCTGAATAGAATGGAATCACCAACGATTAGAAAGTGAGTGGCTAGGACTTTTGGATTGGGATTAATAAAGCTCATTTGACTTTCTTTCAATTGTTAGAGGATGAATAAATGAGATTGATCCTTGCAATTATCATATTGTGGTTGGTAACAGGAATAGTGATCCTTAACCATCAACCCTTATCAAGACCTTTTTACCATTTGAGTTTTCTTTATTTTCTTGTAATTTACTTTCTTATTCATCATTTCAAAACACCAAAAATATACCTTATAACCAATAATATGCGCACTTCCCTGCAATTTTTTGAGAGACGACCCGAGATTTGAATACTTTGGTTTATCTTTATTAGGGTTTGTACTTGTGACAAACAAATTAAATTTTGATTGAGGATTGTTTGTTCGGTTTGAAACTATACTATTAACGGAATTATTTTTTGTAAAAATTCCTAACCGACATCAATCCCACATCAATGCTTCTTAGATTCGGACGTAAATTTCTTCTCCCTTTTGTTTAACAATTATACTTTAATTTATAGTCTTACTAATAAAATATTTTTTATTAATCCTAAATATATTTTTTAAAAAATTATAACACATAATCTAAATTTTAACTAATCACATGAATTTTATATAAACTATAAATATACTAAACAAATTATTCCACATACTCTAACATGTTAACTAATCACATAAATTTTTTGTATTATACTTAAATATATTAAAAAATTACAGCATTTATAACTAACATTTTAACTAAAATAAGTTTCTAAACTACACTAATACTAATATAATAAATATGTCTCTAAACAACATTAATTAATAATAGTATATAATTAATACTAATCAAAACTAATATTGAAAAAATTAACTTACATATAAAAATGGTTTAAAAATTTAATAATATGTTTTTCAAGTTTAATGAGATTACCATTTTTCTTCCACTCTTTCAACTCTCTCAAACTTTTATGATAAAGGTAAAACCGTAAAAGTGTAAAACTTTGAGTACACTATTGTTTTTGTCCCCAATGTTTGGGGTAAATTCTATTTGTGTCCCTAATGTTTAAATCATCCTATTTGTATCCCTAACGTTTATAAAAGTGATTCAATGTTATCCTGCCGTCAATTACATATCATGAACGCTTTAGTTTGAATTTTAAAAATCTTTTCTTAAAGTTAGAATACAAATGTCTAGGATAGAATCGATGATCCACTCCGAAAAATAGTTCATCAAAAGTTGAAACTAATTCCTACAACATTTACATAATTAACTTTTCTAGGGACATAATTGAATCTAAACACAAATAGTGGGTATAATATTAAAATCAAACACATCCAAGTGAGACCTAATTGAGAATGAATATATCCAAGTGAGAATAATTGAACAATATAATCTGATTTGTTAGTATAATTGATAGTAGGATAACATTGAATCACTTTTATAAACGTTATGGTACAAATAGGACGATTTAAACGTTAGGAACACAAATAGGACTTACCCCAAATGTTGGAAACAAAAACGATACTTTACTCTAAAACTTTTATCCCCTGTATGTTAAATTAAAAGCCATAGTAAAAGTGAAGATGAAAATTACTGAAGAGAGAAGGAGAGTGTTTCGTTTGAGTGAGTATAAGAAAAAAGAGAAGAGAGTCCATACTTAAAATCAGTCCCACCTACACCTAGTGCAATGCATGTTTGACAAGTGGCAAAAGGTAAAGAATTCATCCCTGTGCCTAACAAGGCGTGCCTGGCATGTTCTTAGCGAGTTGATGAAATTGCCCTTCCTCAAACTCAAGTAAATTCTAATGATGCCCCCGACTTGGTTGTCTTCACTATTTGGGCTAATTGGTTGGAGTCGGTAATTTTGGTCCTGTAATTTTTTTCCATAAATCCAAATTACACACTAAATGAGTCATTTCTATATCAAACATCAATTGCAGTCTAATATTTAAAAAAAATGAATAAACTCGTAATATTTTTAAAGTTTTTATTTTTTATTTTAATTTTTAAATAAAATTCAAGAATAGTATCGAAGAAAAGAAAAAGAAAATAAAAAAACAAAGAGCGAAAAAAGGGGCACCAACATTCCTGTTCCCCACACGTGGTGCTACCGTGTGTCTGAAGTAGCTAGCTAGTACTACTATCAAGTGTCTACTACTACTTGGAACTCACTCATTCCATCTCTCAATTCACACACTATTAAGTTCTTACTCTCACTCTCACTCTCACTCTCACTCTCAGTTACTCACTGCCATAGTCATACCCTTTCAAGATTCAACTCTAACATAACATGTTGACACTAAAAACGACTTCCAAACCTCACCTTCTTTCCTCTTGTCACCGTCACCCTACCATTCTTGTGTCCACAAACGCCTCAAAGGAATCCAATCCCCCCTCCTCCCCTTCCCCCCATTCCCATCTCCGCCTTACCTCCGCCGCACCAAGTCCTTCTCCGTCAACCGTCACCACACTTCCAAGGATGATGACCTTTATAATGATGTTAATGGGGCTGGCACTGGAAGTCATAAGAGTTCCAAGAAGGACCACAAGTAGTTTGGCTCAATCGTGCAGAGGAGGGAAGAAGATAAGGTGAAACTTAATGTGCAAGGTAGTGAGAGTGTTAGCCACAAGCTTACTCGAAATTATAGTGTTAGCGGTAGAACCAATGTAGCATGGCTGGCAAAGAGAACATAAATGTGTTGAATGAAGACAAGATTTCATGTTTTAGAGAAACCGATGAACCGTAGTGTTCGATACTCGCCATCACCAAATAATCTTCACAATAGCTTGTTAAGGTTCTATTTGACACCTTCAAAGAGCTATAGAAGAAGCAAGTCTAGCAAGAGTAGTAGCCTCAAGGATTTGCAGCAAATATCCAGAAGTGTATTCTAAAATTGTATTGTTTGGATGTGTATCTGGTTGTAAAAAATATATAAATGTAATTATTGTTGTCAAGAGATGAACTACAATAATTATAATGATAAATTTTAGTTGCAAATTTACTAATGATTTTGGTAAAAGAAACAAAATAAATGTTATATTTTTTTGTATGAAATCGTATGAACTGGTAATATGATATCTCAAATGCTATAATGACATTTTACTTCATAGTATTTACAACTTGCTAATGCATGAGCTAAAAGGTTGTAACTTGTAACACTACAAGATTTTTATTTATTTGTGGCAGTTTTTTTTCTTATTTGTGGAGGTTTATAACCCCCACCAAATGGTTTGTGGGAGTTTCTAAAACCCCCAAAATTTGAGGTGCCACGAGATCTTTTATGGGGGTTTTAAAAAACCTCCACAATCTATTTAGTGGAGGTTTTGTTTGTGTTTAGAGGGGGTTTTATATTGGACTTTTGTGGCGATTTTAAATCACTTTTGTGACTGTTTAAAACCCCCACAAATTGATTTTTTAATTTAACAAAAAATAACTATTTTGTGAAATTTTCAAATCTCCACAAATCCTGTAATTATTTATTTATTTTTAATTTCAAATCATTTATTAATCTCATCTCATTTACATACTCTCAAATTAAAAATTTATTTTTTAATATAAAAAATAGTAAACACACTCAAAGATAAGTCTTAAACACCAATTCGGTTTAGGAATTCCATAAAATCACCACAAAACAAGATAATCCAACTAAATTCAATACACAATTGTAAGCTTCAAAGTTAAGCCAATCCAATCAAAAATAGATTAACAGCCTGCTACCCGTAAATGAATCATAATTCTCATAAAAGATACAGAAAAAACTTTCAAAAGGTGTAAACTAGTAAACCTCTGTAAACTAGTAATCACTAAAATAATACACTTCTTACTATGCTTAAATATCACTAATATTAAGTTATCCTTCTACTGTAGTGACATCAATTAGAGAGTCAATTACTAATTGCTCTACAAAAACCAAATGTATTGTCAATGGTGGTACTAACCATGGAATGAGTGCTGAATCTAGAGCTAGCTAAATAATGAAGTACCAATCAATTTCACACTGCCATCTATATGATTCCTGTGATTCATTGTCTCTCTAATCTCCTTCAGGGCTTGTACCTTTTCTTCTGCTTCATGCTCCAATCTTTTGTACTATAAACAGAACAAAAATCAACTCACACTGTTAATCATAAGCTGAGTTGATAGGAAAAGGATACAAGGTCAATCTTGAAGTGCATACAACTTTTAAGGTTGAATTATAGAAATTTTATATGGTCTTGAGACTGTCTGAGACTTAAGACTCAAAAAAATATAATAAAATTTGATTCTAGAACGATTATTTTAACAATTTAAAAAAGAAACTCTCACAACACCCTGACAATATTGCTACCACATTGCGATTTATATTGATAAGAAATGGGATCTAAAATTCTAGCACACATATAGAGAAAGAAATAAATATACAGATTGACTTGCTAAAGAGAAAATGACGGCAAATTTTAATTTTTATTTTGTTGATATGCTTCCTAGGACCTTAGGAGTATTATTGATAATGATTGTAGAGAAATTCCCATACCCCAAATGATTATAGCTTAGTTTTCTCTTCTCATGGGCTTAAGTCTCGTTTTAATTAAAAAAATCGTAAATAATAATAGTAATAAAGAGAAATCAATATCTCTAAAAAATCTCTAAAACGTAAATTCCAGAAAGTTGTAAAATTTGTTATCAAGGATATCCAAAGCTACCACATCAATATTCACTCCAGATATGTATTTATGCAATTATTTCCAACGAATATATTATCATGAACCAGTGCAGACACTAGGAGGAATAGGACCACGTATTAAGATACAAGTCAAAGAAAAAGACTCACCATGAATTCCATTTCCCCTGATAATATGGTATCAGTAGTTGTTGTTGTTGTCTCTTCTTCTACAAGAATCTTTGCTTCCTCTCTCATTATTCTGCTCCAAAATGTGCTTATTATGTCCTCATCTAATTAATAATCAGAAAAAAAGTATATAATTATATTAGTATTATTATTGCTCTTTTATTTGTGATCTTTGCAATAGTATAATAAACATTGTAGCATGCAGTACCTAAAAGTCCAAAAATGCTTTCTATATTCTGGTTCATGCAGAATGTGGGGTTCAAGTTCCACAAGCTCTGACGAACAAGAAGAATAATATATAAGAAGAGATCATATAATTATTGAAACTAATAATTAAGATGAAAATATAATATACCTTTTCAAGATCACTACTACTAGTCTTGGAATATTGTTGATCCAAAATAATGAACCTTAATACTACATGCTTTGTTTTGCTCAAGTTTTCACTTAAATAATGAACCTTAATATCTTGAAATAATGAGGATACTAACCTGTATGGTATGTGTCTATGAGTTTAAAGATCCCTATACTTTTTCATAAGGCCATGGTCATTAATGTATACCTGAAATGAGATACTAAAAATTATAATATATAGTTAGAAGAACTCAAATTTGCATGCTCAGTAAAACGGAGTTATGCTTCACGTATCCAAAAATAAAATTTATACAAGATATTAAAGGAACAAAACTACTAAAACCACACTAGTATACCAAAACTAATATCACTAATATCAATGGAAATACTAATATCACTAGGCAATTCATCATTGCAAAACCTACCAAAACCATACTACTACAAAGCTCTGCCTCTGCCAATAGTGAACTAATAAACTAGGCATTGCAACCACTGAATTCTGAAACCAACCAAATTAAAGTTTTGTTACATATATTCCATAAAAATAAAAAGAAAAATGTGTCCTGAATTTACCTCAAAACTGACCTGGGAGGAACAGAAAAAATCAGAATCAATCCAACAGTTGCTGAACCATAAGTTCCCAATGTTTGGCCATCAGGGCATTTATCAGATGATTTGCTGTTCCAAGTATTCACAGCACCTGTTGTTTCATTTCTTTTACCTATAAACGAAATATAAGGTCTGCTGTTATATGCAAAATGCACAAATACCTCTTCTTCATGGTAAAATAAAAGAACACAACCACGCAATGCGTGTTTTCTCTCTTAGCCTGCAAGAAATAATAATAATAATAATAATAATAATAATAATAATAATAATAATAATAATAATAATAATAATAATAATAATAATAATAATAATAATAATAATAATTGAAATTGTAATTTGATAAAGTAAATGAGAGAGGAGATAGGTGTTGACAGCATTATCAATTTGAGACTCATAGAACACTGGAAGACCAATCCCCACTGCAACACTCACAACACCAACCGTTATAGTCACTACCTGAGTTTTGCATAATTATATTCATTATGAACTAATAATAATAGTAATAATAAAGCAAGGTAAATGACAAGTATGAATCATGAACTGAGGAGGCGAGACAGAAAAGAAATTTATTGCTAACAAAGAAGAAATATCAGCAAATTGATAGGGAAGAAGAAAAAAAAGAAGTACCAGTGGCAGTTCAAAGGAAAAATTAGAGTGTGAGAAAGCGGCGTTGAAGAAGAAGCTCAGGAGTAAACAGATTTGAAAATGCGTTGTACCACGACAACTATGGTAGCATCAACGGTATATACTGCGACGGCAACGGCGGCAGAATCTGCGGTGGCAACAGTGACAGCAACGTCAGTATAAAGAGACAGATCTGAAAATGCATTCATAAGATAGGTGGCTCGATCCAGAAGCTCTCTACTACTGCAACGGACACAGCAGTGGTAATGGTGCCGTTGGCAAAAATGGAAGCGGAAACGGGCGGCGAAAATGGCGGTAAAGAGTTTAGGGTTTCATCGCCGTTCTCTTCTTCACTAACCAGCCTCGCATCTCCATAAAAAGGAAAAATTGTTTTGGGGGAGAATTTTATATTTTAATGAATTAATTATTAGTGGAGGTTTTCTAAATTGCCATAAATAAAATATATTGTAGAGGTTTTCAAAACCTCCACTAAAATACTCCCAAAATTAAATATTAATTTTGTAGTGTAAGCTGATCACAATTATTCAGATTAACGGAAACATCCAGCACTTAGGACATGTTTGGTTTTGATGTGTAAAATTATAAATGATATTTATCTATAAAAATGTGCATCTTATATAGCTTCAATGAAACACTTGACATTTATAATAGGTAGTGGGGGCAAGTGGAGTAAAAATAGGTGAATATTTTACTATGAATTCACTCGTTCTTTCAAGAACAACGTTCATAACAACCAAGTGTACCTTTTTTTTCATTTGGTTTAACCGTTTAAGTAATCCATAAATAGTTAGGAATATTGCTTTACTATGAATTTGCATACCGATTGTTTCTTCTTTCACTACACCACATCCGGCAGATAGCAGCGGTTATGTACAGAATTAGTAGCGGTTTTTAACTGCTGCCAAATAGATAGCAGTGGTTGATAAATTCGCTAAAAGATAGTGTGCGGCTAAACCCTTAGCAGCGGTTAATCGCTGCTAAATGGTATTTTGCAGCGGTTTCATCCGCTACTAAATCGTGAAAATATGATTTAAGGGAAATTGCAACGGTTGTCAACCGCTGTAAAATGCCATACGTTTACTAATCCTGTTATGAATATATCAACGGATTTAAACCCGCTGCCAAATGTCGAGTAACACTTTTAAAAAAAAAAAACTAGAATTTATAATAAAATATGACAACTCTTTTATTCTTTATATATTCATCCACTCAATTGCGTTGATTTATTAAAATAACCAACAACCAATCCAAAAATAACACACGAAACGAAACATAATTAATTTTGGAAAGGTGAATCATTATAATGATAATTTGCATCTAGTGCATCCATTACTATAAACTACAAATAAAGTCAACAAAATAAAAAACTACAAATAAATATCTCAAAAGTCATTATGAAAGTAAACAATAAAAGAGTATTCCGATTCCAACACGGATAAGTCAAATCATTAGTGCCCACACATCATCTTGCATGGAATGAGATTGGTGTACTTCTCAAAGAATCCAAATTCGCAGCTATTTCAGGTGGAAAATTACTTCTTTATTGCTGGATTACGTATGTCAATAAATTTTTCATTGTTTGTATTTTTGCCTTCCCTTCAGCTGCCTCTGTCTCCATTCCCTGTCTCTTTGCCTTTTCCTCTACTGCTGTCGCCTTGAGTTCTGCTGCCTCCGCCTTAAGTTTCACAATCTCCATCTGATACTCCTCAATCTGTACACCGTAGTCCGACTGCTCTGGAATGTTACAAAAACACCGACTCGGACATGTACCAATACCGAGTCCACGAACTCTTCCTGGGTGCTCCTTTCCAAGCACTTGTGCAAGGGAATCATTCTGTGAAAATTCCTTGCTACAGGAGTCTTGGCTCTCAATAAGTTCAATTGCTTCCTGCAAACATGTGAGGTCTGGATTTACACTAATCTAAATTCAATGATAGTAATTGCAAAGGGAAATTTGAAAAAGTAATGAACATGATTTACCCCAACCAAACGCGCTTCTTCATTCATATACTTTCCATTCTTTTTTTGACTCATGGTCCATCCCTCTCCTCTCCCAATAGGCCTTCCTTGTCGTTGTTCCTATAACAATCATCAACACACATTTGTATTAAAGACAACACTGTATTACCAGAAACACATCAATATTCTTGAACTGAATTTAAATTAATTACTTCTTTGTGTCTCTTTCTTGCCATCATTTTAGAACCTCCGGTATGTGTGTATTGTTGCTTTGAATGATTAACGGCATTTTTTCTACACTTCTCATACACACAAAATGAAGAAAAATAAATGCTATCGGGATAAATTACTACACTGTTAATGATTTTATAAACCAGCCTTGAGCGTACAACTTCAGGAAACAAAAAAGTGATAAGGTGATGAACTTTTGGGTAATAGTTTTTCCACTATCACAATAAATTCAGCATATTTAGTAGTAATTCATTACCATTTAAAATCACAAATAATGAAATTTCAACTACATATTTGTTACCTTCGTGTCCTCATCCAACCGATATTGAAGAAACTTTTTCCAGTGATTTGCCTCTATTCCTGGTGGCTTACGCTTGATATTTTGCTCAAAAGTTAGTTCTTCGTCATAAACCTTATGGAACAAATGATTTCTTGAATTCCTCCAGCAACTTCCTATTTTTTGTACAATTCCCTGCTTTATCCACCCTCTTTTATCGTCCTCATAGTGGAAGACTCGCTACAAGTAGTTCAGATCAAAAGACAACATATAATAATTAACCACCTCAAACAGACTTATGTATTATCAGAAGACATACTTTATGACATCAACAATTCTCGACAACAAAATTCACAGAAGTCAACTTCAAGAAACACAACATGCACTATCCTTCTCTAATTTACCAGACTAAAACAAATAAAATAGAAAATCAAAGAAATCCACCTACTAACGGAGAGTTGCATCACAAAAAAAATAGCATCCCCATAGCTAGGAAACAATGAAATAATCTCTCAAGAAAAAATTAAAATCACATAAACATTCAAAATTTCAAAGTTAGGATGGTAACATAATCAACTTGTGCAAATGTGTTCCAAATTTATTTTCCTCAGACATTTTCATCTAACCGAAAATCATTGATAATAGCTAGTCACTCTAATTAATAGCAATAGGAGCATCTTTAACATTCTCATGAGGTTTATAAGTTTTATCATTATTATTACTACAATTATTAGTTACATTGCTATATACGAAGGATCAGATTAATTGGGGATTAAGCTGTATAATTATATAGTGCAATTTAAACTATACAAAAAATTTCTTAGAAATTTATCGAATATTCTATAAAAATCCATATGGTCGATATCATGTGTGTGCGTCTTAATCTTTCCTTCTATTGTTCATTTAATATGTAAAAAAATAGCAATTTACACCGAGCATTGGTAGCGCCTTACTTTATCAAACAAAAGAGTAAACATTACCTTAACCTGGTCATATGCATGCTCCTTGGAAGCCTTGCTCATTGTCTTCCAACTCTTTGCACAAATTGGTAATTGTTGAAAATCAGACCCCAATGTCCCCAAGAACCCGCTCAATAAGCCCGCTACCTGACCAACTTGTTGCAACTCTCTGTTATGGTGTAGAACGATCTTCTTTCCAGGAGGAAGTGCTAATGCCTCCTTAACAGTCAGCTTCATAGAAGAGATCACACCATTTTCTAACAGCAATGAACAAACTTCAAATGTTAGTTTACTAAGAGAATATAATGCACGGAGAAGAATCATTACATTTACTAAGAAGCAAGCATCAGAAGAATACCTATGACATCAACAACCCAATAATCAGTGTCCTTTTTTTGCTGTTGGCATTGCCTTGACGTTCAACTTCATGTGCGGAAAATATGTTGTCTAGATGGTCATCAAATGACTCGATCTCATCCGCCTCTGGGTTGTAGTCTTCATCTTCTGAATGGTCATCTACACCTTCATGTGAATCTGGTGGATGCTTTCTATTTGTTGCAGGAGCTCGAGTGTCCCCAATGTCACTTGACAAAGCCAGCCGTGTTTCATTGCGAGGTGGTCGAAATAGTATAGTGTTAACACGGGATTGTTGAGCACCGTTGCCGGAACGCGGAGGTGGAGGGGCTCTTGCATGTCGCTGTGCACTTGAAGTATCTGCTCCCGTATCATGCGTTCAATATGTTTGCTAAAAACAAAGTAATTAGAACATCAATTTATTTTATTCTAATTTCCCACAAATTATATTGAAGAAGTGTATATACTACAAGGCAAATGAACATTTTAAATAACTGGTGCATTAAATAACTCACCGGAGTAGTGTGGGTTTGACTATTAGGGCCAGCTACAGTTCTGGCTGCATTACTAATGGTGTACCGAGGTTTCCTTGGCATTTGATTATTCCTTTACACAACACAAGGTCATTAGAGAACCAGCAATAGAATGACAATGGAAAACCAAATAGTGCACAATGACTATACCAATTATATCAATCAAGTTTCAAACTACATTTAAGACATTATACAGCAATTTTGTTGCTGAATAATAATAAATAAATGAAATTAAATAATCATGAAAAGTCTGTTATCAACTTTCGAAGGTGCTAATAAAGGAGACAAACTCTGTGGTGTTAAAGATGACATGGCAACAATTTTTCATCCCCAACAAATATTTGTCTAAGTAAAATGAGAAATTAATGTAACCTTGATTAAATCAAAGCAAATCGAGCATTAGAGAAGTTGTTAAATAGAAACATTTGAGATGTAAATATCCATCGTATTAAATTTTTCCTAAATCAGTCATGCGTAGTTTTGAGGCCGTAAACCAAAGATTGGGGGTAAGGCTCATTAAAAATTGATACTTATTCAACCTTTCTATAGCAACAACTTTTTTAGGTATCTCTAATTAATTTTGTAAATGTTGCAAACGTCTGAATGGTACGTAACAGGTCTATCTTGCATGTTAAGAAGCAGATCATCAATAACCAAAGGGAGAAAAATTTAGTATCATAACATTTGGGTAGGGGTTGCCATGGTTTGGATTTTCAAAAATCCAAACAAGATCCACTTTAGAACCAATTTTATGGTTCATGATACCAAACTGGAACCGGATTAAAAAGAGACACCGGTTTAAAACGGGTTTGAAGAAACAAAAACCTATTTCATAGCGGAGAATATAGGCAAATTCATTTTTTCTTTTACTTATCTTCAAAACAGACTTGATAATAACTTATATTTTAAATGAGTTTGGTCGACTATATAATAACAGATTTTAGTTAAGTATAATTGTAAACTCATTATCTCCACTCTTCTTCTTTTTAAATTTTGGGTGCCAACAACAGTCATCTGTGGGTTTCATCAATTTCCAACTACACATTCATCCAGATACCACCATTTTCAGTGTTAGACACTAATCTCCTTTCCAATTGTTAAAATCAAGTTTTCGTTGTACTTAATTTTTCAAGTAATTCAAAATCTCAGCACTAGAGTTATTTAACTAATTTTTTTCATTCGTATGACAATATTGCTTGTTTTATCCTATTAGCTCCGGTTTCGTCTTTAAGAGTAATTGCTATGCTCCAAACTAAATCTTTAAACTCTATCCCCCGAAACTCATTAGTTATTAAGTGCTTCACCTAATTTTTTAAATAGGTTTCTAAAATCTCTCCTACACAATAAGAAAACTCCAAATGCATTTAAATTTATCGCATCGTGTCAAAGTTTTTATTGCCAAAAAGTTTTAACATGGAAAGATTTATTGCAATAATGCTAGTCGGTGTGCAGGTCCTCAGAGAACTTATCAGTACAAACATTCAATTAAAAAGAAATACAACACAGCAACAACACAACAAAGAATCAAAAGAACATTTAAAGCACAGCAACAACACAACACCTATAGGAATATTGAAAACAAAGCATCAAAGAAAGAAATATCTAACAATCAGCATTTTCGGGTGCTCTAAATTAAACGTGTATGCTTAAATTGCCAAAGGGCAAGTTTTACTTGGAAACTGAAGAACACCCAAACAAAGGAAACTTCAATAACAGCTTAAATCCAAATTCACAACCCCTTTAAATTTAAGCAGCAAGCAACTTGAGAACTAAAGCAAGCTTAACAAGGTTCAGCAATGAACTAAAGCAGTAATTTTTAGAAAGATTAACTAAGAAAAATCAACAAATCATACAATGAATCAATCCAAAATAAAAAAATATAATACACAACAGGAGCAGATTTAACTAATGATTTAAAATTTCAATCTCAGTAGCACTGACAGAATCCAAAAATTGAACAAATATGCAAGGAAAGAGAGATAAGACTGCAGATTATTACTTCAAATTAGGTTTTTACCTAAGGTTAGTGAAAGACAGATAAGATTGCAGATTTGACAGCGACGAAAATAGTGGCTGGGGTGGAACGGTCGAACAGAGCTAGCGCCGGCAGGAAGACACTCGCGACGGCAACTGGCTCTGGCGGTGGTTGCGATGTTGACGGCTGTCACTGCCGATGACAACGATCACAGATGCGGCATTCACAATGAGCTAATAGAAGGTGAATACAAGACTGGCGGCGGCTATGAGTGACGATGGTTGGTGGGGATTCGCGACGAGCAGATACGGTGAGGAAGAGAAGAATGGCGGCGGCTGGGGGAGCTGACAGTGGCTATTGGGGGCGTTGCTTGGGGGCTAATGTTGGCGACAGTCTCTTCTCCCCTAGGTTAAGCAAACTAGGGATTTTGTTTTCTACGTGAGAGTGAGACAGATGGGAGAGAGGGTCGGGTGTTTTGGGGAGTGGGCTTTTCAATTTTTTTAGAGAATCGGTCTTTTGATAAACCCAACCGGTTCAATCGGTTCACCTAATTATCTTATATTATTGGTGTATAATATAATCATCTTAAATTAATTTTTGTGATAAAACTGTTTGGAAAAATTTTGATGAATTTCATAAATTTGTTGGACATTATTTTATATTTACTAACTATTTTACATCTTTTTGATACACATTTCAGACTATTTTTTGGCATCATTGATCTATAAACATAAGGTGCGTAATTATTTATGTGTTTTTGTTGTATTATTTGGAGTATTTTAGAGTTATTACTTCCCTTTCTTTTGTTTGTCGTAATACTTTTCTCGATGTGTGTTCTAATTATTTATTTTTATGAAATGGTCATTTATTAATGAATATCGATATTATTTGACATATTGAATTAATGTTCAACTTATTCAGTTTCTAATTATACCTGTTAATTCTTTATTATAAAAATTGTAAGACTTAATTAAAATAGTTTGGCTCAACTTTTTAGGTCTGTGATGTGTTCCTCCGCTGAGTACTAATTAGTAGTCATTGTATTGATGATTTGTAATTTATCGCAGAAAAAATTTATGGTTTGTTTACATCAGTTTCTTTCACCCTAATATTAGTACCAAATTAGTGTATATTTCTGTACATATTGTACGGAATAATTAATAAAAAAATAAATTTTTTTATTAAAAGAGTTTAAACACAAAATATTATTATAATTAATATTATAAAAATCTTCAAACACATCCAAAGTAACAATATATGAATATTTCGTAATTTATCTACTAAATACGGTAGTGCTGGACAAAATGAAAACATATTTTTATAATTATCTTTAAAGATAACTAAAAAATTAAAAATAAATACACAACACAAACTAGAGCATCAATGGTAAAATATAAATTATAAAAGTTACTTAAATTAAAAAAAATATGCACGTGATGAATTATAAAAAAGTTATATATGAAAAGTAAAAATAAATTGTCAAGTAAAAAATAAAATAAAGAGAACAATTAAGATAAGTCAAATAAGGTAAAATAAATACTGTGTGAAGTAAATAAAAAATGTATTGTAATAGAAGATTAATATAACTAATGAACTTAGTTAAAATTAAAGTTGAGTACCTTAATTGGTTGTTGACATGGCCAGACCTTCGAAATAGTTGTCCCTAATGATGTTGTTAGCTTGCAATTTTTCTTGAGGCTTATTTTTTTCTTTTATTTTGAATTTGTCCATCTTAAGTCACCAAAAAGAAATTATTAACAAATATATGAAATTATATATTATCCAAATAATTAGGTTTAAAATTTTAAAAATTTAAATTATATTTATTTAAATTTTAAACATTTAAATTATAATTATTTAAATTTTACATAACTTGAGTAAAATATGTTATTATTAATAAAAATTTGAGAGACTAATTTAAATACTATATATATAAATATACGTATTAGCAATTTAAAATATTATTTAAATATATGTACTAAATATTCAAATGACTTACTTACAGTAAAAAATTAAAGTTTAACTAGAATATAAATTCCATTTAATTCAAATTATATTATATTAGATCAAAATAATTTGAAAAATAAATTTAAAATAGCACGGTACAAATCAATCATTTGCATAAAATTAAATTAGGTGAAAAAGTTTAAACCAAATCAATATTATCCAAATCGTTTAAAATTATATCATTTTTACATTTTGAATAAGTTTAAAATGAACTATAAAATATATCCAAATTGGCGTACATTTCATCGTTGTTGTATACCTGTAATTATGTGCATTTTTTGGTGTACAATAGATATGGACAAAACCTGAATTCTTAAGCCATGAGATAGCATAAAATATAGATAAGGACTTAATAAGTTCCTAGACTTTGCATTTGCGCATGCATCGTCAGATAATATGATAAAGTGTCCATGCTCTCAATGTGGGTTTTAATTTATGCAAACAAGAGATGATGCATACGACCACCTGTTGATAAAGCCTTTTCCCCTGGATATACTTTGTGGTTGCGTCATGGTGAAAAACCAGCTGAGGAGAGATCTACTTGCACACCGATACTTGAGAAAGTTACAACCGAGGTGAATCCATATATTCAAATGGTGCATGAGGCATTTAACTTCATAATGCCTCTTGGAGGTGAGGATACCACAACAGGGGATCCTATAGAAGACGATGATCTGGAGTTGCCGTACTTGTACGATGGTCCAAGTCGCGAGGCACAGGATTTTACCGATCTTCTTCCGGATGGAGCGGAGGAATTATATCTCGGCTGCTCGAAATACTCAAAGTTGTCTTTTCTGGTGAAACTTTATCACATTAAGTGTATGTGCGGGGTGAGTGACAAGGCTATGTCGATGATCTTGGACTTATTGCGGGATGCATTCGAGCAAGCCAAACTCCCATCCACTTTCTATGAAGTGAAGAAAACTATACGAAAGTTGGGGATTGAATACAAAAAGGTTGATGCATGCCCGAATGATTGCATGTTGTATCGGGGTGATGATGAAGACGCAACCAAATACAAGTAGTGTGGGACTTCACGATGGAATCAAAAAATGCGAAAGGGTTCCGTTACGAAACTCAAAATACTGGTCAAGAAGAACGAAAAGCCTCTCCCGGCAAAAACTATCCGTTACTTTTCTCTTATACCACGACTGCAACAGTTATTCATGTGTAGCAAGACTTCAACTGACATGGTATGGCATAAAGAGTCTGATAATAATGATGGGTACTTGAGGCATCCAAGGGACGCTGAAGCATGGAAAGAATTTGATGCAAAGTATCTATGTTTTTCCTACGATCCGCGCAATGTTCGTTTAGCTTTAGCTAGTGACAGATTTAATCCTTTTGGAAATTTGAGTACAAAGTATTCCATTTGGCCTGTGATTCTTATTCCGTACAATCTTCCTCCATGGCTTTGCATGAAACAAACATCTTTTATCCTATCTATGATTATTCCCAGGCCTAAAATGCCAGGTAATGACATAGATGTATATTTGGAGCCCTTGGTGGATGAGTTGAAGCAATTGTGGGATGGTGTTGAAACTTATGATGCTAAAAAGAGGACCACTTTCAAGATGCGTGCGGCGCTAATGTGGACTATTAGCGATTTTATGGAGTTGGAAAATTTATCTGGATGGAACATGTACATTGGGTTAGCATGTCCGACCTGTAATGTTGACGCTAAGCCTCAGCGACTGACATTTAGTCAAAAATGGTGTTACATGGGCCATAAATATAGACTAGACCGTAGTCGATTTGATGGACAAGATGAAAGCAGGGATCCACCAAAGAAGTATTCTGGAACAAATGTCTTAAGGCAGCAGTGTAACATGCAAGTATCATTTGGGAAGACCTCAACTCTGACAGCCAAAAGAAGACGCATTGGTGAAGATGCAGATCAAGATGACTCGTATTGGAAAAAGAGGAGTGTGTTCTTTGATCTCCTGTACTGGAAGGATCATATGTTGCGTCATAACCTTGACGTGATGCACATAGAGAAAAATATTTGTGACAATGTGGTCTTCACTATCTTAAATGATAGCGTCAAATCAAAAGATAATCTTAAAGCTCGCAAAGATTTACAAAGCATAGGCATAAGGCCTGAATTGTGGCCAGACGAAGGTGGTAAATATCCTTCAACAATCTTCACAATGTCGAATCCACAGAAGGATGTATTCCTAAAGACTACACAGAACGTGGTCTTTCCAGATGGTTACTCGAGCAATATTGCTCGTTGTGTTGACATCCGGCAGCGCAAGTTGTATGGGTTGAAGAGTTACAACTGCCACATTCTAATGGAACAATTACTTCCAATTTTGGTGAAGAATGCATTGCCAAGTCCGGTATCGACTGTGATTGCGAATCTGTCCTCATTTTTTTGAGAACTCTGTGGAAAGGCTGTAAATCCTATGCAGCTTGGTGCCCTTCAGAATTATGTTGTGCAAACTCTGTGTCAGATGGAAATGATTTTTCCTCCATCCTTCTTCACTGTCATAGTTCACCTTACGGTGCATCTCGTTGATGAACTAAAATTTGGTGGCCCGGTACATTATCGGTGGATGTATCCAATAGAAGGGTTAGCTTTCTACTAAACGCATTTAAGACCTTTTTTTCAATTTCGTTATGTATTTACTAAGCGTTATGTCGTATTTATGTAAAAGGTACTTAGGACGATTGAAGCAATACGTGCGTAACAGGGCACAAGTAGAAGGCTCAATTACAGAGGGCTATTTATCCGAGGGGATTTTGACATTCTGCTCCAGATATTTGGATAATATTAAGACTAGAATCAACCGACCAGCGTGAGTTGACGATCAACCTGTTGATATTACAATCAATACAGGAAGTACTATGTTTCCAGAAATTGGAAAAGCTTCAGTGGTTGTTTCACATTTTGTACTGACCCTAATGGAAAGAGATCAGGCACATCGTCATGTGCTAGTCAATTGTGAGGCCGTCGCTCCATTTATTGAGTAAGTATGCACATGTAATCATTAAGCACAAATATAACCCATTTCAAACACTCAGTCATTGGACTAATTTCTTGTTATGTCGTAAAGTACATTTAGGGCAGAAACTAAGCGAAAATTACAGGATCAAACAAGGTCGCAATCTAAGATAGACTGTGTTGTGCATGCAGAATTTTCTTGCCAGTTCAAGCGTGAGGTTCGTGAAAATTTAATCTGACCAACTTATTTGTGCCCTAGAATTATAAATTATGAATTTCATTGTTTGATATGAACAAACTGGTGCTAGGTTTGGATGGACAGTACTGTACATTCGAAAGAAATGAAGTTGCTGGCATATGCTTCAGGTAAGACGTTTTGGGGCGTACAACGTCAATAGGTACAAGTTTAGAACAATCACAAAGGAAGACGGGCTGAAAATACAAAATAGTGGATTTTATGTCTCATCCAATACAAAAAGTTATGCCAGCATGCATGACAATAGAGTGGCTATTGGTAGTGTTCCATATTATGGAAAAATTGTGGACATAATCGAACTGAACTACAGCTGCCATTTCACAGTAGTTTTGTTCATATGTATTTGGGCTGATACAACTACGGGCAGAGGAATCAAACAAGACCATCTGGGCCTTACTAGTGCACGAAATTGTGATCATCAACAATGGCGCCAAAGACTTGGAGCTCTCAAACGTGAATCACACTTTGTCACAACTTCGCACAACTAACTAGCAAGTGCACTGGGTCATCCAAGTAATACCTTACGTGAGTAAGGGTCGATCCCACAGAGATTGTTGGTATGAAGCAAGCTATGATCATCTTGTAAATCTCAGTTAGGCGGATTCAAATGGTTATAATGGTTTTTGAATATAAAGATAAATAAAGCATAAAATAGAGATAGAGATACTTATGTAAATCATTGGTGGAAATTTCAGATAAGTGTATGGAGATGCTTTGTTCCTTTTGAATCTCTGCTTTTCTACTGCTTTCATCCAATCATTCTTACTCCTTTCCATGGCAAGCTATATGTAGGGCGTCACCGTTGTCAATGGCTACTTCCCATCCTCTTAGTGAAAATGGTCCAAATGCTCTATCACAGCACGGCTAATCATCTGTCGGTTCTCGATCATGTCGGAACAGAATCCAGTGATTCTTCTACGTCTGTCGCTACGCCCAACACTCGCGAGTTTGAAGCTCATCACAGTCATTCAATCCCTGAATCCTATTCGGAATACCACAGATAAGGTTTAGACTTTTCAGATTCTCAAGAATGCTGCCAATGGATTCTAGCTTATACCACAAAGATTCTGATTAAGGAATCCAAGATATACACACTCTAGCTAAGGTAGAACGGAAGTGGTTGTTAGGCACGCGTTCATAGGTGAGAATGATGATGAGTGTCATGGATCATCACATTCATCATGTTGAAGTGCAGCGAATATCTTAGAATAAGAATAAGCTTAATTGAATAGACGAATAATAGTAATTGCATTAATACTCGAGGAACAGCAGAGCTCCACACCTTAATCTATGGTGTGTAGAAACTCCACCGTTGAAAATACATAATTGATGGTCCAGGCATGGCCGAATGGCCAACCCCATGAAGGTCTAAAATCGCATACACTGATTAAAGATCAATCCAAAGACGAAAATACAATAGTAAAAAGTCCTATTTATACTAGACTAGCTACTAGGGTTTACAGAAATAAGTCTAAGTGCAAAAATCCACTTTCGGTGCCCACTTTGGTATGTGCTTGGGCTGAGCTTGAGCTTTACACGTGCAGAGGCTTCTCTTGGGGTTAAACGCCAAGTTGTAACGTGTTTTTGGCGTTTAACTCTGGTTTGTGACGTGTTTCTGGCATTTTACTCTAGAATGCAGCATGGAACTGGCGTTGAACACCAGTTTGCATCGTCTAAACTCGAATAAAGTATGAACTATTATATATTTCTGAAAAGCTCTGGATGTCTACTTTCCAACGCAATTAAGAGCGCGCCATTTAGAGTTCTGTAGCTCCAGAAAATCTATTTCGAGTGCAGGGAGGTCAGAATCCAACAGCATCAGCATTCCTTTTTCAGCCTGAATCAGATTTTTGCTCAGGTCCTTCAATTTCAGCCAGAAAATACCTGAAATCACAGAAAAACACACAAACTCATAGTAAAGTCCAGAAATGTGAATTTTGCATAAAAACTAATAAAAACATCCCTAAAAGTAGCTTAATCCTACTAAAAACTACCTAAAAACAATGACAAAAAGCATATAAGTTATCCGCTCATCACAACACCAAACTTAAATTGTTGCTTGTCCCCAAGCAACTGAAAATCAAAGAGGATAAAAAGAAGAGAATATACTATAAATCTCAAAATATCAATGAATATTAGTTCTAATTAGATGAGCGGGACTTGTAACTTTTTGCTTCTGAACAGATTTGGCATCTCACTTTATCCTTTGAAGTTTAGAATGATTGGCATCCATAGGAACTCAGAGTTCAGATAGTGTTATTGATTCTCCTAGTTAAGTATGTTGATTCTTGAACACAGCTACTTTTATGAGTCTTGGCCGTGGCCCTAAGCACTTTGTTTTCCAGTATTACCACCGGATACATAAATGCCACAGATACATGACTGGGTGACTAAGCTTTGCTAAAGTCCCCAGTTAGAGGTGTCCAGAGCTCTTAAGTACACTCTTTTTGCTTTGGATCACGTCTTTAACCACTCAGTCTCAAGGTTTTCACTTGGACCTGCATGCCACAAGCACATGGTTAGGGACAACTTAATTTAGTCGCTTAGGCCTAGATTTATTTCCTTGGGCCCTCCTATCCATTGATGCTCAAAGCCTTGGATCCTTTTTACCCTTACCTTTTGGTTTTAAGGGCTATTGGCTTTTTCTGCTTGCTTTTTCTTTTTCTTTTATATTTTTTTGCCACTTTTTTTTCGCAAGCTTTGTTCTTCACTGCTTTTTCTTGCTTCAAGAATCAATTTTTTGATTTTTCAGATCATCAATAATATTTCTCTTTTTTATCATTCTTTCAAGAGCCAACAATTTTAACATTCATAAACAACAAGATAAAAAATATGCACTATTCAAGCATTCATTCAGAGAACAAAAAGTATTGTCACCACATCAATATAATTAAACTAATTTCAAGGATGAATTCGAAACTCATGTACTTCTTATTCTTTTGAATTAAAAACATTTTTCATTTAAGAAAGGTGAAGGATTCATGGAATTATTCATAGCCTTAAGACATAGACACTAGACACTAATGATCATATAATAAAGACACAAACATAGACAATCATGAAGCTTAAAAATCGAAAAATAGAGAGATAAGAACAAGGAAGTTAAGGAATGAGTCCACCTTAGTGATGGTGGCGCCTTCTTCTTGAAAGACCAATGGTGTTCTTAAGCTCCTCTATGTCTCTTCCTTGCCTCTGTTGCTTGATCCCTAGTGATTTTGGTGCTCCTATCCTTAGTTGCTCCCAATAATTGTGTGGAGGAAAATGTATCCCCTGAGGTATCTCAGGGATTTCTTGATGAGGAAATTCCTCATGCGTCTCTTGAGATCCATGAATAGGCTCTCTTGTTTGCTCCATCCTCTTCTTAGTGATGGGCTTGTGAGATGAATCTCTCCATCTCCCATGACTCAAAGGTGGAAGCTTTTGTCTTCCCTTTCCTCTTTCTAGAGGTTTCTCCGGTCTTAGGTGCCATCAATGGTTATGGAAAAACAAAAAAGCTATGCTTTTACCACACCAAACTTAGAATGTTGCTCGTCCTCGAGCAAAAGAAGAAAGAATAGATGAAGAAGAAGAAGAGATGGGGGAGAGGGAAAAGGATTCGGGCATTTAGGGTGGGTTTGGGTGGGAAAGAGATTTTGAATTTCAAGGTAGGTGGGTTTATGGGGAAGAGTGGATAGATGTGAGTGGTGAAGAGGTGTGAGAGAGAGGGAGAAGGTAGGTGGGGATCCTGTGCGGTCCACAGATCCTGAGGTGATCCTGTGGGGTTCACAAATCCTGAGGTGTCAAGGATTTCTCATCCCTGCACCCTTTAGGCATGTAAAACGCCCTCTGTATGCATTCCTGGCGTTTAATGCCAGACTTATGCTTGTTTCTGGCGTTAAACGCCAGCTCTATGCTTGTTTCTGGCGTTAAACGCCACTTTGCTGCTTGTTTCTGGCATTTAACGCCAGCTTGATGCTCTGTTTTGGCGTTGAATGCCAGCCAGATGCTCCTTACTGGCGTTTAAACGCCAGTAAGCTCTTCCTCCAGGGTGTGCTTTTTCTTCTGCTGTTTTTGATTCTGTTTTTAATTTTTGCAATTGTTTTGTGACTCCACATGATCATAAACCTAATAAAACATAAAAGAACAATAGAAATATAGATAAATAAAAATTGGGTTGTCTCCCAATAAACGCTTCTTTAATGTCAATAGCTTGACAGTGAGCTCTCATGGAGCTTCACAGATGTTCAGAGCATTGTTGGGACCTCCCAACACCAAACTTAGAGTTTGAATGTGGGGGGTTCAACACCAAACTTAGAGTTTGGTTGTGGCCTCCCAATACCAAACTTAGAGTTTGATTGTGGGGGCTTTATTTGACTCTGTATTGAGAGAAGCTTATCGTGCCTCTTTTCCATGTTTACAGAAGGATAACCCTGAGCTTTAAACACAAGGTAGTCCCCATTCAATTGAAGGACTAACTCTCCTCTGTCAACATCAATCACAGCTCCTGTTGTGGCTAGGAAGGGTCTTCCAAGAATGATGGATTCATTCTCATCCTTCCCAGTGTCTAAGATTATCGAATCAGCAGGGATGTAAAGGCCTTTAACCTTTAACAACACGTCCTCTACCAATCCATAAGCTTGTTTTATTGACTTGTCTACCATCTCTAATGAGATTCTTACAGCTTGTACCTCAAAGATCCCCAGCTTCTCCATTACAGAGAGTGGCATAAGATTTATACTTGACCCCAGGTCACACAGAGCCTTCTTAAAGGTCATGGTGCCTATGGTATAGGATATTAAGAATTTACCAGGATCTTGTTTATTTTGAGGTAGAGTTTGCTGAACCCATGTATCTAGTTCACTAATGAGCAAGGGAGGTTCACCTTCCCAAGTTTCATTACCAAACAACTTGGCATTCAGCTTCATGATGGCTCCTAGATATTGAGCAACTTGCTCTTCAGTTACATCTTCATCCTCTTCAGAGGAAGAATAGTTCTCAGAGCTCATGAATGGTAAAAGAAGGTTCAATGGAATCTCTATGGTCTCTAGGTGAGCCTCATTTTCCTTAGGTTCCTCAGTTTGGAACTCCTTTTTGTTCAGAGGACATCCCAGGAGGTCTTCCTCACTGGGATTCACGTCCTTCTCCTCCTCTTTGGATTCGGCCATTGTGATTATGTCAATGGCCTTGCACTCTCTTTTTGGATTCTCTTCTGTATTGTTGGAAAGAGTACTAGGAGGGGTTTCAGTGAATTTCTTACTCAGCTGGCCCACTTGTGCCTCTAAATTTCTAATGGAGGACCTTGTTTCACTCATGAATCTTAAAGTGGCCTTAGATAGATCAGAGACTATGTTTGCTAAGCTAGAGGGGCTCTGCTCAAAATTCTCTATCTGTTGCTGAGAAAATGATGGAAAAGGCTTGCTATTGTTAAGCCTGTTTCTTCCACCATTATTAAAGCCTTGTTGAGGCTTTTGTTGATCCTTCCATGAGAAATTTGGATGATTTCTCCATGAAGAATTATAGTTGTTCCCATAGGGTTCACCCATGTAATTCACCTCTGCCATTGCAGGTTTCTCAGGATCATAAGCTTATTCTTCAGAAGATGCCTCTTTAGTACTGTTGGATGCCTTTTGCCATCCATTCAGACTCTGAGAAATCATGTTGACTTGCTGTGTCAACATTTTATTCTGAGCCAATATGGCATTCAGAGTATCAATTTCAAGAACTCCCCTCTTCTGAGGCGTCCCATTACTCACAGGATTCCTCTCAGAGGTGTACATGAATTGGTTATTTGCAACCATGTCAATGAGTTCTTGAGCTTCTGCAAGCGTTTTCTTTAGGTGAATGGATTCACCTGCAGAATGGTCTAATGACATCTTATACAATTCAAATAGACCATCATAGAATATATCCAGGATGGTCCATTCTGAAAACATGTCAGAAGGACACTTTTTGGTCAACTGCTTGTATCTTTCCCAAGCTTCATAGAGGGATTCACCATCTTTTTGCTTAAAGGTTTGAACATCCACTCTAATCTTACTAGGCTTTTGAGGAGGAAAGAACTTGGCCAAGAAGGCCATGACCAGTTTATCCCAAGAGTTCAGGCCATCTTTAGGTTGAGAGTCCAACCATACTCTAGCTCTGTCTCTTACAGCAAAAGGGAAAAGCATAAGCCTGTAGACCTCGGGATCAACCCCATTGGTCTTAACAGTATCACGGATCTGCAAGAATTCAGTTAAGAACTGAAAATGATCTTCTGATGGAAGTCCATGAAACTTGCAATTCTAATGCATTAGAGAAACTAATTAAGACTTCAGCTCAAAATTATTTGCTCCAATGGCAGGGATTGAGATGCTTCTTCCATGTAATTTGGAATTTGGTGCAGTAAAGTCACTAAGTATCTTCCTTGCATTATTGTTGTTATTATTTTCGGCTGCCATCTCCTTTTCCTGTTCGAAAATTTTAGTTGGGTCCTCTTAAGAGTATTGTGCTTTAGCTGCTCTTAGCTTCCTCTTCAAAGTCCTTTCAGGTTTAGGATCAGCTTCAACAAGAATGTCTTTTTCTTTGTTCCTGCTCATATAAAAGAGAAGAAAATAAAGAAAGAAGAGGAATCCTCTATGTCACAGTATAGAGATTCCTTTATGTGAATAGAAAAAGAGAAGAATAAGAATGAAGAAGAGACAAATTTGAACACAGAAGAGAAGAGAGGGTTCGAATTTTGAGATGAAGAGAAGTGTTAGTAAATGAATAAATAAACAGAAAGAGATGAGAGGGAAGAATTTTCAAAAATTAGAGAGAGAAAAGTAGTTAGATAGTTTTGAAAAAGATAAGAAACAAACAAAAAGTCAATTAGTTAGTTGAAAAATATTTAAAAATCAATTTTGAAAGGATAAAAGGTTAGAAAAGATTTTTGAATTTGATTTTGAAAAAGATATGATTTGAAAAAGAATTGATTTTTAAAATTAAAATTTGATTACTTGACTAACAAGAAACTAAAAGATATAATTCTAGAATTTAAAGATTGAACCTTTCTTAACAAGAAAGTAACAAACTTCAAATTTTTGAATCAATCACATTAATTGTTAGTAAAGTTTTCAAAATTTTGAAATAAAGATAAGAAAATGATTTTGAAAATCAATTAAAAAATATTTTCGAAAATATAAAAGAAAAATGAAAAAGATTTGATTTTTGAAAATTTTTTAAAAAGATAAGATTTTTAAAATTAAAATCTTGACTTGACTAACAAGAAACAACTAATTTTAAAAAATTTTGACTAAGTCAACCCAAAGATTTCGAATTTTTGAGTAAAATAAGGAAAAGATATTTTTTTATTTTTGAATTTTTAATGATGAGAGAAAAACACAAAAATGACTCACAACATGAAAATTATGAATCAAAACACAAGATGCATGCAAGAACACTATGAATGTCAAGATGAACACCAAGAACACTTTGAAGATCAAGATGAACATCAAGACTTATTTTTGAAAAATTTTCAAGAAAAGATAAACATGCAAGACACCAAACTTAGAAATTTTCAATGCTTAGACACTATGAATGCAAAAATGCATATGGAAAACAACAAAAAAAACACAAAACAAGAAAATTTAAAGATCAAACAAGAAGACTTGTCAAGAACAACTTGAAGATCATGAAGAACACATGCATGAATTTTCGAAAAATGAAAAAGTTTTTAAAACATGAAATTGACACCAAACTTAAAAATTGACACTAGACTCAAACAAGAAACACAAAATATTTTTTGTTTTTTATGATTTTATTATTTTTTTTTGGATTTTTTCGAAAATTACTTTTTGGAGAAACGAAAACAAAGAAAAAATTTGTTGAAAGATTTTTGAAAACTTTTTGAAAAGAAAATTACCTAATCTAAGCAACAAGATGAACCATCAGTTGTCCAAACTCAAACAATCCCCGGCAACAGCGCCAAAAACTTGGTGCGCGTAAATTGTGATCATCAACAATGGCGCCAAAGACTTGGAGCTCTCAAATGTGAATCACACTTTGTGACAACTTCGCACAACTAACCAGCAGGTGCACTAGGTTGTCCAAGTAATACCTTACGTAAGTAAGGGTCGATCCCACGGAGATTGTTGGTATGAAGCAAGTTATGGTCATCTTGTAAATCTCAGTTAGGCGGATTCAAATGGTTATAATGGTTTTCGAATATAAAGATAAATAAAGCATAAAATAGAGATAGAGATACTTATGTAAATCATTGGTGGGAATTTTAGATAAGTGTATGGAGATGCTTTGTTCCTTCTGAGTCTCTGCTTTCCTACTGCTTTCATCCCATCATTCTTACTCCTTTCCATGGCAAGCTATATGTAGGGCGTCACTGTTGTCAATGGCTACTTCCCATCCTCTCAGTTAAAATGGTCCAAATGCTCTGTCACAACACGGCTAATCATCTGTCGATTCTCGATCATGTCGAAATAGAATCCAGTGATTCTTTTGCGTCTGTCACTACGCCCAACACTCGTGAGTTTGAAGCTCGTCACAGTCATTCAATCCCTGAATCCTACTCGGAATACCACAGACAAGGTTTAGACTTTCCGGATTCTCAAGAATGCTGCCAATGGATTCTAGCTTATACCACGAAGATTTTGATTAAGGAATCCAAAAGATACACACTCTAGCTAAGGTAGAACGGAAGTGGTTGTCAGGCACACGTTCATAGGTAAGAATGATGATGAGTGTCATGGATCATCACATTCATCATGTTGAAGTGCAGCGAATATCTTAGAATAAGAATAAGCTTAATTGAATAGACGAATAATAGTAATTGCATTAATACTCGAGGAACAGCAGAGCTCTACACCTTAATCTATGGTGTGTAGAAACTCCACCGTTGAAAATACATTAGTGATGGTCCAGGCATGGCCGAATGGCCAGCCCCCATGAAGGTCTAAAATCGCATACACTGATTAAAGATCAATCTAAAGACAAAAATACAATAGTAAAAAGTCCTATTTATACTAGACTAGCTACTAGGGTTTACAAAAATAAGTCTAAGTGTAGAAATCCACTTCCAGGGCCCACTTTGGTGTGCTCTTGGGCTAAGCTTGAGCTTTACACGTTCAGAGGCTTCTCTTGGGGTTAAACGCCAAGTTGTAACGTATTTTTGGCGTTTAACTCTGGTTTGTGACGTGTTTCTGGCGTTTTACTCCAGAATGCAGCATGGAACTGGTGTTTAATGCCAGTTTGCATCATCTAAACTCAATTAAAGTTTAAACTATTATATATTGCTGGAAAGCCCTTGATGTCTACTTTCTAACGCAATTGAGAGCGCGCCATTTGGAGTTCTGTAGCTCCAGAAAATACATTTCGAGTGCAGGGAGGTCAAAATCTAATAGCATCAGCAATCCTTTTTCAGCCTGAATCAGATTTTTGCTCAGGTCCTTCAATTTCAGCCAGAAAATACCTAAAATCACAAAAAAAAAAACACACAAACTCATAGTAAAGTCCAGAAATGTGAATTTTGCATAAAACTAATAAAAACATCCCTAAAAGTAGCTAGATCCTACTAAAACTACCTAAAAATAATGCCAAAAAGCGTATAAATTATCCGCTCATCACTTACCAGCATTAATTTCACTCGTCCAATTCATACTGGTGATCAAGAAGAGGATGAACCATACATATTGGCATCAGAAGCTCATCTCGTGTACTATGTACATGATGAAGTAGATCAAGAATAGAGTGTAGTAGTTCATGTGAAACCACAAGACTTGTATGACATGGGAGGAGAGAATGAAGAAGTTGAAGCTACTTTTTCTCCACAACTTGGGTTGAACATGTCAGCAGTAGGTGACATCAGTGATTTACAGTTGACAAGGGATGATGATATAGAAGACCCAACAGAAGATGTTTCTGATAACATCGATCATGTGGCATAGTGAAAATATGGCAAAACATGTACATCATTCATAGAATATCTGTGTGTGTCTAATAATTTTAACAGTGTTTATGCTGTATGCAATTTGCTAGTAACATTAGTATCTGTGTTTTCATCTTTGAATTAAGTTTTCATTTCAAGTTAATTTTCATGAATACACCAGTTCCTTATTTTTTCCAACGATTTTTTACTTTTCAAAGTTAGTTGTCAATGCTTTGTTGTTCCCATCATCATTGTTATTGTTCTTAACCTCCAATAAAGAAAATTATGACATCGAGTAAATTATCTTGAATTACAGTATTGTTATCGTTGACAAATATAGTTAATATAAAATGGTGTTGTAACAGGAGAAATGAAAACGGAGGATTTCTCATCATGCTGTGCAGGCACAACATTCGCTAACGAAATGGCTATGGCCTCTCCATTCTCTGCATTGGAACATGCAATAACGGTTGCCAGAGACATATGGTCACGTAAGTTGAATGTTAGGTCTTGGTTGGAGGCTATATCAGGACAATCTTGTTCTAATGAATACTTGGAAACGGCGAACGAAGCTACTGTGCAGGTCTGTTCATTAGCCGTACCCTTAAACACTTGAGTTAAACATTATTTGAATGATAAGTATTTTAAGTTGCTATATGCTTACAACATTTAACCAGTGATAGTTGTTACGTTCATGCTAAAATTTTTTAGGAACTTCATGAATAGGGATCAAGGTACGAGGAAAAATTTGTCTATGTTTTTGTGATATTTGTAGCTAGTAAGACATCTAAAGACATACTTGCTGAATTAAAGGTTGGAAATAAATTTCTAGCACAAAAAGTGAATTACAGAGACACAATATGCTTTACAAAATAGACCATCAACTATACATTTTATTATGGTGCAGATGCACTTTAATAACTCGCATGGTGTTGAGTTGGAGATTGCTTCAAAAGAGGAATTGAAGTATATAGAACGTGCTATTAGAGAGCTTCTTTCCAAGAAATTTGTCTAAACTACCGACGAAGGAGACGGTAATAGTTAATTTTGTATTTGTTAATTTTGAAAGTCCTCTTTCCATAATTCCATAATTTTTTTCCTTAATAACTAGAATGACTTGGAAGTTGTCATTATCTTTTAATTAAGTAGATTTATATGTTGTTGGTGGCATGTTCATATATTCAGTGTCAGCTGAATACTCAGGCGAAATAGTTGCTGACACTCTAGATGGAGCAGACACTGATTCAGAAGACGATTTAGATGCTATCTTCTCCGGTGAAAATGACATCTCTAGGGATGTTGAGCTTAATAAGGTTTCAGAAGAAGACAATGAAACTTTAAACACCCAACATAGAGAAGATGCCGTACATGCTGCAAAAAGGGGTTTCGATCTGAACAAGTTGCTATGGTTTGGAGATGACTTATCAGATCTGTTATCACGTCACTGCAGCGCTTTTTTGACAGAGTATTTCTGGCCAGGTCAATACGATGTTGATGAGAAATTTTGACTCAAAACTTGTTTGTCTACTTTTTTAATTCCGATTTTTATGCTCCATTGAACTTTGTTCTGAGTATATGAATTCGGACGTTCACTTGATTTTTATGTTACCAGTTATGGTTAAATACAAACTCAAAATGGCTGATACAATAAGAGAAAACCTGATTCATAAATTCGTTTTTAGTTATTCATGTATAAATATTTTTTAATAACTGAATTATTTTTTATGTAACACAAAATTAAAAATTTATTTAATGCATTAATTAAGTTGCAGTATTTGAAGCATGTATTTTCATTAAAAAAATAGCAAGGACAAGAATAGTTATAAGAAGGCAATAATGTTTATACAAAAAAAATTCATGTTAAAAATAATATTGCAGCGGTTGATTCAGCGGTTGAAAAAAAACCGCTGCAAAACGAGTATCAATGTATTCAACAACTGGACATTTAGCAGGGGTTACAGAAAAACCGCTGCAACTTGAGATTATTTAGCAGCGTCCCCTGAAACCGTCACAAGAACCCCTGTAAAACGGGTACATTTTACAGCGGTTACCAAAAAACCGCTACAAAATAAGCTCATTCGGTAGCATCCCCTTAAACCGCCACAAGAACCGCTGACAGAACCGCTGCTAAGTAACAGCCGCTATCTGTCGATTTTCTTGTAGTGTTTACTCTACCAATTATACAATACTAGTGGCTTAACAGGCACTGTCATGCCTGTACAGCCACTTTTTTTTATGGGATTTAAAGATAATTATTTTAATGAATTTTAAAATTTTAAATTCGAATAACATAAAAATAATAATATAGAATAATTAATGATAATATAAAAATGTTCAAATTAAAATAATCATATATTACCTATCTATAAATAATAATAATATGAAAATGATTTAATTATAATAAACACATATATCACCTATCTACAAATCTACAAATAACATAATTCATAAAATAATTATTACAATATTATTTTATCTTCTTCTATCTAACTCAAAGTCATAAAAATAAATAGAAAAATACGATTGTTTAAAAATATAAAAAATAAATAGAAAAATACGATTGTTTAAAATATTATTTTATCTTCTTCTGATATATCTATTTTTGATAAGGAAAAGTATAAAAAATATCGAAATACTAATTATTTTTGTTATACAGTGAAAAAATTTAAGTTACAATTATATTATTAAACACATATATCTAATATAATTTTTTTTATAATGAAGCGACACGAGAACCTTTTATTTATTCTTATAATAATATTATATAGGTCAATAATGGAAGGTTTATTGAATTAAAATTTATGAAAAAATAAATTACTATCAATTAAATAAATATACAGGAGTTCTATCCACATTTATTATCATTTGGTCTATTACTTAAATCACTTTTGCTTTTATTATGAGTATCTAAATATTTAAAAAAATTATTATTAACATAAAAATAATGTATGTTGACAATTTAAGAGTACATTCGGTAGATAAATTACAGGTAAATGGTACTAAGAGTACATTAACATAGAGATATTGTAGAAATAATTCAAATTCAATGACAAATTAAATTGTAGAAAAAAAGTTAAAAAAATATACCAGAATTATCTATTAAAATTTAATAACAAATATATTATTAAACATTGAACATATATATTTTCTTATAATAATACAGTTATAAAAATTGTTTGGCAGTATAATATTATATTAAAAAATTATTAAACTATTTAATAGTTGATATTATAATTATGTAAAGTACTATAAGACAATATAATAATATCTATAATAATATTATTTAGGCCAATAATAAAAGATTTATGGAATCAAAATTTAAGAAAAAATAAATTATTATTAATTAAATAAATATAAATATATAGGATTCCTTTTCATATTTGGACTGTTTGGGAATGACAATAATGTATTTTAAATGATTATATTTTACAGTGTATAATTTTTCTTTAGAGATAAGTAATTCGTGAATATAAAAATTATATTAAACTTGTAGCATAATAATAATTATATTGAAATAGTAAATTTATCAATTTAAATTTATGTAGTGAAAAAATTGCCACTTCTGATATATCTATTTTTTAGAAGAAAAAGTATAAAAAATATCAAAATTATCATTAATTGTTTTTGTTATACAGTGAATAAATTTAAGCTACAAATATATTATTAAACATATATCTAATATATTTTTTTATAATGATACGGCGCGAGAACATTTTATTTATTCTTATAATAATATTATTTAGGACAATAATGGAAGATCTATGGAATCAAAATTTATGAAAAAATAAATTACTATTAATTAAATAAATTTACAGGAGTCCTACCCATATTATTACCATTCGGTCTATTACTTGAATCAGTTTCACTTTTATTTTGAGTATGAGTATTTAAATATCTAAATATTTAAAAAATTTATTCTTAACATGAAAATAATGTAGGCTGAGAATTAGTACATTCTGTAGCGTACATTAATATAGAGATATTGTAGAAATAATTCAAATTAAATGGCGAACTAAATTGTAGAAAAAAGGTTAAACATATATACCAGAATTATCTATTAAGTTTTTTTGTTACAGAATCAAAAAATTTAATAACAAATATATTATTAGACAGTGAATATATATTTTCTTATAGTAATACAGTTATAAAAATTTTATATTTGTGTTATATTATATTAAAAAATTATTAAACTATTTAATAATTGAGATTATAATGATGTAAAGTACATTTAAGATAATATAATAATATTATTTAGGCCAATAATAAAAGATTTATTGAATCAAAATTTAAGAAAAAATAAATTATTATTAATTAAATAAATATAAATATAGGATTCCTACTTATATTTGGATCGTTTGGTATATTACTTGAACCAGCTCTGATGTTATTGTGAGTATCTGTATATGTAAAAAATTCATTAAGATGAAAATAATGTAATTTGATCATTTAAAGGTACACTCAAGAAATAAATTATACATAATTGGTACCTACTAAGAGTCTAGTAACATAGATATATCGTAAAAAATAATCCATATTAAATGATAAACTAAAAAAATAAATTTATTCATGAGAAGTATAATTTAAAGTACCTGATATAGAGTATTGTTGAGGAGGTATATTTGTGATATCTTGTAATGGTGTTGTCATGTTAGTTAGTCCACTTGATGTATCGATTTATTTTTCTCGTCTAATACTCTCTCGGTAACTGGCACGCCTTCTAGCAAGGTGTTGCTGCCTCTGTTCTTCACTCATATTTTGTCTTTGTTGTCTGGCATAGTCTTACCAAGTTTGTCGACCACTCCCTCGTGAATATGTTGTCAACTATAATTAATCAAAAGAAACATATTAAAACAGTTATACACTTTTATTTAATGACGAAAAATAAATTACAGTAGATTTTACATTATATTTAGGCAGAATGAGAAGAATGCAGGAGAAGATAAAGGAGAAATGAAGGAAATTTTTTCTATTATGGAGAGATATGGAGTAACCAGTGAAGTAAGAGAGATTAAGAAGAAAAGTTGGGAATAATACAATTGACGTGAGAGAAATTAACTGCAGTAGTGGGAATTAAGTAGCAGAATTTTGTAACTGATGCAGTAACGTGATGCGAGAGAAATTAACGTGGAGAAGTTATATTGACGTGAACGTGAATGGAAATAAAGTAGTAGAATGTTATAACTGGAAGTAAGTTATTAAAAATGATAAAAATGGAAAAAAAATTGAACACCAAAAATGAATTTTCCATTATATCTTGTTATAGATTTATATTATGCAACGAGAATAGAAGTCACTGGTTAATCCAACAGCAGGAAAAAAAAACTTCCCTAATCACATTTTAGAATACTCGTTTTGCGTTTGCTTGTTATTATTTTAGAATAGATAAAAGCTTTACAAAAGCGGCAATTATCCATTTGATAATTCTGTTGCACTCCTACTGCATGAACATTGTAAAGAATAAAACTTACAAACAAAAAAGGTAAATTACAGGGTAAGACACGTTATTCATCATCAAAGAACAGAATGATTAGCCTTTTGCACTTATACAAAGTCTATTTATTGAGATTATAAAACTGAAACCCTTTAATAATGCAAAATCTATTTACTACCATGAACTGTTTTCCCAACATTTTGTTTTTCAGCCACACAAAAAGTTCATATTATCTAATTGTCAAGTTTCACTAAAGTCATTCCAAATCAAAGTCTTGTTCCTGAAGCTCACCAATGACCTCATTCCTCATCCTCATCCACATTTTCAGAGCTTCTTGCTCAAACTTCTTGTCCTGTAGCTGTTTCTGGTAATTCAATGCATCCTTATCGGTCTCAATAGTCCCTTTAGGACCAATGGTTGTTCCAATCATTCCACCCTTTGCAATGAACTCCTGCATTGCTTCCTCATCTCCGGGGTATGGGAACTGTCGGTACTCATACAAGTGGGCTAGTTCCCACTCTTCTTTTGGTCGCGGCTTCAGCGTCCACCACCCCAGTGGCGATGTCTCGTTGTATAGCCACACTGCACCTGCAATTGCGTAGGTGCAAAGCAAAGCCTTACCGATTTGTTTCCAGAAGTAATAGTTCTCCTTTCCTAACCCAATTTTCTTTAGGAAGTTTTGAGCATAGTATAGACCTGCATTTAAAAACAGTAAAGAAACCCAATCAAACTTCAATAAATAGATGAAATAAAGCTCCTTCCAGACTGATTCAAGTGGTTGGGTGAGTCATATAAATAATAAATTAAAAAACTAAATAATAAACTGATTTGGCTCAAACTAGATTAACTAGTCTTAAGTGCATTCTAGTTATTGGTGATGCAATTTGTAAACTAAAAGAAAATAACAAAAAGGCTCTAAGATTCTTGTGTGAAACATTTCATCGAACAGCTTGTGTGCAAGGTTGGATACTATGATAAATGGTCTGCTGAAATTGAAATGGTACTAGAATACGTGAGATCCAATAATACAATTTTTGTGTTGCTAGAAAAGCTACCTGTTTTGGGTTCCTGTGCCTGAAATCGCTTACGAACCATTTAGAAGCTAAGACTTCAACAAATGGGAATGAATCGCTGTTAATCGTGTCTCTGCCAAATGTATTGGGAACCGGGAGTTTGCAACTCTTTATAAAGTTAAACAAACAAAAATTAACTAAAATTACAAATTAAAAAATAATAATTACATAACTATTACATAAAAATTTAGTCAAATTACTTAAATTATTTAACAATTTTACTTATTAACTTCACGTGAAATTAACAGTACTTAAATTTTCACCTTTAATTCAAAAATTAAAAAATTTAGTTGTTCTAATTATGAGCTACCTAACATAATATTAAAATTTAATAATATATAATATTAGTAAATTAATTGTTAAATAAAGATAATTGAATTGTTTTCCTTAATATTCACTCGATGATTAAATTGATTTAACAATGGGATCAAATTGATTGAAACAACTTTATTCTCATGTTAGCGTGCCTTATAAAATAGATTAGCAACTGACAGAGAAATAAATAGCCTTAATATTGTTAAGATTCTAAGTTTCTAACATGTTAAATTTTAGTTTAAAATTCAATTAATTCTTAATTATATATCTAGTTTAATCAAATTATTAGATTATTGAATTATTGGTTCAGTCAATAAATCATTCCACAAAAATAAAAAATATAAAATAATTAATAGAACCTATATAAACATGGACAAACAATAACACTATAAGGAGATTGAATAATTGTATTTGAGTTTTAAACTTAAAAACTATGACTAGATCTTCAACCATTTGTATACTATTAAAAAACATAAAGAACACACATTCACTTAAATATCCAACTATCTACTAAGTACTAACAACAGGTTTTTACCAGCTTTTTTTTTCCAAAGACAATGAAATTTTATTAATAAAAATAGAATGAGGTGTCTACATTACAAGGAATGAAATAAGTAAAAGGGGATCTCTCAAAAGGTTATTTGAATAGCCCAAATTTAACGTAAAAAAAAAGTGAAACAGTGGTAAGAACAACTAAGGAGGAGAGTGGTGAGGAAGGTCTCGCATTTCTCGGACTAGCTTCGTCGCCGAGGCTACTACTTCCACTGGGTTGCGGCGTGTGCCCTCATAGAACTAGCTATTTCGTTCCTTCCAAATCAACCAAAGGGTTACAACGATCTGTTGCAGCAACGAGTCACCTCTTGTTCTACCATGCCCTTGAACTAACGCCAACCACCATAAACTGAATTCAATAACCTCCGAGTTAGGTAAGAACCAATTGAGTTGAGATTGTCCACAAATTTCTTGTATTTCTCTGCATTTAATTAAGCACTGGATTTCCTCTGTTTCATGACAGTAAGGACAGATTCCACTAATGGACGGGAATCAGTGATGGAGAAGGGAGGAGAGTGGTAGAGGTTCATGGCAGGCTTTCCAGAGAAAGATTTGGATTTTGTGGGGGACTGAGAGCTTCCATAGGGATGTCCAAAGGTCCCTCAGATGCAGATTTGGATGGCCAAGCTCCAAGGGCTTGTGGAAAAAGTTGTAGGCAATCTGGTATCCTACAGCGACATTGTAAGCGTTTGATCTGTGCAAAGCCCATTTAATTTTATCACTATCACCTTCAATCGGAACTGATAAAATTCTACTACTAATGCCTTCGGTAAAAACTTGTTGAATCATATTTGTGTTCCACTGGCCGTTTGAAGTAATTAGATCTTTAACCCAGAAAATTGTTGGATCTGTAGCTTGATGAGCTGATTGTGGAGGGACAGTGAAAGGATAGGGAGGTGGAAGCCATGGGTCTTCAAAGATTCTGATTTCTGAGCCTGTGCCAACGCTCCAAGAGAGCCCCTTCTCAACCACTTTGCGCCCCTCTAGCAAGCTGCGCCACCCCCATGAAGGTGTGTTTTCAGTCTCGGCTTTTAATGTATTGCAGTATCGATAATACTTTCCTTTTAAAATTCTAGATAGGAGTGAACTTGGTTGTGTTGTTATTCGCCAAAACTGCTTCCCCAGTAAGGCTAGATTCTGCACCCTGAGGTCCTTGATCCCTAGTCCCCCTTCCTTCTTAGGTCTTGTCATAGTATTCCAGCTGATCCACACCATTTTTCTCTCTGTACCTCGTTGTCCCCACCAGTATTGAGAGAGCATGCTATGAATTTCTGAGATGAGTGTGTCTGGGAGCTTAAAACAGGACAATGTATATATATGGACTGCTTCTCCTATTGCCTTGAGTAAGGTGTGTCGACCTCCTGCTGACAGTAGCTTTCTTTTCCAGCCTAGAATATGCTTCCTAATCTTATCCTTAATGAGGCTGAAGGTAGCTTTCTTCGATTTATTAACAATAGAAGGAAGGCCCAAATATTTGTCTGTAACCCCTATGTGGTTAATATTTAGAGCCGCTGCCCATTGATTTCTGAGTAAATCCGGAGTGTCATGACTAAAGAAGACTGATGATTTGTTGAGATTCACTTTTTGTCCACTAAAGCCCTTATATGTATGTAAGAGTTCCAAAATATTCTCGCACAAGATTGTAGAAGCCTTGCAAAATAGGATCGAATCATCCGCAAACAGTAGGTGGTTGACTATGGGGCACCTCTTTGACACTTGAATACCTTGAATTAGATTGTTTTGTTCTGTCTTGTGTAGCAAGAAGGAGAGACCTTCTGCACAAAATAAGAAAAGATATGGGGATAGGGGGTCTCCTTGACGGAGACCTCTATTTGGTTTAAAGAAACCATAGGATTGGCCTTCCACAACGACAGAATAAGAAACAGTTGTGACTAACTCCTAAATCCAAGCAATCAGAGTACCATCAAAGCCTAGCTTTGTTAATATGAACCAAAGAAAGTGCCATTCCACCCTATCATAAGCTTTGCTCATATCTAATTTCACAGCCGTTTCAGTCTCCAGCCCTTGCCTCTTACTTTTTAGATAATGCATATATTCATGTGCGATTAAAATATTATCCGAGATCAAGCGGTCTTTAATAAAAGCACTCTAGTTAAGACTTACCAAATTTTTCATCAAACCTTGAAGTCTAAAAATCAGAATCTTAGAGATAATTTTATAGACCACCATAGAGAGGCTAATAGGTCTCACCTGAGTCATGTTGTTAGCATCTGGAACTTTAGGAATGAGACAAATATGGGTGTGGTTTAAGCTTTTAAGAAGTCTTCCACTTGCATAGAAACTTCGAACTGCACAAAATAAGTCATTGCTAATGATGTCCCAATAACACTGGAAAAACTTGGCTGTCATGCCATCTTCTCCCGGGGCACTTTGGGGATGCACACTAAAGGTGGCTCTCTTAACTTCTTCTATAGTAACCGGTCTTTGCAACCTACAGTTCATGGAAGGGGTAATCTTAGGCTCAAAGTCGGTGAAATAAGGATTCGGTTCGGTTTGGCATATGGAAGAGAAGATCTCCTTGAAATATTCCTCAGCTACTCTTGCAATTTCTGAATTTGTAGTTGATGTTGCACCATTTACACTCTCTAATTTCCAAATTATGTACCTTCTCATCCTGTTTCTAAATTTTTGATGGAAGAATTGAGTGTTGCGGTCCCCTTCTTGAAGCCATTTAACCCTGGATTTTGCCTTCCAATACATCTCTTCATCATGGTAGGCTATTTCCAATTTTCGCTCTAGTTCCAGCAGTTCCTCTCTACCATGCATGCCCGCTGATCTCAGCTCTTCAATCTGATGACTTAGTTGCTCAATCTATTTTTTAGAGTTATGCTTTCCCTCTCTTTATCATTGAACGATGTGGTGTCTACATCGTTTTAACTTCTGGGCCAGAATGAACATTGGAGAGCCATAGATATCTTCTTTCCAAGCATCACAAATAATTTGTCGCACCTCAGTTTTGAGCACCATCACTCTTGGAACGTGAATCGTCTCTTAGAGTTCCTTGGTCTCGGGTTAGAGTCTATCAAAAGAGGGGCATGGTCTGAACCCAACTCCGAGAGTCGAAGGACCACTGAATTAGCGTACAACGATAGCCAATCAGTCCCGATGAGGGCCCTATCCAATCTTTCCTAAACCAAGTTATCTCCGCGGTGCCTATTTGTCCAAGTAAAGGGCCTCCCTACCATTCCTATGTCCACCAGAGTTCCATCATAAATAAAGTTGCGAAATGCAGCGATGGAAGATGCCGATTTAGCAATACCTCCCAATTTCTCAGCTTGCGAAGTGATGGCATTAAAGTCTCAAGTGACTATAATCTTTTCGCTGAATTGTTGGATAACCAGCTGTAATCCAGAGAATTGCAATGAACGCACTTGCTCATTGGTGTTTAATAAGTGCACCCCTATCAAACTCCAGCTCTCATTAAGACCATGATCAGTAATTCTTGCCGCGATAAAGAATTGGTCCGATTGTACAACCTGCACTGTCACCCCTTCCCTCCAAGCCAACGCCATTCCTCCCTCCACACCATCAGGGTCAACGATAAACTAATTACTAAAACCAGCTGCCCTTAATTTTTGCTCCACATCAGGTTTCTTACTAGCTTATTGGATCACTAACTTGAAATTTCATCAACAACAAAATTGCATAAAAGAAACATAAGAAAAAATAACTATATAAAACAAATCAACCCTAAACAACATTAATCAACCCTAAACAGTAACAATCTCGAAAAAAAAGCCACGATCATAAAAATATTAAAGTTGCTAAAATGACTAGTTCAATGGTTTAAAGGTTCAACCAAAATTCAACTAATTTAATTAAATATAAGATAAAATTATGAAAATTTTAATATATAATTTTAAATATTTAAAGATAATAATTTTTAAACTGATAAAAGTCAAAATTTTATAGTTTCATATAATAATAAGAACTTGTTTGGAAACTCTTGGAATAGAATTCTCTAGAGAATCGAAATTTTATTTCATATTTTGGTATAAAAAATAATACTGATTTTAATTCTAATGGGATTTGAATTCTCATGTTAACGCTATATACAAATCAGACCAAAATAGGTCTGATTTCTAATTCTGTTCTCAGATTACAAACAACAACAACAACAAGCTTTTTCCCACTAGGTGAGGTCGGCTATATGGATCAAACGACGACATTGAGTTCTATCATGTCTACAGAGAGACTGTTTACAAAGAGGATCTTATTTGACCATCTCATTAATGGTCTTCCTAGATTTTCATATGCCTTTCACTCCTTGTCCATTTTCCATCTTATCCACCCTCCTGATTGGGTGCTTTGTCGGTCTTCTTCTCACATGTCCAAACCACCTCAGATACGATTCTACCATCTTTTCTACAATAGGTGCTACTCCAACTCTCTGTTATATCTTGGTTCCTTATTCTATCCAATCGCGTATGACCACTTATCTATCTCAACATCTTCATCTCTACCACACTTAACTTATGTTTGTGCTCCTCTATGGCCACCCAACACTGTTGAGTTAAGAAATTAACTAAATTATTTAATGATGACAAACATCATTTTATTAAGCAAATTAAATATTTAGTGTTGATTGTTTATGATTATATGAGGCTAATTATTTTTTGTTGTAGGCCAAAACTCATCTTTGCTGAAAGCCCAAGAGGAAGGAAAACAATAAACAAGACTGATGGGCTGATAACACAAACAAAGCCCTAAAGGAAGCTAGGTAAGGAACCAACGGGCTGAATTTGATAAAAACTCAATCCAAGTCCATTTTGCTCTCTCATTCAAATTCTTCCTATATGCCTTCCCCAAAAGCAACGTACACCTATCTTGTCTAAATCTGAAATTAGAAAAAGAAAGAGAAAAAGCTTAATACTCAAGCTGTTCACTGAAGAAGAAATAAAGAGAAGGATAGGCAAGAAAGGTTGAGGTTAAATCAGCAAGTTCAAACCAAACCAAGCTTAGGCAAAGGTTAAAGGTAAACCATTTCCTATTGCATGAAAACTACGTTCCTCTCTTCTTCCCAACTCTCTGCCACTCCAAAAATGGGTTTACATGAGAAAGTTGATTTCTGCTCTAATCTACTATGTATCTACGGTCACAAGTGAGTCTTGGGGACCAAGTAGCTCCTCAATGGCCAAGATCTGGGTTTACCATTGAAGATATATGTTTTATGCTTTCCTATGGTTTTCGGTCAATAAGAGAAGGTCAGAGCAAAGTTTCCTTTCTGAGGACTATTGGGAAAAAGTGAGAAAATGGGTTGGTGAAGCACAAAGCTCAAGAAGTTGACCTAGGAAGAAGAATCCAGCAACATGCAATGAGATAAAAGAAGTTTGGTGTTCATTCAGAAGCCAAGGAGAAAAAACCAGATTTTGGTAAGTTGTGTTCTGTGAAGAGTTTCCTGAAGAAGTTCCTCTACTTGGATAATGCTTTCTTTCAAAGAAGCATTCGGCAAATATTGAAGAACTCACTCAGAGACGTGCAAGTTTGGTTTATCACATAGCAAAGAGGCTGTTGATGAAGCCAATCTCCTTCATGTTTTACAGATTGTAATTTACTTTTCAATGTTTATCTTTCTATAATTTCTTGAGTGAAAAGGCATAATGAGAGAGCTCAAGTAAAAGCCATGAGTAGAAAGAGGCTGAGTGATACACTTGAGAGAAAAGCCTAGAGTTATTTTCAGATTTCTTTAGGTAAGTTTGTGTCTTGTATCCAGTACTAGTGAGGTACCCCTTTCTTAGTTGGGTGAGCACTAAGAGTGAAGAGTTAGGTATTAGTATAGCCAATGTTAAGTTAGGTTAGAACTTGAGTGTGAAAGGATTGTGTCAATCTTGTGGAATTGGTGTATGTAATACTTTTAACTATAGTGGAAATTCCTCTATTGTTGTGGAGGAGACTGGATGTAGGTTGCATTGCACAAGACAACTGAACCAGGATATATGGTGGTGTCAGCTTCTCTCTTCTCTGCTATGTTCTGTTTTCTGATATTCATGAGACAAAAATAAATTGTCTCTTAAATTTTCCACTGCTGAGTTCAAACAGAATCAGAATTGAAAGTTTGTTTTAAAGGGTCATTTTAGTAACTTAAAAGAAAGGCATAGATTCAACCACCTTCTCTAAACCTACTACAACCTTCAATTGGTATCAGGAGCTAAGGTCTCAGGAATCAAGCTTCACCACTTGAAGCAAAGATCCAATGGCGAACAACTTAGGCACAACCACAGTTGCCTACAATCTCACTGAAGGTCAGTCAAACTACCGGCTACCGTTCTTCAATGTGAAGAACTATGCTTATTAGAAAGAGAGGATGAGGATCTTCATCCAATCCATTGACTACAACATATAGAAGATTGTTGTGAGCGGTCCCAAGATCCCAAAAAAACAAGTGCTGATGGAGTGGTGACTCCAAAAGAAGAAGTTGAATGTAATGAAGACGATAAAAAGAAGATGGAGCTAAATGCTAAATCCATCAATCTTCTTCGCTGTGCTATCAGCTTTGAAGAGTACTGAAAGATATCTAGATGCAAGACAGCCAAAAAAATACGGAAAAAACTTCAGGTTACACACGAAGGCACTAAACAAGTCAAAGAAATGAGGATTGATATGCTACAAAAAGAGTACGAGATGTTTAACATGAAGGATGGAGAAAGCATTGATGAAGTGTTTGAGAGATTCTCAATCATAATCAACAACCTTGATGCTATGGGTACAAACTATTCAGAACAAACTCTAGTGAGAAAACTCCTTAGAAGCCTCACAAAAAAATGGGAAACCACTGCCACTGTCCTAGCTGAGAGGAAAACTCCTTGCCTATGAAACCACACACAAAAACCCGGACTCAAAGAAAAAGGAAATAGCCCTCAAGTCAAAAATAGAACCAAAAGAAAGTGAGTCTAGTGATGGTATTTCAGATGATGAGTTCATATTTTTTGTTAGGAGATTCAGAAGGATGATGAAGAACAAAGGCAAGTACAAGGGTTCAAGCTCCAAGGAACACAAAATAGACTTGAGCAAGGTGATGTTTCATCATTGCAAGGAGGCTGGACACTTCAAACTAAACTGTCCAAAGCTCAAGAAGGAGGACAAAGGAAAGAAAGAAAGGAAAAGAGTGTTCATGGCACCTTGGGAGGATCTTGAGAACGACTCAAATGAAGAAGAAGAGTCTAAAAGTGAAGATAAAGACTGTTTCATGGCTGGAAATAATATCTTGATGAGGTAAATTACTATGATTTGACTATAGATTATTTACATGCTATTATTGATGATCTCACTCTAAACACATCAAAGCTGCTAGATAAGTACAATAAGTGCAGATCTGAAAAAGATGTGTTGAAAGTTGAAAATGATTTTTAAAAAGAAAAAGTGAAGGAAACTGAAAGTGCTTTGGACATTATTGAAGAAAACATATTTCTAAAATCTGAACTTGAAAAATTAAAAGGAAAGCACATTGTGGATCCTTCTCAAGAGCTAATTGCTGAAAATGAAAGATTAAAAGATATGATTAAAAGGTTGAATGGCGACTTAGCAAAATTTGCTCAATGTTCCAGTAATTTGGACAAATTACTTGCAAGCCAAAGACCATTATTTGAAAAATCTGGTTTAGGTTATATAATCAAGAAAAGTGCAGTTTTTAGTGATTCCTCTATGAAATTTGTGGCTTCTTCATCAAATACTAAATCCACATCTAACAAATCTAGTATGGGTTATGTTCTCACACTTGAGGAAAGGTTTGATGAACTTTACACAAATGAAACTGAGCCTACACCAAGAACCGAATCTGTTTCAAATAGGTCAGGTCTGGGATATATTTCGAAAAATAAGGTTGCTTTCAAGAAACCACCATTTTACAACAAAACCTCAATTTTGAAAAATCCAAAAGCCTTCAAAAATTCTGGTGAAAATGTCTTTGTAAAGAGAAATAACTATAACAAAAACCAATTTGTCAAAGAAAATGCACCTCTTCCAAAAACCAGAAAATTTCAGCCCTTTAATCATTTCTAACATGGTAGCTCATCTCAATTTCAGCAACATGCATCAGGAAATCATTGTTTTAATTGTAAAAAATTTGGTCATTCATATTATCATTGTTGTGAGTGATTTCAATGCACTTGGGCAACCAAGATGGATTAATTTCAAAAGATCCAAATTAATTTGGATACCTAAGGTTACTTGAAATTCTTCATGCAGATTTGCCTAGCATCCAAGAATAAATAGGTTATGTGGTACATGGATAGTGGATGCTCAAGGCACATGACTGGAAGGTCAACTTACTTCATCAAACTAAACAAGTATGATGGAGGTTTTGTGACCTTTGGAGATGATGGAAAAGGTAAAATAATTGCTGTTGGAAAAGTAGGTAATGAACACTCTACCTTCATTGATGATGTATTTTTGGTATGTGGATTGAAGCACAATCATTTGAGTATAAGTTAGCTATGTGATTTAGGATATTTAGTGACTTTCAAACGACTTGAATGCTGTGTTGTAAATGAAAAGACTAATAAAGTGTTATTTGTTGCCAAGCATTTTAATAATGTGTATGGACTTACTCTTGATGAACTAAAGGATCAAATGTATCTTGTTTTCATTCTAAAGAATCTAAAAAGTGGTTATGGCACAAGAGATTGGGCCATACAAGTATGTTTCAAATAAACAAACTTGTAAAGAAAGGGTTAGTAAGAGGTCTTCCTTTGATGAAGTTTGACAAAGACATCACTTGTGATGCTTGCCAAATGGGAAAATAAACAAAAAGTTCATTTAAACCAAAGGAAGACATCTCTACTAAAAGGCCACTTGAATTACAACATATTGATTTGTTCGGTCTAACAAGAACTCAAAGCCTAGGTGGTAAACATTATGGTTAAGTAATTGTGGATGACTATTCTAGGTTTGGTTGGGTCTTATTTCTTGCACATAAAAATGAAGCCTTTTCGGCCTTTGAAATCTTTTGCAAGAAAATTCAAAATGAAAAGGATTTAAAGATTTCTTCTATAAGAAGTGATCATGGAACTGAATTTGAAAACAATTTATTTGAATCCTTTTGTGAGAAATTTGGAATATCTCACACCTTCTCTTGTCCAAGGACACCACAACAAATGGTGTTGTAGAAAGAAGAAATAGAAGCATACAAGAAATGACAAGAGCTATGCTTTGTGAGAGCAATGTTCCAAAATTCCTTTGGGCTGAAGCGGTTAACACAGCTTGCCACATTTTGAATCGAACAATCATAAGGAACTTTTTGAAGAAAACTCCTTATGAACTTTGGAAAGGTTACCCACCAAACTTGGACTACTTGCACATCTTTGGATGCAAATGCTTTGTTCTTAATAACAAAGATAATTTGGGTATATTTAATCCAAAGGTGTATGGGTGCTTATTTGTAGGACATTCCACAATTAGTAAAGCATATAGAGTTTATCATCAAGATGCTAGGATTATTGAGGAGTCTATACATGTTACATTTTGTGATACTAACTTGGTGCAAAGTGTAAATCCCGCTAAAATTGGTAATTAATTAGTTAATAAATTGTATTTTAATTAGGAAAGCTAAAAATGCAAAACTAATATTAAAATAGGATAGAGCTCATCAAAACGAGAATTTTGATATCAATTTTGAAAATTTGGCTCAAAATCGGACCGGAGGGACCGAATCGGTTGAAACGGGGCCCAAACCGAGCCTGTGGGTCCAACCGGACCCATAATATGAAGGAAACAGCAGCCTTCTTCTTCCTCATTAGTTGCTGTAATGCCAAAACAGAATTGGAGGAAAGGGAGAGAAGCTCTCAAACCCTAACCCTTTGATCCACCATAACTCCTCCGTCCAGACTCCGATCGCCGCACCGTTCACGGCCACGCGCTCAGCGCGTCGAGCTCCACCTTTCTATCCAAACAATTTTACTGGTAAGTCTCCTATTAAGTTCAGAATTCCTATCCCTCTTTCTTTGGTAAACTTGGAAACCTATGGTGAATCTTGTCCAATTTCTATGTTCTATGTTCAAGTTAGCTTCCGGAACTTGTGGGCTTACGCTATTGAGCATATGGGTATGGTAAGAAAACCCTAACCCTAGCTCAATCTTATTTTTGGTAATAGAAAACTGAATTGGAACATATATATGTGTATTAGGTGTAGTTTAAGAGGGTGTTTATGCATTGGACTTGAATTTGGATTACTTGGAGCTTTGTTGGTGACAAGGCTTGCTTTGGGGCTGTTTGATTGAGCTTGGAGGGGCTGTGATTTTGTGTTGAGAGGCTGCCTTGGGTGAATTAAGTGATCGGCCAAGGTATGGTTTAAGTTTCGCACGTTTAATATTTACGGTGTTGTGAAAGCTTAGGTTAGAGAAACCATAGGATAAGTTGAATTGTTTGTTGTATTTAATGATTTGCCTTGTAATGTTGTTGGAATAGATTTGTTGGTGGATTTATATATTGGAATTATGAGGTGTGGAAGTTATTAATAGTGTGCTCTTATATTTATTTATGATGGATTAGGATTGGTGTTTGTTAATAAGGATGTAGAGTTGTGTTGTGGTGGTATTGCATATGCTGTAACTAATTATGTAATGATCGAAATTGTATGAGACCAAGTTTGGGCTAAACCTGGGAATATAAGGAACTAAACTAGAAAATTTGAGACCTTTTTGTTAAATATACAATTTATGGCAAATTTTTAAAGTTAGGTTGTTAAATCTGTCCTGCAGCAGAAAAGGTCAAACAGGGCAGCAACTTGTTTGTCTTGCTGTGACTTCTACGAGTTAAGTTTTGGAGAAAAACTAATTTTTTTATAAAATTTGATTAACTTCCTTTATTGCTCTAAAACTTTAGAATTTTAAGAGTTGAGGATTGGGAGTTGTGAATTTTTGAATATTGGTGGTCAAAGTTGAAAAGAAACAGATTTCAGCAAGCTATGCATCAACTTCCAATACTTGTAAATCTTAGAACTGAATAGCAATTGGGTTGCAGCCAAAACACACTTGTTTTTGGATGAGCTAGGAGTTCCCAAATAAAAATTTAGCTTAATTGGAGTTTTGTAATAAAAGTTATTCAAATTGAAAGGTACTAAGCTTGTTGGTTTCAAAAACAGATTTTGACTCATTTTTACTTAACTTCCAGATAATGTAACCTCTTCATTAAAAATGGTATTAACTCAGAACCAATTGAGAAAGAAACCTGATGTGTAAAGTTTAACTACATTAATTTTTAAAGTCATTGGATTTAACTTGGATTTTATATTGAATTTTGAATATCACATGCTGCTGCTATTTTTCTGGTTTTATGCACTGCAGAGCAGTCACGGTTTTTTCTTTATTTCTGAGGCTAGAGAAATCAGAAAAATTATGATCTTTAGTTTGTTAGAAAGCTTATTTCAAGACGAACTCATGGACATAAAGTTTGCACAATTCTGAGTTTATTTGTTATATTAAAAATAGAAAAGAAAATAGAGTGTCGAGGATGTCTTAGTGATAGTCATGGGTTCGAGGAGTTAAAGTTTAATCTTCGTGTGATGTGATTGAGTTAATGTTAGAATTGGGTTGATTTTAAGATTATTCAATATTAAGAAGGTTGAGAAGAGTTTGATAAATAGTTTGGTCAGGACCCGGAAAGGGTAATCAAGATGAATTATAAGGGAATGATGATGAAAAATGTGGAAGGGAGGTTGTTAATAAAAGGAGTTAACATGCCATGGCTTGATGAATGATTAAATAATGATTGTGACTATGAAATGGCTTAGAATGATGATATCTGAGATACGAGTTTCCCTGGGTAAAAACCGTGGCTCGTCACCACGTGTTCCAAGTTGATTCTTGATACTCTGTTAACCCTACATCGTAAGGGTGACTGGGCACGTATAAATTCCTAGGTATGGATAACCCCCATTGAGTGATTTATATGATGGTTGAATGTGAACTCTATGCATAGACTCTTGGGGATGCGCGACGGGGGACAATCTAAGGTTTTCGGACTTGTCGGGTTGGCTGGATAACCGACAGATGGGCCCCATCAGCCATAGGACAGACATGTATTATATGCATTTGTTTGTTTTGATTGCCTTGCATTTCCTGGGTTTGCCTAATTGATATATATCACCTGCTATCTGTTATACTTGCTATTTGTACTATCTGCTCATTACTTGTGCGTGACCCTGTTTGGTTGCTTGTTTCTGTTGCATTGTGGATGATGGAGGGATGGAGGAAATGGAGAAATGGTTTGGTGTTAGATTAGGATTGAAATTGAGTAAGTTAGGTAGATTTAGAATACCTACCCCTATTTATAGCTTCTAATTAGTAATTAAGTTGGATAATTGTCTAATGGAGTTCTAGGATTGCCTATGGCATTCTCAAGACCTTATTTATTATACGTGTGGCACTTTTACCATGCTGAGAACCTCCGGTTCTCATTCCATATTGTATTGTTGTTTTTCAGATGCAGGTCGAGAGGCTCCTCGCTAAGCGTCTGGATCCTGGAAAGCGAAGTAGTCCTTGGGTGTATTTTGGTTTGTATATATGTATATATGTGTATAGCTTACTCTCCAAGTAACTTATGTACGCTGCTCCCCTTAGAGGTTGAGGGAGAGATAGGAGTTTACTTTGATATTTTGGTATATTTTGCGGACACTTATGTATGTTCATATGTATATATGTATCCTCCGGCCAGCCTTAGCTTCGCAGGCTGAGTCAGGGGCTAGTTATGTTGTTCCTTGGCTTTTCTTTATCCTTTCGTTTTTTTGTTTTATGATGTTTCTATCAGGTTTCTTAGCACGCAAGTAATCCTTTCCTGAGCGTTGCTCTTTTTATTTTGCGATTTTGTTTTACCCGTTTTTCAAGGCTCCTAGTTAAATAACTTTTTCTTTATTATTATTATTATTATATATATTACTATTCTTAGAGGTCGTAATACCTTACTATCTCAGTCTTATGACTTAAGCATAATACTAAGTATGGTAGGGTGTTACATTATAGTATCAGAGCAGTTCGTTCTACCTGAGGACAGACTGAATATGCTATTGTGCATTCTCTATGTATGTGTCTATGTGCTATTAGGATATCTAACTGATATGTGTAGCATACATGTTCGTGAGCATGCATTTGGGACTCTTAAGCACTAAACCTGAGATATTGAGATTGATCACCTTAATATCAATTGTTTGGTGTGAACAAGGACCAAATGTCGACTCGCAGATCCGAGTGATGTAACTGGAAGGAAAATCCTAGGACCGAATCAATGCGAGGACCCCGAGATGGAAGCTCGGGTGCTGGTACGAGCAACATAGGTCGATACTATAGGTCCATGACTCTTACAGATTTCCTCAAGAGTGGTCCGCCCTGGTTTAATGGAAACGCTAATGCGCTAGAGGTTGATCTGTGGTTTCGAGAGGCGGAGAGATTCTTATACACTCAGCACATACCGGAAGTACAGTCGGTGGAGATAGTGACTTACATGTTGGAGGGAGATGCTCAGGAATGGTGGCAGGAGTTATATCACACCTTGCAAATGGAGTTAACAGATATTCCTTGGAGTAGATTCAAGACGGAATTCTACGGAAAATATTTCTTACATGCTATTCACATTGCAAAAGAATTGGAGTTAATGCAACTGAAGCAAGAAGATATGTCGGTTGCTGACTATACCCGTGAATTCGACAATTTGTGTCGTCTCTCAAGAGTTTGTCAAGGAAATCCAGCCGACTATGAGGTGTGGAAGTGTGTTCAGTATGAGAAAGGGCTTAGAAGAGACATCTTCAACTGCGTGAGTCCGCAAAGGTTAACGGATTTTCCTGAATTGGTTATGAAAAGTCAATTCGCAGAACATTACTCCATGAAGTCAGCAATGTTACAGGAAGGTTATGGAGAGACTACTTCAGAAGAGCTGCACGGAGCCGGACTAGGCGTTTGTTACAAGTGCGGGAAGCCGGGGCATATAGCTCGAGACTATCCACACAAGAAATGCTAGGATACAGTCGAATCCGATCTTCAGACCCGAGGTAACCTTAAGCTAGCAATTGTGTTTTTAACTACCTTGCGTATCATTAATATATGTACGATCCAATTGTGAAGCACGACAAGTTTTGATGATCGTGGAGTCCGAACTGATGATTAGTCGAAGCCTACTAGTTGTCGAGACGGAGCGATACTTAGCTAACTTAGATGAATGGTTAGGTTCTTGGAAGATAGGGATCCGAATGATGAGGTGGAAGCCAGGTGAATTATATCTAAGGAATTGGAACCGTTGAGAGCTATGCGGAGTTACCATTTGAAATCCAGTGACGTTAAGATTTCAAGGAGAAAGGAATAGAGTGAGTTCAACCTTTAGTTTTAAATTGATCGTGAGACAAGTGGAGGTGAGACCAAATTCCTATATGAGAGAGTTTCCAAGACCGTTCTTGAAAATGTACCAGAATTTCCACCTTAGAGAGAGCGTGAGTTTGTCATAGACGTAGTGTCAAGAATTGGATCAGTGTTGATTGCACCACAAGTGAAGATATTATTAGAATCAGTAGAGTTCAAGACCGAGTTAAAGAGAATACTGGGAGAGAAGATCGTCTAACTAGGTGTTTCTTTGCGAGAGCGTGCCAACTAATCTTCACGACTTAATCTAACCTTTCTCTTGTAGCCTACATTCAAAGTCCTACCTTGAACCTTCTTCTGTAAAAACCCATTGTTCTTTCGATCGTGTTCCCTACTCGTACAAGATCATCTCTTTTGAATTTAACTTGAACTCATCCTAATATAATCACGTAATTTTTGAATCCTGGTGATCTGCGGTGCGTGAAATTGCTCCCTTATGGGAACTCGCATTTCTTTCAAGCCAACTAGAACCTATACAATCCAACATGCCTTATTCTTTCTATTTAAGCTTTGATTCAAACTTCTTTTCTGAAATGCAACTAGGTTTCTCTTCTTGTGCATCCCATTGATTCTGTACAACTCCGGTTAACGGTATATAAGACTTTTTTTTAATTCTTATGAACACCGTTCATGCTATTTGTTCATTCCCTTGAACATAACTTTTCTTTGAAAAATAAACTCGTATTGGATTTTGCATCACGCATAACCCTTAGATGCAATTATTAGAGTGTCAATCCTTTAAAGTAAGACTTTGGAACATGAAAGTAAACCAGCGACATTACGAGGGAATTCAAAACCCTAATCCTCATCGATCGTATCGCTCGTGACTAAATAGATGCAACGAGGTACACCGTGTGAATGAAATACCAGGATATGCTGGAAGTCTTCAAGCCATGGAAAGAAGATTGATCTTTATCCCAATGCTTGTATCACTTAAGCATAAAGGACCATTTAAGAAATTACTACCATGCATTATTGGGAGACTTGAGAAGTGTGCTGATGCGACATCATGAGGTTGTAGTAGACACCCTAAGAAAGAAGTTTATAAGGGATTCTTGGACGTTAATTTCAAAGGAGAAAATGTTAGATGAGTTGAAGTTCTAAGTTGGAGAATGAGAGTGTAGAGTGAAAATATCGGACTAAGTCCATTACCAGTTTACAACATGGTATCGACGAAATGCGGGACGCATAGCGAGACAATAAGGAGCTGCTAAAGATATCAAGGCTCGATAAACAAAGCCGAATTAAAAAGAGATTTATATGCCTAACGCAAATGCCAAAATAGAGATCGTAGAATTAAGGGCTTAGGGAGCGCAATAGTAGTGATAAGGAGCTACTAGAAGTACTAAAACCTGTTGAATCAAGAAGATACCGAGAAGGATGTTAAGTGTTTAAATTAGAAGTTAAGACGAGGAATTATTGTCTGAAACTCATGAGAAAGGATTTTCGAAGTTACCATGAAGCTGCCAAGACGTACCATGAATCAAAGAAGATGTTTTTGGGTTATTAGAAATAAAGAATAAAGTGGCAATGTATTTAATGGCATTTTAAAGCATGAAGAAGTAAAAGAGGACCATTAGAAACTATTCGGAATGCTGCAACCATTGAAGATTTTACATCGGAAGTAAGGAAGAGTAATTATCGGTTTCGTATTAGATTGTCGAGGACTAGCAGAGAAGATGGAGCTTCACAGAGCGCTAAATACTACCGCATTGATAAAAACTAGAGCATCAAATACCTTAGTTCCCGAATTTAATAGCCGAGGCAGCAGAGAAGAGTTACGCAAATTCGAGTTAACAATCTTACTATAAAAAGCCGACAAAAGGATTACATGAACCAAGGAAGTCCTAAACTTGAGAAGGTTACTTTAACAAGTTGAAATCAGTGAGTGAGTCAAGATGAAGGTATTAAAACCAAAGTTTTTTTGGGATCTAAGGTAATGGCAAGGATGAGCTTGTCAGATTCTGAAGAGAATTAGACCAGTGGCATATCAGATAACCATATCCTATATCTTTCAAACTAGTACCATGTAACACATCTCAACTTCAGTAGTACACTTCTAATATCAATCACGTATTAGAACTTGAATTAATGTAACTGAGGAAGGATCTCACGCTTCGAGTAACCTCGGTTAGGATATATAATAAGATACAATGGCCAAGCAGCCAGGCAGAGTAGAAGTTATCTACTAGAGAATGTAAAAAGTGAATCTGGAAATGGGTAACGTACTCAAGAAACTCCGAATATGCCAAAGGACTACCCACACCTCTTTTCAGATAACTGAAGCTGAATTTTGAGGGCAAAATTCCTAATTAGGTGGGTAGGATGTAAACCCCGCTAAAATCGGTAATTAATTAGTTAATAAATTGCATTTTAATTAGGAAAGCTAAAAATGCAAAACTAATATTAAAATAGGATAGAGCTCGTCAAAACGAGAATTTTGATATCAATTTTGAAAATTTGGCTCAAAATCGGACCGGAGGGGCCGAACCGGTTGAACTGGGGCCCAAACCGAGCCTGTGGGTCCAACCGGACCCATAATATAAAGGAAACATCAGCCTTCTTCTTCCTCATTAGTTGCTGCAACGCCAAAACAGAATTGGAGGAAAGGGAGAGAAGCTCTCAAACCCTAACCCTTTGATCCACCATAACTCCTCCGTCTGGGCTCCGATCGCCGCACCATTTGCGGCTACGCGCTCAGCGCGTCGAGCTCCACCATTCTATCCTAACAATTTCACTGGTAAGCCTCCTATTAAGTTCAGAATTCCTATCCCTCTTTCTTTGGTAAACTTGGAAACTTATGGTGAATCTTGTCCAATTTCTATGTTCTAGGTTCAAGTTAGCTTCCGGAACTTGTGGGCTCAAGCTATTGAGCATATGGGTATTGTAAGAACACCCTAACCCTAGCTCAATCTTATTTTTGGTAATAGAAAACTGAATTGGAACATATATATGTGTATTAGGTGTAGTTTAAGAGAGTGTTTATGCATTGGTCTTGAATTTGGATTACTTGGAGCTTTGTTGGTGACAAGGCTTGCTTTGGAGCTGTTTGATTGAGCTTGGAGGGGCTGTGATTTTGTTTTGAGAGGCTGCCTTGGGTGAATTAAGTGATCGGCCAAGGTATGGTTTAAGTTTCGCACGTTTAATATTTACGGTGTTGTGAAAACTTAGGTTAGAGAAACCATAGGATAAGTTGAATTGTTTGTTGTATTTAATGATTAGCCTTGTAATGTTGTTGGAATAAATTTGTTGGTGGATTTATATATTGGAATTATGAGGTGTGGAAGTTATTAATAGTGTGCTCTTATATTTATTTATGATGGATTAGGATTGGTGTTTGTTAATAAGGATGTAGAGTTGTGTTGTGGTGGTATTGCATATGCTGCAACTAACTATGTAATGATCGGAATTGCATGAGACCAAGGTTGGGCTAAACCTGGGAATATAAGGAACTAAACTAAAAAATTTGAGACCTTTTTGTTAAATATACAATTTATGGCAAATTTTTAAAGTTAGGTTGTTAAATTTGTCCTGCAGCAGAAAAGGTCAAACAGGGCAGCAATTATGAGTTGAGTTTTGGAGCGAAACTAATTTTTTTATAAAATTTGATTCACTTTCTTTATTGCTCTAAAACTTCAGAATTTTAAGAGTTGAGGATTGGGAGTTGTGAATTTTTTAATATTGGTGGTCAAAGCTGAAAAGAAACAGATTTCAGCAAGCTATGCATCAACTTCCAATACTTGTAACTCTTAGAATTGAATAGCAATTGGGTTGCAACCAAGACACACTTGTTTCTGGATGAGCTAGGAGTTCCCAAATTGAAAGGTACTAAGCTTATTGGTTTCAAAAACAGATTTTGACTCATTTTTACTTAACTTCCAGGTAATGTAACCTCTTCATTAAAAATGGTATTAACTCAGAACCAATTGAGAAAGAAACCTGGATGTGTAAAGTTTAACTACATTAATTTTTAAAGTTATTGGATTTAACTTGGATTTTATATTGAATTTTGAATATCAAATGCTGCTGCTATTTTTCTGGTTTTATGCACTGCAGAGCAGTCATGGTTTTTCCTTTATTCATGAGGCTAGAGAAATCAGAAAAATTGAAAGCTTATTTCAAGACGAACACCTGGATATAAAGTTTGTGCAATTCTGAGTTTATTTGTTATATTAAAAACAGAAAAGAAAATAGAGTGTCGATGATGTCTTAGTGATAGTCATGGGTTCGATGAGTTAAAGTTTAATCTTCGTGTGATGTGATTGAGTTAATGTTAGAATTGGGTTGATTTTAAGATTATTCGATATTAAGAAGGTTGAGAAGAGTTTGATAAATAATCTGGTCAGGACTCAGAAAGGGTAATCAAGATGAATTATAAGGGAATGATGATGAAAAATGTGGAAGGGAAGTTGTTAATAAAAGGAGTTAACATGCCATGGCTTGATGAATGATTAAATAATGATTGTGACTATGAAATGGCTTAGAATGATGATATTTGAGATACGCGTTTCCCTGGGTAAAAGCCGTGGCTCACCACCACGTGTTCCAGGTTGATTCTCGATACTCTGTTAACCTACGTCGTAAGGGTGACCAGGCACGTATAAATTCCCGGGTATGGATAACCCCCATTGAGTGATTCATATGATGATTGAATGTGAACTCTATGCATAGACTCTTGGGGATGCGTGACGGGGGACAGTCTAAGGTTTTCGAACTTGTCAGGTTGGCTGGATAACCGACAGATGGGCCCCATCAGCCATAGGACAGACATGCATCATATGCATTTGTTTGTTTTGATTGCTATGCATTTCCTGGGTTTGCCTAATTGATATATATCACCTGCTATCTGTTATACTTGCTATTTGTACTATCTGCTCATTACTTGTGCGTGACCCTGTTTGGTTGCTTATTTCTATTACATTGTAGATGATGGAGGGATGGAGGAAATGGAGAAATGGTTTGGTGTTAGATTAGGATTGAAATTGAGTAAGTTAGGTAGATTTAGAATACCTACCCCTATTTATAGCTTCTAATTAGTAATTAAGTTGGATAATTGTCTAACGGAGTTCTAGGATTGCCTATGGCATTCTCAGGACCTTATTTATTATACGCGTGGCACTTTTACCATACTGAGAACCTCCGGTTCTCATTCCATATTGTGTGTTGTTTTTCAGATGCAGGTCGAGAGGCTCCTCGCTAGGCGTCTAGATCCTGGAATGCGAAGTAGTCCTTGGGTGTATTTTGATTTCTATTTGTATATATGTATATATGTGTGTAGCTTACTCTCCAAGTAACTTATGTACGCTGCTCCTATTAGAGGTTGAGGGAGAGATATGATTTTACTTTGATATTTTGGTATATTTTGGGGACACTTATGTATGTTCATATGTATATATGTATCCTCCGGCCAGCCTTAGCTTCGCAGGCTGAGTCAGGGGCTAGTTATGCTGTTCCTTGGCTTTTCTTTATCCTTTTCGTTTATTGTTTTATCATGTTTCTATTAGGTTTCTTAGCACGCAAGTAATCCTTTCCTGAGCGTTGCGCTTTTATTTTGCAATTTTGTTTTATCCGTTTTTCAAGGCTCCTAGTTAAATAACTTTTTCTTTATTATTATTATTATTATTATTATTATTATTATTATTATTATTATTATTATTATTATTATTATTATTATTATTATTATTATTATTATATATATATATATATATATATATATATATATATATATATATATATATTACTATTCTTAGAGGTCGTAATACCTTACTATCTCAGTCTTATGACTTAAGCATAATACTAAGTATGGTAGGGTGTTACACAAAGTATTTTGGAATACTGTGATGCAGGGAATCAAGCTCAAAAGAACAATGAAACTGCACAAAATCATGAAAATGGAAGTTCTGGACAAGCTGAACCAGATACTGTAGCTGCTGAAAATTTGAGAGATAATTCTATTTTGTCTCATGAATCTGAAGGAGGTCTTGAAACCAGCAGTACCCAAAATCCTTTGGTGACTAAATCTGCCTCCAAGTCCACCAGACCTCGTGAATGGAGATTCTTGAAGAATTATCCTGAAGAATTTGTCATAGGGGACGTTTCTCGTGGGGTTAAAACTCGGTCTTCAACCAAAAAGGCAAATGAAGGAACAAACATTGCCCTTCTCTGTCAAATGGAGCCTCAAAATGTTAAGGAAGCCCTTAGTGACCCTTCTTGGGTAAAAGCAATGGAGGATGAGCTTCTTGAATTTAAGAAGAACCAAGTGTGGACTTTGGTTCCAAGGCCAAGTGGAAAGAAAGTGACCGGCACCAAGTGGATATTTCGGAACATGCTAGGAGAGGATGGCAGCATTGCACGAAACAAAGCAAGGCTAGTGGCACAAGGATATGACCAAGAAGAAGGAATAGATTTTGATGAATCCTTTGCCCCTGTTGCCCGAATGGAAGCCATAAGACTTCTCTTAGCTTATGCTACGTTTTGTGGTTTTAAATTGTATCAAATGGATGTGAAATGTGTATTTTTGAATGGTGTGATAGATAGAGAAGTGTATGTGGAGCAGCTACCTAGTTTTGAAAATAAAGAGCATTCTAACCATGTTTTCAAATTATCAAAAGCTCTCAATGGTTTAAGACAAGCTCTTAGAGCTTGGTATGAGAGACTTATCTCTTTTCTTTTGAAAAATGGTTTTCAAAGAGGCACCACAGACACAACTCTATTTATCAAGAATTCTAATGATTCTTTCATTCTAGTCCAAATATATGTTGATGACATTATTTTTGGATCAGCCGATTAATCCCTTTGTTCTGAATTTGACAAACTCATGACAAGTGAATTTGACATGAGTATGATGGGTGAACTCAATTTTTTCCTTGGGCTGCAAATTAAACAAACTGAAAATGGTATTTTCATTCATCAAGAGAAGTATGCCAAGGAACTAGTTAAGAAATTTGGTATGGAAAATGCCAGACCCATGGGAACTCCCATGCACCCTAGTTCAAAATTAGATAAGGAAGAAACTGAGAAAGATGTAGATAAGACTAGGTATAGAGGAATGATTGGCTTTCTTATGTACTTAACTTCCTCTAGACCCGATATTGTGCAAAGTGTCCGATATTGTGCAAAGTGTTGGAATGTGTTCAAGATTCCAATCTAAACCTAAAGAGTCTCATCTTTCTGCAATTAAGAGGATCATTAGATATGTTAATGGCACATCCAATTTTGGTCTTTGGTATCCTAAGATTGATGATTTCTCTGCAGTTGGTTATTGTGATGTAAATTTTTCCGGTGATAGAGTTGATAGAAGGAGCACTTTAGGCTTATGTTGCTTCCTTAGAAAGTCCTTGAATGTTTGGTCAAGTAAGAAGCAGCCAACAGTGGCTTTATCCACTGCAGAGGCTGAGTATATAGCTGCTTCTTCTTGTTATCCTAAGCTTATGTGGTTAAAAATACAGCTTGCTAATTACAAGTTAAATGCTGAAAATATTCCCTTGCTGTGTGATAATATGAGTGCCATTAATATTTCTAAAAATCCAGTTTTGCACTCTAGGACTAAACATATTGAAGTGAAATTTCACTTAATAAGAGAACATGTTCAAAAGGGGGATATTAGCATTCAATTTGTTAAATCAGAAGAGCAATTAGCAGATATCTTGACAAAACCACTAGGTGAGGACAGATTCTGTATGCTTAGGACTAGTCTAGGGATTTTAAGCCATGATTCTTTGTTTGAAAATTACTGATGTGTTTGTTAGAGTTTTTGTCTCATAAACAGGTATGAGACAATTCTGGGCAAGTGAAGAGCGTTTTCCTCAATCAGCGTGTTTTAGACTTGTTGCACTTGCAGATTTTCCTGGGCCAGCCTAAAAAATTCAGATCATGGGTAGTCCTATGTGTTTCCTTAATTCAAACCACCTCTGGACCCAATATGAATGTTACATGTTAAATTTTTGTTTTTTTGTTGAATTGTGTGTTTCCGTTTTTGTCCAAAAAGGGTTTTTCTTTTAGTTTTATTTTATTTTTACTTTAAGTCCAATAATGATTTTTTCAAATCTTGAATTAATTTCCTTTTCAATTTTAAAATAAAATAAAATCTTTCTCTTTTATGATGTCAAGTATTTTCAAGTCATATTAAAAAGTGATGCAGTTGCATGGTTTGTAAAAGTTTCTTTTGGATACGGTTACCAACACTTCCTCTCTTCCCTCCATTAACTTCTCCTTAACCCCTCGGTTTCTTCCCACTATCTTTACTGCTTCTCTTCCCTAAAAAATCTGAAACCAATCAAATGAGGAAGAAAGTTATTGCAAAAAGGCCACAGTGTGAAGTGATTTATAAGCTCCCTGCAAATCCAAGACCCTCAACACGTTCTCAGAACCAAACATTCACTCCCTCACCTTCTCCTTCTATCTCTCTTCCACGAACAGATCCCATGGCACGCATTAAGAACCCTTCAAGATTCCCTTGTTCAACCAAGTCGATGCTAAACCCTCCACCTTCGAAGGAACCACCATCCAAACCTGGGTCATCGAAGCCTAGCATGTCAAAAAAGAAGCGACCAGCAGCGCCTGAACCTGCCTCTGAGCCCACACGACCTAAGTCAAGGTCGTTTCCTTGCTTTCTCAAAGAGGTAAACCTCATCCTCCTCTCAAATCTGTTAGAGAACCAGAAATTGATCCTTTTGCTCATAAATCCCACTTCATGACATCTCACTCTAACTATAATCCTTATAGATTTAGGTCTACCATGAATAATGACTTTTATGATGGAGTTATTAAGTACCATACCCTGCGTCCCTCTTTTCTTGCTGATTTATGAACTTTGAAAAAGAAAGGCTTTCTTTTTGTTGAAAACTTGGAATTTCTGGACTGGAATCATCTATTTGACATAAAAAAGAATGTTTATCCTCTTTTGGTCAAAGAGTTTTATGCTAACATGACATATCATGAAGGCACTGTTCACTCATATGTTAAGGGCTGAGACATTTTCTTGAATAATGAAACAATCAGTGATTCATTGAAGTATACTGATGTTGAGCCTTGTGCTTATACTTCTGTTCAGTGGGATGAAGGAGTTGGTATTTCTTACAATGATGCTTTGGTTCAAATTTGTGAACATGTCTCCTTAATTAATGGCATTACACCCACTCACAAAGTCCTAGGATATAAACGTGCTCAATTGCATCGAATTGTTAATCACATCATACTTCCTCAAAGTGGTTCATATCAAAGGGTTTCTTACACTGACACTCTTGTTTTATATTCCCTACTCACCAAAACAGAAATTTTATTTGCATATTTGATGGTTAGATACATGTTTGACTCTGTTAGGAGTGAGAAAGACAAAGCTCTTCCTTATGGCATTTTTCTAACTTGTGTATTTGAGCATTTTGGTGTTGACTTGACCAATGAGGATTATGAAAATAGACATTCATATCTAAAGGGAGGTGGTGCAGTGAAACAGCAAAAAGGACCTACTCGATCTGAGAGAGTGGTTCTAGATGATGATGATAAAGAGTTCAATCCTGAGGAATCTCCTCCTCCTTCCACCGAGGGTACTTCCATCTCTACTAGCCAAAAATCTGCTCTGCTGAATGTTGTCAAAGATGTTGTTTAGGAGTTTGTCTCCCAATCTAATTACATGATTGCCATGAGCAAGGAGCAAAGGAAGCTAGCCAGCAAACATGAGAATTTTCTCCGAAAATCAAGGGATAGAGTAGCTGTATTTATGAAGTTCATTGATAATCTTAACCAAGATGAAGATCCTACCACTGATGTTGAAGAGAAAGCTGATTCAGAGGGAGACGGTTCTGATGCCTAGTTTTGTCTCATGAAAATGCTGCTGTCTATTTTTTTGTCATGAAATATGTCTCCTTTGTTGTTTTTGAACTAGTTTTTTGTTGTCTTGGATGACTGTAATATCTTAACAACTGCAGCACTTAGTTTTTAATTTATTTGGTATTTTGGACTCTGCACTAACAATTTCCTGTAGGATTTAAGATGTTGTTTTTGATTAAGTTTGCCTATTTTTTCACCCTTGATGACAAAAGGGGGAGTAATAGTGCATGATGAGTAGCAGAAGTGTGAATACTTGATCAATTTTGGTTGATTGCTGCTGCTACAATATTGTTGGCATGAATTTGCAAATGTTTGCTAATGTTATGCTTGTTTTGGCATGAGTTTGGAAATTGGCTTTATGATATGTTGCTGTCTTGACCCTGACCCTGATGTTCTAATGCTCTGGTTTGACTAAAGTATGATCTGTCATGAGCTATTAAAAACTATCACTGTTTGCTACATCTTGGGTTAGTATATGATACTTATTTGCTTCCAAATAAGTATATATAAACAGGAAAGAAGAGAAGAGCATAAATCCAGGGGAGCTACTCTTGAAAAGGAAAGGGGGAGCAACATAAAATTAATTGACAAAATCAAAGGGAGTTCCCAAACCTTACTCAAATTCACTTCCTTTTTATCTTTGTTTTAAATATGTTTGTCATCAAGGGGGAGATTGTTGAGTTAAGAAATTAACTAAATTATTTAATGATGACAAACATTATTTTATTAAGCAAAATAAATAATTAGTGTTGATTGTTTATGATTATATGAGGCTAATTATTTATTGTTGCAGGCCAAAACTCATCTTTGCTGAAAGACTAAGAGGAAGGAAAACAATAAACAAGACTGATGGGCTGATAACACAAACAAAGCCCAAAAGGAAGCTAGGCAAGAAACCAACGGGCTGAATTTGATACAAACCCGATCCAAGTCCATTTTGCTCTCTCATTCAAACTCTTCCCATGTGCTTTCCCCAAAAGTAACGTACACCTATCTTGTCTAAATCAGAAATCAGAAAAAGAAAGAGAAAAAGCTTAATACTCAAGCTGTTCACAGAAGAAGAAAGAAAGAGATGGATGGGCAAGAAAGGTTGAGGTCAAATCAGCAAGTTCAAACCAAATCAAGCTTAGGCAAAGGTTAAAGGTAAACCATTTTCTATTGCATGAAAACTGGGTTCCTCTCTTCTTCCCAACTCTCTGCCACTCCGAAAATGGGTTACAAGGGAAAGTTCATTTCTGCTCTAATCTGCTGTGTATTTACGGTCACAAGTGAGTCTTGGAGACCAAGTAACTCCTCAATGGCCAAGATCTGGGTTTATGATGAGCGGATAATTTATACGCTTTTTGGCAGTGTTTTTAGGTAGTTTTTAGTAGGATCTAGCTACTTTTAGGGATATTTTCATTAGTTTTTATGCTAAGTTCACATTTCTGGACTTTACTATGAGTTTGTGTGTTTTTCTATGATTTCAGGTATTTTTTGGCTGAAATTGAGGGACCTGAGCAAAAATCTGATTCAGGCTGAAAAAGGACTACTGATGATGTTGGATTCTGACCTCTCTGCACTCAAAATGGATTTTTTGGAGCTACAAAACTCCAAATGGCGTGCTCTTAACGGCGTTGGAAAGTAGATATCCAGAGCTTTCCATCAATATATAATAGTCCATACTTTATTCGAGTTTAGATGACGCAAACTGGCATTCAACACCAATTCCATGCTGCATTCTGGAGTCAAACGCCAGAAATACGTCACAAACCAGAGTTAAACGCCAAAAACATGTTACAAATTGGCGTTTAACTCCAAGAGAAGCCTCTGCATGTGTAAAGCTCAAGTTCAGCCCAAGCACACACCAAAGTGGGCCCCGGAAGTGGATTTCTGCACTTAGACTTGTTTCTGTAAACCCTAGTAGCTAGTCTAGTATAAATAGAATATTTTACTATTGTATTAGACATCGGAGATTTTACATCTTTGATCACATTTGGGGGCTGGCCATTCGGCCATGCCTGGACCATCACTTATGTATTTTCAACGGTGGTGTTTCTACACACCATAGATTAAGGTGTGGAGCTCTACTGTACCTTAAGTTTTAATGCAATTACTACTATCTTTTATTCAATTCAAGCTTATTCTTATTCTAAGATATTACTCGCACTCCAACCTGATGGATGTGATGATTCGTGACACTCATCATCATCCATCCCTATGAACGCGTGCCTGACAACTACTTCCGTTCTACAAGCGAAAGCTAGAGTGAATATCTCTTGGATTCCTTAACCAGAATCTTCGTGGTATAATCTAGAATTATTGGTGGCCATTCTTGAGAATCCGGAAAGTCTAAACCTTGTTTGTGGTATTCCGAGTAGGATTCAGGGATTGAATGACTGTGACAAGCTTCAAACTCGCGATTGTTGGGCGTAGTGACAGATGCAAAAGAATCAATGGATTCTATTCCGACATGATCGAGAATCGACAGATGATTAGCCGTGCTGTGACAAGAGCATTTGGACCATTTTCACTGAGAGGATGGGAAGTAGCCATTGACAACGGTGATGCCCTACATACAGCTTGCCATGGAAAGGAGTATGAAGGATTGAAGGAAGACAGTAGGAAAGCAGAGATTCAACAGGAACAAAGCAGCTCCATACACTTATCTGAAATTTCCACCAATGATTTACATAAGTATCTCTATCCTTATTTTATGCTTTATTTATTATTAATTTTCAAAAACCATTATAATCATTCGAATCAGCTTAACTGAGATTTACAAGATGACCATAGCTTGCTTTATACCAACAATCTTCGTGGGATCGACCCTTACTCACGTAAGGCTTATTACTTGGACGACCTAGTGCACTTGCTGGTTAGTTGTGTGAAGTTGTGAAAAATGTGAGTGAACCGTAGTAGTGTGCACCAAGTTTTTGGAGCCATTGCTAAGAATTGTTCAAGTTATGAAAAGAGTAAATCACAATTTTGCCTATCAAGTTTTTGGCGCCGTTGCCGGGGATTGTTCGAGTTTGGACAACTGACGGTTCATCTTGTTACTCAGATTAGGTAATTTTCTTTTCAAAAATTTTTGAAAAATCTTTCAAAAAAATTTTTTTCTTCTTTTCTTCGTTTTTCCAAAAATAATTTTCGAAAAAAAACCAAAAAAATTCATAAAATTATAAAAAAAAATATTTTGTGTTTCTTGTTCGAGTCTAGTGTCAATTTTTAAGTTTGGTGTCAATTGCATATTTTTAAAAACTTTTGCATTTTTCAAAAATTCATGGATGTGTTCTTCATGATCTTCAAGTTGTTCTTTATAAGTCTTCTTGTTTGATCTTTAAATTTTCTTGTTTTGTGTTTTTTGTTGTTTTTCATACGCATTTTTGCATTCATAGTGTCTAAACATGAAAAATCTCTAAGTTTGGTGTCTTGCATTTTTTTTCCTGAAAATTTTCAAAAATAAATCTTGATGTTCATCATGATCTTCAAAGTGTTCTTGGTGTTCATCTTGACATTCATAGTGTTCATGCATGCATCATGTGTTTTGATTTATAAATTTCATGTTGTGAGTCATTTTTGTGTTTTTCTCTCTCATCATTAAAAATTCAAAAAAATCAAAAAATATATTTTCCTTATTTTGCTCATAATTTTTGAAAATTTGAGTTGACTTAGTCAAAAATTTTTAAAACTTAGTTATTTCTTATAAGTCAAGTCAAATTTTCAATTTTAAAAAAATCCTATCTTTTCAAAATCTTTTTCAAAAATCAAATCTTTTTAATTTTTTTTATTATTTTCGAAAATTTTTAAAATTTATTTTCAAAATCTTTTTCTTATCTTTATTTCAAAATTTTGAAAACTTTACTAACAATTAATGTGATTGATTCAAAAATTTGAAGTTTGTTACTTTCTTATTAAGAAAGGTTCAATCTTTAAATTCTAGAGTCATATCTTTTAGTTTCTTGTTAGTCAAGTAATCAATTTTAATTTTAAAAATCAAAACTTTTCCAAAATATCTTTTTCAATCATATCTTTTCAAAATATCTTTTTCAAATCATATCTTTTTCAAAATTGATTTCAAAAATCTTTTCTAACCTCTTATCTTTTCAAAATTGATTTTCAAATCTTTTTCAACTAACTAATTGACTTTTTGTTTGTTTCTTATCTTTTTCAAAACCACCTAACTACTTTTCTCTCTCTAATTTTCGAAAATCATCTCCCTCTTTTTCAAAACTCTTTTAATTAACTAATTATTTCAAATTCTAATTTTGATTTTATTTCTTCTCTTAGTTTTCGAATTTTAACTTTAATTTAAAATAAAAACAAAAATATTTTTCTTTTATTTTAAGTTAATTTTCGAAAACCCCTCTCTCTCATCTCTTTCTATTTATTCATTCATTTACTAACACTTCTCTTCATCTTAAAATTTGAACCCACTCTTCCTCTCTGAGTTCGAATTTTCCTCTTTTCCTTCTTCTATTCTTTTCTTCTTCTACTAACATAAAGGAATCTCTCTACTGTGGTAAAGAGGATCCCTATTATTATTTTCTGTTTCCTTCTTTTTCATATGAGCAGGAGCAAGGACAAGAATATTTCTTGTTGAAGCAGACCCTGAACCTGAAAGGACTCTGAAGAGGAAACTAAGAGAAGCTAAATTACAACAATCCAGAGACAACCTTACAGAAATTTTTGAAAAGGAAGAAGAGATGGCAGCCAAAAATAATAATGCAAGAAGGATGCTTGGTGATTATACTACACCTACTTCCAAGTTTGATGGAAGAAGCATCTCAATCCCTGCCATTGGAGCAAACAATTTTGAGCTGAAACCTCAACTAGTTGCTCTAATGCAACAGAACTACAAGTTCCATGGACTTCCATCAGAAGATCCCTACCAATTTTTAACTGAATTCTTGCAGATCTGTGAGACTGTTAAGACTAATGGAGTAGATCCTGAAGTTTCATGCTTTTCCCTTTTGCTGTAAGAGACAGAGCTAGAACATGGTTGGACTCACAACCTAAAGATAGCCTGGACTATTGGGATAAGCTGGTCACGGCCTTCTTGGCTAAGTTATTTCCTCCTCAAAAGCTGAGCAAGCTTAGAGTGGATGTTCAGACCTTCAAACAAAAAGATGGTGAATCCCTCTATGAAGCTTGGGAAAGATACAAGCAGATGACCAAAAGGTGTCCTTCTGACATGCTTTCAGAGTGGACCATTTTGGATATATTCTATTATGGTCTATCTGAGTTCTCTAAGATGTCACTGGACCATTCTGCAGGTGGATCCATTCACCTAAAGAAAATGCCTGCAAAAGCTCAAGAACTCATAGACATGGTCGCAAATAACCAATTCATGTACACTTCTGAGAGAAATTCTGTTAGTAATGGGACGCCTCAGAGGAAGGGAGTTCTTGAAATTGATGCTCTGAATGCCATATTGGCTCAGAACAAAATGTTGACTCAGCAAGTCAACATGATTTCTCAAAGTCTGAATGGATGGCAAAATGCATCCAACAGTACTAAAAAGGCATCTTATGAAGAATAGGCTTATGACCCTGAGAACCCTACAATGGCAGATGTGAATTACATGGGTGAACCCTATGGGAACACCTATAATTCTTCATGGAGAAATTATCCAAATTTCTCTTGGAAGGATCAACAAAAGCCCCAACAAGGCTTTAATAATGGTGGAAGAAATGGGCTTCGCAATAACAAGCCTTTTTCATCATCTTCTCAGCAACAGACAGAGCATTCTGAGCAGAGCTCCTCTAGTTTAGCAAACATAGTCTCTAATCTGTCTAAGGCCACTTTAAGTTTCATGAGTGAAACAAGGTCTTCCAATAGAAATTTGGAGGCACAAGTGGGCCAGCTGAGTAAGAAAATTACTGAAACTCCTCCTAGTACTCTCCCAAGCAATACTGAAGAGAATCCAAAAGGAAAGTGCAAGTCCATTGACATAATCAAAATGGCCAAACCTAGAGAGGAAGGGGAGGACGTGAATCCCAATGAGGAAGACCTCATGGGATGTCTCCCAGACAAGAAGGAGTTTCCTATGTAGGACCTAAAGGAATCTGAGGCTCATATAGAGACCATAGAGATTCCTTTAAACCTCCTTCTGCCATTTATGAGCTCTGAAAACTATTCTTCCTCTGAAGAGGATGAAAATGCAACTCGAGAGCAAGTTGCTCAATATCTAGGAGCTATCATGAAGCTGAATGTCAAGTTGTTTGGTAATGAGACTTGGGAAGATGCACCTCCCTTGCTCATTAGTGAACTAGATACATGGGTTCAGCAAACTTTATCTCAAAAGAAACAAGATCCTGGTAAATTCTTAATACCCTGTACCATGGGCACCATGACCTTTGAGAAGGCTCTGTGTGACCTGGGGTTAGGTATAAATCTTATGCCACTCTCTATAATGGAGAAACTGGGAATCTTTGAGATACAGACTGCCACTTTCTCATTAGAAATGGCGGACAAGTCAATAAGACAAGCTTATGGAATGGTAGAGGATGTGTTAGTGAAGGTTAAAGGCCTTTACATCCCTACTGATTTCATAATCTTAGACACTAAGAAGGAAGAGGATGAATGCATCATCCTTGGAAGACCGTTCCTAGCCACAGCAGGAGCTATGATTGATGTTAACAGAGGAGAATTAGTCCTTCAATTGAATGGGGACTACCTTGTGTTTAAGGCCCAAGGGTATCCCTCTGTAAACATGAAAAAGAGGCACGATAAGCTCCTCTCAATACAGAGTCAAACAAAGCCCCCACAATCAAACTCTAAGTTTGGTGTTGGGAGGCCACAACCAAACTCTAAGTTTGGTGTTGAACCCTCACATTCAAACTCTAAGTTTGGTGTTGGAAGGTCCCAACAATGCTCTGAGAATTTGTGAGGCTCCATGAGATCCCATTGTCAAGCTATTGACATTAAAGAAGCGCTTATTGGGAGGCAACCCAATTTTTATTTATCTATGTTTTTATTGTTCTTTTATGTTTTATTAGGTTCATGATCATGTGGAGTCACAAAGCAATTACTAAAATTAAAAATAGAATCAAAAACAGCAGAAGAAATAGCACACCCTGGAGGAAGAGCTTACTGGCGGTTAAACACCAGTAAGGAGCATCTGGCTGGCGTTCAACGCCAGGACAGAGCATGAATCTGGCGTTAAACGCCAGAAACAAGCAACAGTCTGGCGTTTAAACGCCAGGCTTACACCCTGAGGAGAGCTGGCATTAAACGCCAGAAACAAGCATGGAACTGGCGTTCAACGCCAGAAACAAGCATGGAACTGGCGTTCAACGCCAGAAACATGCTGTAGACTGGCATTGAACGCCCAAAACAAGCATAAAGCTGGCGTTTAACACCAGAAACAAGCATCAATCTGGCATTAAACGCCAGGATTGCAGGCAGAGGGTGTTTTACACGCCTAATTGGTGCAGGAATGATAAATTTTTGATACCTCAGGATCTGTGGACCCCACAGGATCCCCACCTACCTCAATTTACCTTCTCTCTTCTCCACACAATCCAATAACACCCTTCCCCAAAAACCCTTCACCAATCACCTCAATCTCTCTTCCCCATCACCTCTTCACCACTGACATCCATCCACTCTTCCCCATAAACCCCACCTACCTTCAAATTCAAAATCCCTTTCCCACCCATACCCACCCTTATGACCGAACCTACTACCCTCTCCCTCCACTATATAAACCCCTCCATCCTTCTTTATTTTCACACATCACAACCTTCTCTTCTCCCCCTTGGCCGAAACACAAACCTCTCTCCCTCTCCTTCATATCTTCTTTTTCTTCTTCTATTCTTTCTTCTCTTTGCTCGAGGGTGAGCAACATTCTAAGTTTGGTGTGGTAAAAGCATAGCTTTTTTGTTTTTCCATAACCATCTATGGCACCTAAGGCCGGAGAAACCTCTAGAAAGAGGAAAGGGAAGACAAAAGCTTCCACCTCCGAGTCATAGGAGATGGAGAGATTCATCTCAAAGGTCCATCAAGACCACTTCTATGAAGTTGTGGCCAAGAAGAAGGTGATCCTTGAGGTCCCTTTCATGCTCAAGAAAAATGAGTATCCAGAGATCCGACATGAAATCCAAAGAAGAGGTTGGGAAATTTTGACCAACCCCATTCAACAAGTCAAAATCTTAATGGTTCAAGAGTTCTATGCCAATGCATGGATCACTAGGAACCATGATCAAAGTATGAACCCAAATCTAAAGAATTATCTTACAATGGTTCGGGGAAAATACTTAGATTTCAGTCCGAAAAATGTAAGGTTGGAATTCAACTTGCCTATGATGCAAGAAGATGCACGCCCTTACACTAGAAGGGTCAACTTTGATCAAAGGTTGGACCAAGTCCTTATGGACATATGTGTTGAAGGAGCTCAATGGAAAAGAGACTCTAAAGGCAAGCCTGTTCAATTGAGAAGACTGGACCTTAAGCCTGTGGCTAGAGGATGGTTGGAGTTCATCCAACGCTCCATCATCCCCACTAGCAACCGATCCGAAGTTACTGTGGATCGGGCCATCATGATCCATAGCATCATGATTGGAGAGGAAGTAGAAGTTCATGAAGTCATCTCTTTTGAATTCTACAAAGTAGCCGAAAAGTCCTCCACTATGGCAAGGCTAGCTTTTCCTCATCTTATTTGCCATCTATGCTACTCAGCTGGAGTTGTCATAGAAGGAGACACCCTCATTGAAGAGGACAAGCCCATCACTAAGAAGAGGATGGAGCAAACAAGAGAGGCCATCCATGGATCTCAAGAGACGCATGAGGAAGCTCATCATCAAGAAATCCCTGAGATGCCTCAAGGGATGCACTTTCCTCCAAACAACTATTGGGAACAACTCAACACTTCTCTAGAAGGATTGAGTCATGATATGAACCAATTAAGGGTGGAACACCAAGAGCACTCCATCATTCTCCATGAGATTAGAGAAGATCAAAGAGCAATGAGGGAGGAGCAACAAAGGCAAGAAAGAGATATAGAAGAGCTCAAGGACATCATTGGTCCTTCAAGAAGAAGGCACCACCATCACTAAGGTGGACTCATTCCTTGTTCTTATTTCTCTATTTTTCGATTTTTATGCTATATGTTTGTCTATGTTTGTGTCTTTACTACATGATCATTAGTATTTAGTGTCTATGTCTTAAGGCTATGAATAATTCCATGAATCCTTCACCTCTCTTAAATGAAAAAATGTTTTTAATTCAAAAGAACAAGAAGTACATGAGTTTCAAATTCATCCTTGAAATTAGTTTAATTATATTGATGTGGTGACAATACTTTTTGTTTTCTGAATGAATGCTTGAACAGTGCATATTTTTTATCTTGTTGTTTATGAATGTTAAAATTGTTGGCTCTTGAAAGAATGATGAATAAGAGAAATGTTATTGATAATCTGAAAAATCATAAAATTGATTCTTGAAGTAAGAAAAAGCAGTGAAGAAAAAAGCTTGCAGAAAAAAACTGGCAAAAAAAATTAGAAAGAAAAAGAAAAAGCAAGCAGAAAAAGCCAATAGCTCTTAAAACCAAAAGGCAAGGGTAAAAAAGGATCCAAGGCTTTGAGCATCAATGGATAGGAGGGCCCAAGGAAATAAATCCAGGCCTAAGTGACTAAATCAAGCTGTCCCTAACCATGTGCTTGTGGCATGCAGGTCCAAGTGAAAAGCTTGAGACTGAGTGGTTAAAGTCATGATCCAAAGCAAAAAGAGTGTGCTTAAGAGCTCTGGACACCTCTAACTGGGGACTTTAGCAAAGCTGAGTCACAATCTGAAAAGGTTCACCCAGTCATATGTCTGTGGCATTTATGTATCCGGTGGTAATATTGGAAAACAAAGTGCTTAGGGCCACGGCCAAGACTCATAAAAGTAGCTGTGTTCAAGAATCAACATACTTAACTAGGAGAATCAATAACACTATCTAAACTCTGAGTTCCTATGGATACCAATTATTCTAAACTTCAAAGGATAAAGTGAGATGCCAAAACTGTTCAGAAACAAAAAGCTACAAGTCCCGCTCATCTAATTAGAACTAATATTCATTGATATTTTGGGCTTTATAGTATATTATCTTCTTTTTATCCTATTTGATTTTTAGTTGCTTGGGGACAAGCAACAATTTAAGTTTGGTGTTGTGCTGAGCGGATAATTTATACGCTTTTTGGCAGTGTTTTTAGGTAGTTTTTAGTAGGATCTAGCTACTTTTAGGGATGTTTTCATTAGGTTTTATGCTAAATTCACATTTCTAGACTTTACTATGAGTTTGGGTATTTTTCTGTGATTTCAGGTATTTTCGGGCTGAAATTGAGGGACCTGAGCAAAAATCTGATTCAGGCTGAAAAAGAACTGCTAATGCTGTTGGATTCTGACCTCCCTACACTCGAAATGGATTTTCTGGAGCTACAGAACTCCAAATGGTGCATTCTCAACAGTGTTAAAAAGTAGACATCCAGAGCTTTCTAGAAATATATAATAGTCCATACTTTATTCGAGTTTAGATAATGGCCAGCCTGGACCATCACTTATGTATTTTCAACAGTGGAGTTTCTACACACCATAGATTAAGGTATGGAGCTCTACTGTACCTCAAGTTTTAATGCAATTACTACTATCTTTTATTCAATTCAAGCTTATTCTTATTCTAAGATATTACTCGCACTTCAACATGATGGATGTGATGATCCGTGACACTCATCATCATCCGTTCCTATGAACGTGTGCCTGACAACCACTTCCGTTCTACAAGCGAAAGCTAGAGTGAATATCTCTTTAATTCCTTAACCAGAATCTTTGTGGTATAAGCTAGAATTATTGGCGGCCATTCTTGAGAATCCAGAAAATTTAAACCTTGTCTGTGGTATTCCGAGTAGGATTCAGGTATTGAATGACTGTGACGAGCTTCAAACTCGCGATTGTTGGGCGTAGTGACAGACGCAAAAGAATCAATGGATTCTATTTTGACATGATCGAGAACCGACAGATGATTAGCCGTGCTGTGACAAGAGCATTTGGACCATTTTCACTGAGAGGATGGGAAGTAGCCATTGACAATGGTGATGCCCTACATATAGCTTGCCATGGAAAGGAGTATGAAGGATTGAAGGAAGGCAGTAGGAAAGCAGAGATTCAACAAGAACAAAGTAGCTCCATACACTTATCTAAAATTTCCACTAATGATTTACATAAGTATCTCTATCCTTATTTTATGCTTTATTTATTATTAATTTTCGAAAACCATTATAATCATTTGAATCAGCTTAAGTGAGATTTATAAGATGACCATAGCTTGCTTCATACCAACAATCTCCGTGGGATCGATCCTTACTCACGTAAGGTTTATTACTTGGATAACCCAGTGCACTTGCTGGTTAGTTGTGCAAAGTTGTGAAAAATGTGAGTGAACCGTAGTAGTGTGCACCAAGTTTTTGGAGCCATTGCTAAGAATTGTTCAAGTTATGAAAAGAGTAAATCACAATTTTGCCTATCAGTTTACCATTGAGGATATCCATTTTATGCTTTTCTATGGTTTTCGGTCAACAAGAGAAGGTCAGAGAAAAGTTTCCTTTCTGAGGACTATTGGGAAAAAGTGAGAAAATGGGTTGGTGAACCACAAATCTCAAGAAGTTGACCTAGGAAGAAGAACCCAATAACATGCAAGGAGATAAAAGAAGTTTGGTGTTCATTCAGAAGCCAAGGAGAGAAAACCAGATTTTGGTAAGTTGTGTTCTGTGAATAGTTTGCTGAAGAAGTTCCTCTACTTGGATAATGCTTTCTTTCAAAGAAGCATTTGACCAATATTGAAGAACTCACTCAGAGACGTGCAAGTCTGGTTTATCACATAGCAAAGAGGCTGTTGATGAAGTCAATCTCCTTCATGTTTTACAGATTATAATTTACTTTTCAATGTTTATCTTTTTGTAATTTTTTTAGTGAAAAGGCATAATGAGAGAGATTAAGTAAAAGCCATGAGTGAAAAGAGGCTGAGTGATACACTTGAGAGAAAAGCCTAGAGTTATTTTTAGATTTTTTTAGGTAAGTTTGTGTCTTGTATTCAGTACCAGTGAGGTACCCCTTTCTTAGTTGGGTGTGCACTAAGAGTGAAGAGTTAGGTATTAGCATAGCCAATGTCAAGTTAGGTTAGAACTTGAGTGTGAAACGATTGTGTCAATCCTGTGGAATTGGTGTATGTAATACTTTTAACTATAGTGGAAATTCCTCCATTGTTGTGGAGGAGACTGGATGTAGGTTGCATTGCACAAGGCAACTGAACCAGGATATATGATGGTGTCAGCTTCTCTCTTCTCTGCTATGTTCTGTTTTCTGATATTCATGAGATAAAAATAAATTGTCTCATAAATTTTTGCTGCTGAGTTCAAACAGAATCAGAATTGAAAGTTTGTTTTAAAAGGTCATTTCAGTAACTTAAAAGAAAGGCACAGATTTAACCCCCTTTCTCTAAGCCTACTACAACCTTCAAACACTTTGTACCATAAAGCATATTGGTCTGATATTAATACGATAGAATTTATCTTTAACTTTTAAAGGCACTTTTTTGTAACATATAAAACCAGACGCACTCTGCCATTTTGACTAACCTGCTTGGATCCTATGATTTACATCATGTTCAATCTCTCCATTATGCTGTATGAGCACCCAAGATACTTAAAAATTTTAACTTTTCGTAGGATATTTTCTTCAATCTTCACCTCTGTATTAGGATATTTCCTTCAGTGGCCGAACTTGCTTCCATATATTCCGTCTTACTATGGCTTATGTGCAGACCATACACTTCTAGAGCTTCTCTTCATAAATCAAACTTCTTATTTAAGTATTTCCTTAACTCTTCCATAAGGACGATATCATCGGTAAAAAGTATGCACCATGGCAAAGGCTCTTGGATATGCTCTGTGAGTACTTTCAAGACTAATGTGAAAAGATATGGACTTAAGGATGATTCTTGGTATAATCCTATACTAATAGAAAATTTTTTTGTCACACACCTTGAGCCTTCACACTAGTTGTAACCCCATCATATATGTCTTTAATTGCACGAATATATGTGATTATTACTCTCTTCCTTTCCAAAACCTTCCATAAGACCTCCCTTAGCACCCTATCGTATGATTTTTCCAAATTAATAAACGCCGTATGTAGATCCTTTTATTACTACGATACCTCTCCATCATCCTTCTTAATAGGTATGTAGCTTCAGTGGTGGATCTGTTTGGCATAAAACCAAATTGATTCTCTATTACTTGTGTTTCTTGTGTCAGCCTCTGTTCTATCACCCTAAACCATTTTCAGCTTAATACATAAAAATTAATAACCAAAAATATCCTCACTAAAGAAATTAAAATACAAAAGATAACCATAATATTATCTAAAGCTTCTTCCCTTTCTACTCAACAAAAACCCTATTGAATTAATACTACTACCATTGTTTGACCATCATCATCATTAGCATCATCATTTGATCTGTTCTTCTTCGTATTTCATTTTGTGTAACCGCTCAATCACCCACACTTCAACAAAGAAAAAAAACAAAAGGAAATTCCTAAAAAATTTGGGGAAAAACAGGAAAAACAGGAACAGAGAACAAAAATGGTAGAGTATGAAGTGTGAAGGCAAACATTTGAAGAAGACAACACAGCAACGACGAGGAGAATTCACAGTGGAGTGAGCGATAAGCCAACAAAAAAAAAGAGTATCAAATGACAGCGAGCGATAGCAAGCACAGTAGGCCAGTGGACCTTACTAATGCACGACTCCATTTCAGTCTTGTACTCAGCCCAGTCATTGTCAAACTGGCAATTAATTGGTGCATTCAGAACCAAAGAGGGAAAAGACGTAAAAGACAAATAAAGAAGAAAGCAGCAGTAATTCCTTTAGTTGAGGATAAAATAGTAATGTTAAATATATTTTAAAGACTCATTTTCAATTCAATTTTTTGCTTTTCAAATTTTCAATTTTATCTCATTAAAGTTTCAAAACAAGCTTTAAAAGTTCGCATACAACTTCAAATACAACATTTATAACTAAAAAAAAAAATCAAAATGCACAATCCAATAAAGTATTACACCATAGCAACATCAACAACAACAAAAAAAATCAACAACTAGAATCAATAAATCAGAATCAGAAAAGTTAGCATAAACAACTTAGAATTAGAATCATAGCATGAACAACTCAGAATCAGAGAAATTTTAGCATAATGTAGGAAATCATTGCACCATCAACAACTCAAAATCAGTAATTCAGAATCAGAATCATCATAAACAACTTAGAATTAGAAAAGTTTTAGCATAAACAATATAGTGAAGCATTGCACCATAGAACCACCATCATATTTAGAATCAGAAAATTCAACAACCAACAACTCAGAAATTAGAATAAATAAAATTAACAAAATAACCAAAAATAAATTGAGGCAGCATTGCTTACTGGTGGCGAAGGAGGAAGGAAGGTGCCGGAAGAGAAAAGTTCGGCAATGGGGTGGTGGTTAGGTTCCAGGAAGGGTTTAGGATGTTAGGGTTGGGTTTGTTGTAGAGAGAGAGAGAGACAGAGAGAGAGAGAGAGAGAGAGAGACAGACAGACAGACAGACAGACAGAGAGAGAGAGAGAGAAGGGAAGGTGGGGTAATAGAGAGCTTGAAGACAGTGATGCTGTGCGTGGAGTTCGAGATGACGAGGAGAAGATGGCCGAGCAGGAGCAGTTCAAGAAGGCAAGCGAAGATCTACGAGCAACGGTTTCACATCGAGGAAAAGAGGCTGAGTGGTAAAGACGTTTGATGGTGAGACGACACCTTTTATTTGTCACAATGCCGGCGGCGACGGTACCCCAGCTGAGGAGAGGAGTTCGACGATGGCGGGGTTGCTGCCTTCGGCACTGGTAGGGGCTGGGTAATGAGTTTTGAACTTTTGATAAGGATAAGTCATATGATGAGTGGGTTTAGGGTTAGAAGAAGGGAAGCAGCCGAGCAGGGGTGTTTTCTATTTTTTTAGTAATTTAAAAAACTAGAAATCTTAAAAAAAATTGGCCGGTTCAATCGGTTTACCAGTTAACTACCAGTTTGATCGGTTATCTCTATATATACAATTTATATAGAGATATGACCATTGAACTAACTCACTTTGAGAATTCCTAATTGTTATAGTTATCGTATATTTGTCAATAGAATATTCTTATGATGAACATAATATTAGAATTTTTCTTTTGCCCTGTGACTATCATAGTAATTGACAATGTATTTAGTATACTTTGTTTTCGAATACCTAGTACCCTACGATGCTAGTTGAATGAACATTGGGTATGATTTAAATACCTATAGAATTAATAACTAGTCAATATGAAATCCATCAACTATGGTAATGAGTTTGAGCTCTACGATTATAATGGATGAAATAAACAATGTCTTGGTCAAGGGGTTTGAATGAATTAAGAAATGAGTTTCTTAAGTCATTCATAATTCATATAATAATGGTAACAAGTTAGAGTTTGACAGTCAAACTGTACTCTAAAAATTAGCCAAGAGCTGAAAAGATGGAAGGACTTATATTTTTTGTTCATCGTGGGTTCTTAGTAAAAAATATTATTAGTTTATACTATTGGGTCACTAACGAGTGTTCTAATCCTTGGTAAATAATTATTTAATTATTATTTTTATTTGATCAAATAAATAATTATATTAATTCAAATAGAATATTATTATATTTTTTACTAACTCCATGAATATAATAATATGATAATTAAAAATATTAAATAATTAATTATTTATTCTATGATTAATTTTAAATATAAATAAGATCTAACTAATTTTGTTTTAAATTAAATTATAATTTAATTCATAAATCAATCACTAATCTCATTATATATATATATGGTATCTTCTCATTAAGCCACCATTTAAACATGTTGTCAAGAGAAGAAAAGAAAAATTTGTCGCCTATTAGACATATGATTATAATAATAGAGGCTGGAGTTCAAAGCAAAAACTCTGTTTCTACCGATATATCTCACAAAAATATAAAATTCAAAATCCAAATAGAACAAACTACATAATTCAAACTGATAAACTTTCTTATGATCAAATACTTGTGATTAATCTTGTATTTTATTATTCTTACTCTTATGTTATTATTCTAAACATTATATTATCTTTAAGCTTTGTCATATTCTTACTCTGATGACATTATAGTATCTCTATACCCTTATTATTATATTATTGTTCTAAACGTTTTTAAACAACTAAAGACATTTTAAAACTCCATCCCATAATCTGCTAAAAATAAGTGTAGCGGTAAAAGCCATTCATATGTTGGTTAGCCCAATGAATACACCTGGTGATAAATTCTCCTTAAAGGTAATAAATCCATTAGTAAGCTAGGGTGGTCCTGTAGCATAAGTCTTTAAAGAGATCATGGCTTGAATTTTAAAATTTTTAGTTGAATTAAACAAAGAAAAGAATAATTCAATAACAATGAGAAGTAATGATAATGAAACCTCAAGTTCATTATTAAAATTACAAGTAGTGAAATTTAAAAAAAAAAGTTTCATAATTAGTCTGTAGCTCTTATAAATAAAAACAAAATTTATAAAAGACAAGCGTTTTGAAAACAAAAAATAATAAAATACATATGCTAGAATACAACTACTCAAAAATTAGTAATAATCATATTATAAACATCTTAGAAGAGGAAAAACTAAAAGAACACCCAACAAAAATATTATAATTTTATTCATATAGGACTTATCCAAGTAGCCGCCAAGTCTAACTTTAGGCTGAGAATTGACATACCTATTTTGATGGTTTAACGAGATACAAGATTAAAAAAATTTAGGGATTCATTCATTGCTATACTAAAAAGTAATTGTCATGATGGTCTAGTATTTTTTAATTGTTATTCAAATTTTTTCATGAGCCTTAAAAATGAATATACCTTTGAAACTCTTAAATTATATATTAAAACATCTAAAGATATTATTGATAAAAAATATGATCCTTTTGAAGTAATTTATAGAATATATTACAAAATTACAAGGATAAATTATAATTTTAGGATTAGAAGAGAATCATCAAAAGATGAAACTATTATTATTCATGTTAATTTACGAAGGATTTTTGTTCAAATACCTAAAAATTCCAACATGAAGAACTAATGAAGAATATCCCTGAAGAATGAATTTTAGAAAATATAGTAGAAGAAAAAATGTCCAAATATTAGACTAAGAATGAATAGGTTACAATCAGTTAGAATACCGAACTACCAGAATAAAGAAGAAATTTCTCCTAAACACTCTATAGATAATTCCGTTATAAATGAAGAAGTTATAGGAAGAAATAACAATAAACCAAATATAACAGCTCCTTTATATGAGACAGAAAATAATTACTCACCAACTATCTCTCAAATCCTAAGAGTTATAATAAAAGAAGAACCTTTTAAGATTGATAAAAATTGGATTAGTAAAGATTTTAATACAGAATATAATACGAGATTAAGAAAATGGTATTTTACTAGATATTCTAAAAAAAACATAGAAATAAGAAAAGAATTTTATGATTACTTAATAAAAAATAAAATTAATCTATATTTCTTGGACTGGTTCAACAATTAGTTTCAAGATTTCAAAAAAAATTGTCCTTTAAGTAAGACAACTACTATTTAAAAAACTAGCACAGGATAAATGGTAGAATCTCAATATCCACCAAAATAAACTATAAAACTACAGGTAGTACAAAATTTAGAACTAGAAGCCACCCCATATAAAGATAGTGAAATAGAAGGGAGTATAACAAAAGAGACATTAACAAAGTAAATCAATAGCTTAACTACACTAATACGATTCTAGATATTATGAAAAATTAGTTAAAAAGAATTGAACATAAACATGAACAAATTAAGCCTATAGAAAAACCTATGTATAAGTTTTAAAGTCCTAATGTAATTAAACTAAGAACAAATGTGGAAGCAGACATTGATGAGTTAAAGGAAAAACTTAAATTTATAAGACAAAGAAAAACAGCTATTAATACAATAAAAATTAACAAAACGCATAAGAATCAATATTATCCAAAACTAAGAAATTGTTATTCAAGACCCACCCCGGTTGACGTAAAATTTGAAGAAAGAATACAGTTAGTACAAAATATTTTTACTAGATCTCATTTAGTATAATAGAATTTAGATGGGTTAAGTGAACAAGTCATTTTAGATCTAATGTATAGCATGACTATGGCAGTAATTGCTTATAAGGCAAAACAAGCTACTGATAGAGAAGCAGTAATCATGATCACCCAAGAATTCACGGAGTAATTAAAAAGATAGTGGGATAACTTTTTAACCTTACCGAAAAAAGAATTAGTGTAAAACTAGAAGACCAAACACAAGACGACACAACAATCTTAATTATTACAATCATAAAAAACTTTTTAGGAGACCCAAATATTTTTAAAGACAGAATAAGAACCCAACTAATGAACTTACGATGTCCCACCATATCTGACTATAGGTGGTATAAAGATGTATTCATCTCTAAAGCTATAATGAGAGATGATGTAGCAGCCCCTTTTTAGAAAGAAAGATTTATAGCAGCTTTATCCAAACTCTTTTCAAAAAGGTTTTACAAAAACTACAATCACTATTCGGTACTCAAATACTATATGAAGGCCTAATTTTTTGCCAAATACATAATATAATAGTACAAACTGAAATAGAAATATGCACTGACACCAAATTACAAGAGAAAATAAGAAAAGAAAATATGAGTAATAAGCGAGAATTAGAAAACTTTTGTCAATAATATGGTATTATAACCGAAAAAGCACCTAACAACCAAAATAGAATTATTAAGAAAAGAAATATAAAAAATTATGAGAATAGGTATAAGTATCAATTGAGAGAACTATATACAACAGCAAATAAGCCAAAAAAATTACAGAAAAAAATAAAAATAGAATAGTAAAAAAATGACAAAAAAAATATATAATCTGTTAAAAATGTAAAAAATCATGTCATTACACTAATAATTGTAGAACAGAAGAAAAGATAAACAAAATTAATAATGAAGAAGTAAGAAAAATTTTAGCTGCTATACTAATTAATAGTGTATTAGAAATCAAAATAGAAAAAAGAATATTCTTTTGATGAATCAAGAAATTCTATACAACAGTTTGATATACCATCTTTTTTAGATTCTTCTGAAATAAAAGAAGAAGACTTGTATTTGGGACCAGAAATATGCAGCTGTGATAATTGTATAAAATCCTTAAATATAATTACAAGAATCCAAAAAAAGTCAATCAATATGCTAACTCAAAAACAAATAAGTACTTTAATATCCATAATAGATAAATTAGGAGGTTTTTCCTTAAAATATGAGTTCATATCCCAATTAAATGATTTGATTAGGAAAGAAGAAAAAGTCAAAGAAAAATAAGGCCAATAAAAATTAAAAAATATATAACAGAGTTAGAACATCTAAGAAAGAGACTTCTTTAAAATATTTACAAGAAGAAATAAAAATGTTGAAATTCAAAATTTTTGAATTAAAACAACAAGATATCTCTCTTAATTATAGAGTACTAAAGTTAGAAGGAGAAAACATAGTAAAGTTACAAAAAGAAAAAAAACGATTAGAATTAATAGAGCAAGAAGAACAAGAAGTCATAACCCCAATAATTACATTAATGAATCAACATTATTAATTAACCAAAAATGGTATATCCCTATTGTCATAATGATCAAAAAACAGAAATTTGAGTTTATAGCTATGGTAGACTTAGGAGCATATGTAAACTGTATTCAGGAAGGGTTAATACCTACTAAGTACTATGAAAAAATAACTGAAATCATTATCAAAACAGAAAATGATAGAATGAATATAAACTATAAGACTTTTAAAGTAAAAATTTGTAAAAAAAAAGTATCCTTTTTAACTACTTTTTTCTAGCAAAAAGAATATCCCAACAAATTATATAGAAAATCTCTTCACTCTGTTATTGTACCCTTTTATAGTAGCTATAGATGGAGTAATCACCTATTGTCTACCAAACCAGCTCATTCTATTTGAATTTATACAAAAATCTAAGGAAAAAAGCTAAATTTATTACAACAAGTGGCTATCTCTCAAATTAATATAATAGAAAAAAAAGAAACAGATTAATTTTCTTAACCAAAAAATTGTATATAAGAGAATAGAACAATAATTAGAAAACCAAAAAATTCAAACTGTAATAAAAGGATAGAAGATAGAATAAAAAAAAAAGACTTGTGCAGCTTAAATTCAAAAGCTTTTCATTATAGAAAATTACATGAAATATCTTTACCGTGTGAAGATGATTTTAATGAAAAAGATATCCCCACTAAAGCAAAACCAATACAAATGAACAAAAAACTGTTGGCATATTGTAAAAAAAAAATCTAGAAATACTTAGACAAAAGACTAATCAGGTCATCAAAATTTTTTTGGAACTACACATAATTTTATATTTTATGTAATGAAAGTCTCAGAAATCAAAAGAGGAGCTTCAAAGTTAGTAATTAATTACAAGCCTTAAAATGGATAAGATATTCCTTACCCAATAAAAATGACTTAATTAAAAGATTAAGTAAGGCTACTATATTTTTTAAATTTGATTTAAAATCTGGATACTATCAAATATCAGTAAAAGAAGAAGACTGATATAAAACAGTTTTTATAGTACCCTTTGAATATTATGAATGGAATGTAATACCTCAAATATTGAAAAATACATCAAGTGAATTTCAAGAATTATGAATAATATTTTTTACTAATATGTAGATTTTACCATAGTCTATTTAGACGATGTACTTGTATACTCTAAAGGAATAAACCAACATATTCAACACCTAAAAAAATTCATTAATATTATAAAAAATAATCTTGTCTTATCTGAAAAAAAATGAAAATATTTATAACAAGAGTAAGATTTTTAGGGTATGAAATTTTTCTAGGAACAATTACTCCAACTAAAAGATCTGTTGAATTTGCAAAAAATTTTTTGAATGAAATTATTGACAAAAAATAACTATAAAGATTCTTAGGATGTCTTAATTACATAGTTGAAGTTTTATCAAGAATAAGAACTTTATATGAACCTTTATATAAAAGATTAAGAAATTAAAACAACCTCCTCCTTAGACAAAAGACATATCCAAAATAGTTCAAAATATTAAAACTATAGTAAAAGAAATTCCTTGTTTGAGTATGCTAGACCCTAAGACAAGTCTAATCATAGAAACGGATGCCTCAGAACTAGGGTATTGAGAAATACTTAAACAAGTTCTTCCAAACTCCTCAAAAGAACAAATAGTTACATATAATTATGGTGTATGGAATTCAACCCAAAAAAATTATGCTACTATTAAAAAAATATTAGTCATTGTCCTATGTGTTTTACGTTTTCAAGAGGACTTGTTCAATAAAATATTATTGATCAGGACTGATTGTAAAGCAGCTTCTGGCGTATTAAAAAATAATGTTAAAAATTTAATTTCTAAACAAAATATTTGCTAGATGTCAAGCTATATTATCATACTTTGATTTTGCTATTGAACATATTAAAAGTGAATTAAATGCATTACCTGATTTTCTAATAAGAGAATTTTTGTAAGGTAGAAATGAGTAAGAAATAAGCAAGCAGTGAAGATTATGGTCAACCACTTAACTAACCAGCAACTTCAATACAAGCTAAACAATTAACCATTAAACCTTTGACAATGTCACAGGTTGTTAAAAATAAAAAATCATCAGCATCAATTAAGAGCTTATATGAAGTTCCTACAGTTAACAGATATATATTATTACAACCATCTAATTTGTTCAAAACTAAACCATTTTCTAAAGAACATCTTACCATGAAAAATCTATGCCTCTAAAAATAATGACTTTAAAAAAAGAATGATTCAAGATGGACAGAAGAATCCTTTATAAAACAGTTTTTTAAATACTTTTCATTACCCTCTAATAAGTATCCAAAAAATGCGAACCTTTTATGAATTTATTCTAGTGGATGCATGATCCATTGAATTAACTCATAATAAAGACCCAACTACAAAAGATATAATATACTCCAAAATTAAGATTATGAAATTAATAACCCAATCATAATGGGAAAGACCTCCCTTTCATTATAAAAATTTTACTAGAAAATTTGAGTCTCAACACTACTCTTACTATGACTATGATGCCTAGTGGAACACCTTGTATCTTTCTCTAAATCCACACTCTTGGTTCATATAGTTCTACAAGAAAATTTTTCTGCAGTTTTCCAAATGACTCCAAGTATGGTTTCAAGAGTTCGGACAAATAGAAACAATTTTTTTAAAGGAGGCTAGTATGGCTTATGAATATTTCAAAAACAAAACATCATTCTTGGATGGTTATAAGCTGATTTTCTTCATTTCCACTATAAGAATATGCTGGATAATGACTTGGGAATATGATTCTGTAGAATATGAATACACTCCAAATAATAAATATTTAATTCGAAACATAAAAGTAAAATAGTAGAATATATTTAACCTTAACCTAATTAGTAAAAGGACAATTGATAATTGGATGTTTATATCCCAAAAAAGAGAAAAAATTCCAAGCCACAATTTAGGGTTCGAAAAAATATCATACAAAAAAAAGATTCGTTTTTTAGCACATAAAAAATAAATGATGGCTGCCATTGCAGCGGCCACTTAAGAAGAAGAGATCCATAATTCTCTAAAAGCAATAAAAGCAAAACCAATAGATGAAGATGAAAAAGTTCAGTCCAGTCCAGGACTGTACATACTAGATCTCCAAGATCCATTTGCAGATTAAAAAAGTCTCAGAATCAGAAAAACAGACACCTGTCCAAAATCAGAAAAAGAAGTGTCAAGACTGCTCAAAGAACAACAAAACATTACATGCAATAAAGAACAAAAGTCATCAGCAGAATCATAGCAGAAATTTAAAATCGGCTACCATATTTCAAAAAACTAAAACATAACACATTAACTCCAAGATAGAGCTTCTGAATCAGCCCACAGAAAGAATAAACGAATTTGCAAAACCAAAGGATAAATTGTAAAAGAATAAAGGGGACAACCAACTATAAAAGAGGAGGGAGAGGGAGTTGTAAGACCCTGCATTTACACACAATTTCTCATACTCTGAAACACTTTTAAGCTTTTATTACAATCTTTGTTTTAACAAAGATATTAGCCTTCATCCTTTGTATTTTTTTTTACACTCCTGAATTATAATACAAGTTCATATTACTCCATTATCAGGTGAGTATTAATATTTAGTTCATTGGTAAAAGAAAATAGTACAACTTTTTCTTCTACCTCTACATACACAAATATTTCAATTCTTAATGAAGAATTGCTAGTGTAAGGAGTTATAAAAATTTTTTTAAGTTAAATACATTGGTAAAAAGTTAACACCAAGGATCAGTCTTAATGTGGATACACATAATATCTTTATAGTATAAAAAAAGTTTTTATTTACTAAAGTACTCAAATATTGATATTTAACCTATTTTATTTCAATAAATTTTTAACCACAAAATAGATCAATAAAATTATTTTATTACTTCTACTACGTGTCATGAACATTTATAATCCTACACATATACATACACCTTATAATTTATAATGCCAAAACTATGATTATACACATTGGCAAAATCTTTATATAGCCAATGGGCATAGTCCTCCAAATATTTTATAAAATTATTAGTAATTCTTAATCAAGTGAGATGATTAGTTAATTGGTTAGAATTTTTTTGAAACTGTGTTCTGTGTTCAAATCTTAATTTTATCATTTAATTAGTATATTTTCTTTTATATAAAATTGAAGACCAATAAAACATTTACACACTTAATGAATTAATTATTTTAAAGCAAACACAGGTAGGATTAAAAAATAAATTAGAAGATGATTTTTTAATGATAGTTTGGTTATTTATATTAAAAAATTACTAAAACTTTTTATTTTAATTTAATTATTAAAAATCTCAAGTCATTTAAAATTTGAAGAGTATTATTTTTAAAATTAATTTTATCTATAAAATTATTTATTTCTTGTCAAATTTTTAAAAAATTTTAAAAACCTTTATTATTCACTCAATACATTTTTTATTTCAAATAAATAACAATAACTAATTGATTGAAGGACAACAAAATTCTTACACACTCTCTCAATGAATTAGTTATTTTAAAACTAATGTAGACAAAATTAAAAGATAAGTTAGAAGATGATTTTTTTAATGATAGTTTATTTATTTATATTAAAAGAATTACTAAAGTTTTTTATTTTGATTTAATTATTAAAGATTTTAAGTTAATCAAGATTCAGAGAGTATTATTTTAAAATTATCTTTATTTATAAAATTATTTATTTCTTGTCAAATTTCTAACAAATTAAAAATAAATTTATTTACAAATTTTATTTTAATATAAATATCATTATATAATTTTTATGTTTAAATTTTTTATTGACCCCCTAAAATATTTTTTCAAGTTTGGCCACTGCCTATACACCTTATACAACATTACATTTCATCTTCAAACAATTATTTAACCAATAAAGTATGGGAAAGTGTTCATGTATGGCACTGTGTTTGTGCGGTACATGATGTTCCCCATTCTTGAATCGTTTAGATATAGTATAAAGTAGTTGAATGGTTAAGATTGGGGTAAGTGGAATTTGGTGGAAAAGAGTGTGCAGTACTCATGGTGGGGTCTCAATGGACTGAAAAGGTATCCATTCAGTAAGTAATGAATTGGCATATATGCCCAAAAGTGAGATGTCGCATGAAAGTTGTAGTGGCGTGCTATGCTGAAGTCGAGCCTAGTGTAGTTGGCTTGGGCCCCTAAATTTTTTTTGATCTTTTTTCGCCGCGATTGGACCATGTTATGGTTTGGGTCAGTTTAATTTTATAAAAGGGAAATATTGTGTTGCATGGTTCTATGTTGGTCCCTCCCAAAAATTATAATGTGAACATGGTTTTGTTGTTGATGCTATTCAGGAGAAGAGTACATAAAAATGGTTTAGGTAATAGGTGTTTTTGTGCTGTTATTGTTTACTGTCTTGTAATTAGTGCTTAAACAATTATTAGTGCCTAAATAATTAGAAATATTTAGATTAGAGAATGATTAGTACACAGTGAGAAGTTATTCGGTTGAGTTACCATCAAATTTTGAAAGAAATGGGATAAGTATGAAGTATATTGAATAACGTGAGCCCATAAAAAAATAGTTTGTAAATTTATGTTGAAACCAATTTTTTGTAATGAATTTGTATTATATTAGTATTTGTGAGTGACTTATGTATTTTATGTATGTATCTAATATGCCTATATGCATATTAAAAAGTTTGATTAAAATCATGAGGGATAATTTTTTCTGACCAAAATGATGTTTCAAGTATTGTATGGACAAAATAAATTCGAGACCTATGTTCTGATTGCAAGTTGTGTTGATGTTTAAGTTGGATGGTGGTTCATGAATTTATCTTTTTGTATCCCCATGAAAGAAAACACCAATGTTACTACTTACTACGTTTAATTTACACGTTGGTACATGTTAGACGTGTTGGAGGTGCAGACAGATAAGGAAAAGTTTAACGTCTGTGGGCTGTAGTTTCTAAGATTACCCCACTCTTAGAATAGCAATAAAGTGTAGACCGGGACATTGAAATTGAAGCATACTTTGTAGTAGTTTTACTGTAGAAAGAAACAGGAAAGAACTAGTGAAGATAATGATAGGGAAAAAGACAACCAACAAAGAAGAACCACATCTGAGAAACAGTAAGTAGGCAAGGGTGAGTAACAGGAGAGAGGCTTAAAGGTTTGGGATGGTATTTTGAGCATGGAGCGGAGATGCAGTTGCAGTAGGCAGTGTTAAAAAAGATCAGTCCGTGTCGGGTGTGACGATCGAGGTGGATGCACCAAGGCTGCGATAGGTGATTGCGTCGAGATCAAAAACCTGTTCTGGTGCGTCGTAGGCGGAGTCTGAGACCGTTAAGGTCGTCTTTTCCTTTCGCAGGATGTTGCGGTAGTCGTTGGCGAGGTTGGCATACTTGTTTGTCAAAGTTTGGACAATGTCGTAGTTGTAGTCATACACGACGACATCTAGGGTGGCACAAAGTGTACGAAGGGTCATTCTCGCTGCGTCTTCAACGCTCGTTTCCTCGTCGAATGCAATTCGCCCGTACTCAACCAAAGCATCTGGAGACGTTGGAGGGACAAGGGAGGCGAGGTGGCGGTAACATGTCCGACCGTCGCGGGAGGTCTTTGTGATAGCTCGGTACAGCGGCTCTGGAGTGTCAAGCTTGTCACAAACTTCCGTGAGTAAATTTCGCATGCTGAGGCTGAGGAGGAGAGCGTTTGCGGGTTTTTGGGAGGCAAGGTCTTCACCTAGGAAAACAATGTAGCAGTGGTTATTACCTGGAAGGAAATAAGACGTGTTTATAGTAAGCATGTAGACGGAGTTACGTGAAAGAGGAACTTACTACGCAAGTAGCGTGGAAGGGGTACCTACTCCTCGTGGCGGAACCTTTCATGCAGCGCTCGCAAAGCAACACGTTGTTTGTCACGGTGATGATCCTGGGAAACTGGTTTCGGCGCGTAGCCGTTGTTTATCAGGTTGATACCACGATCATAGTCCCTTTCGCCGAAGAAAAGGACCCAGGCTTTGTCGGCATTTTCCAGAGTTGCAAACTTGGCCCAAGATGGACCATGGAAGTCACGGATCTGCTCTTGAACATCGTCGAAGGAGTTGTAGATTCCGGAGACCCATCCGGCGAAGACACAATAATAGTCTGGGGTTGCCTGTATAGTCTCCATAGGAATAATATTTTCTTTTGGTGTTGTGTTTGTCCACTATGGGAAGCGGGTGCATTATAAACGTAGGAGTTACATGAATGTGAAGGCTGCTGGTGGTCAGTATTGGGTGGGTAACGAGTAAATTTAGAATTTGAAAGGGTTTTGATGTATATGGTATTGACAGAGAATCAGAATCTAATCTTCACTTGTTGGAAAAGCAAGCATAGTTTGACAGATAGGGTAAGGTATTAGAAAAAAGAAGAATGGGTATACATTTGGGAATTTGCACCCAGGAGTGGGATAAGGGATTGGTTAGGGTTACTTGTAACTTTTTAAAGATATGATAGGATCGAGGTTTTTCATAGATTAAAAGAAATGTATTTATTTTTTTTCAATTCATTGTGTATGTTATGATAGGCGGATAATAATTGAATGGTTTAAAGATTTTTGTTTACCATTTGAGTATATTTTTTTTTGTCTTAAGGAAAAAATGAAAATAGTTACTCATATATATGTAATTGTTTGGAAAATATTACTGTAAAAAGAAATTATAGTAATCGAATTTGAAAATAGATATAAATAAAGATTATATAAGTTCATTATGGAATTTGGAAAAGAAATTGATAAAATATTAATTGATATGCTTTTTCTTTATCTAATTTGATTGCGTTAAAGGAACTAATAATTAGGAATATAAAAAAATAATTGAGAATTATACAAAGTCGTATTAAAAAAAAGTAACAAAAAGGCATTCTCTGAAAGACATGCATAAATGTAAAATGCTTATCAGAATTATATGAGAGTGGATAACTAAAAAATAAGAAAATGCTTATCAAAATTTGTGTATTTGAGTTTAACACTCTTATATAGTTTGTTAGTATTGTTTTTATTTTAGTTGGTCTTTCGAACGGAATCAAATATTGAGATTAAGAAACCGTATATATGTGTTTTTTAACTTGAAAATTAAATTGATATAATTTAAATTAAAATTTAATTAAGTTTCATAATAGTAAGCGTACTCCTAATATGGTACTCATAGGATTGATTATGTTAATTCAATTTCGAAAAAGCTAAAGTGTTCAAAATATTTTTTCCAAGTGAAACAATTAATTTTCTCTTACTAAAATTAAATTAAAAAAATTATAAAGGTGAAGCTCTTTTTAGAATTCCATTTGTATAGGTTAAATTCCTTTATTGTTTTCCTTTGAATTTGAGTAGCATACCTTGTTAGTACTATTTTTATTTAATTTGGTCTTTATAACAGAATCAAATGATGAAATTAACAAAAGGTATGTTTGTGTTTTTTAACTTGAAAATTAAATTGATATATTTTAATTTTAAATTTAATTTAGTTTGATTATAATAAGGCCACTCGTAATATGGCACTCTTATGATTAATTTTGTTTATTCAATTTCAAAAAAGTTAACTGTGGAAGAAATGTTTCTTTCAAGTGAAACAATTAATTTTATCGGAATAAAATTAAGTTAAAAAGATTCTAGAAGTGAATTTGTAATTAGATTTTCATCTGTGTTGGTTAAATGCCTCTAAAATTTTTTGCCTTAATGGTTTTTTTAACTTTATAGTAGAATAAAGAAAATAACCTTTTAGATCTATAATCAGGAACAAAGATTTGGAGGGTAGAAATTGCTCGAATTTTGAAAAGTTGTGAGAAATCGAAAAATAAAAATAGTTTTCTGTATTAAAAAATTATTAAATGAGAATATATATCTCACCCCTTAGTATGTTATAGATGGTTACCGCACAATTTTATCTTCATTAAATTATTTCATTTGAAACTAAATTTTGTTTATGTTAAAGAAATACCCGTAGTTATCTCCTAATCATAATGGGGACCTTGAGCTTACCTTTGAGTTATACCTGTAGTTTAAAGTAGGGGATTAGTTGTATTGATCCTTCTTATTAACCCATGGAACTCATTTTAGCATGCTTCCTAAGGATGTGGTTTCTGAAAATAAAAATGACTTTTGGAAAGGGACCCACAAACCAGCGATGCAGAGGATGCACGTGCTTACTGAAGATATACAGTGGAATTGATGGTCTAATCCCTATGACAAATGATAATCATTTGCCTAAGGTAGGCGACACAGAAGAACATTGGAAGACGTTTCCATGCTCATTCCGCTGAAGGAAGAATGATGCGAAGGTGGTTGGAAGCAAACCAAAAGCTGATCATTGTGAAAACTGAAGCTGATCCCAGTCGGCATTAAAGTATTTCCTTTTCGTTCACTGCAAATGGGCCTGAAGTTATGGGCCACTTTGCCGATGGTGGGCCTTGAGAATGATTTTTATTGTTGTGACTGCTTAATTCTATGATAGGGAAACTATGCAATTTGTGTTTGGTCTCCTTTTATTCTCTACATACCTGAAGCCCAGTGAGAGATGCGAAAAATGGGCACGAAACATGTATCGAAAAGGCTGGTAGGACAGTAGCCCTGTTTGATCCTTTTACTATATGATCATGGAATCACATTTTGTGATGGGGATAGATAGATCTACTGCACGCCGTAGGATCAGTTTCCGTGATGATGATTGTGTGCACGGGTATCTGAATAGTAGCAGAAACTAGTAATGCCCATGGGTGTTCTGATGGATGAAAACGCACTGCAAGAAGCAAAAGGTGGAG